>NC_073644.1:22882575-23185606 GCF_029407905.1 Bubalus kerabau | reverse complement strand
GGATAATGGGGGAAGGTGTAGAGTCATGCAGTAAGCCAGGCTTTCTTCCTGCAAACTTATCATATGCAAAAGTTTAGGTAATTTGCATCATCTTCTGGCCCGGAGGCCTGTTGACATTTTAAGACCCTTTCTTCAGAAAACTTATTTTTCTCTAAAGATGATTAGTCAGGCGCCACCCTCCAAAAGCATTAGATTAAGTTGCATTCCTATAGGGCAAAGGTGTGGTGGGCTATAACAAGAAAAAGAATTAACTCAAGGGTCCAAGGTTACAAACATTAAAGCTACTACTTACACCAATTATATTAATCAATACACTGCCAGGGACACAGCAGGTAAGGGATATGGAGACTTAGCAGCAAACATTGGCCCAACAAGTAAAAAACCCTTTACCAATACAATTTCTAATCAATCTTTTAACTGCTCAAAGGAATCTGTATTTAGACAGTTTAGAATATCTCATGCCTCTCACAGTCACATGTGGCCAGAAAAACCTATTCAGGCAGGCTAGAGGACTTCCAAAGGAGTTTGTAGATTGAAACACTATCACACCCAGGAACTTTATTAACTGGAGCTGTAAGTTAACTCTTTTTTTCAGAGAGAGGTAGTGGAGGACAGCCCCCCGTAAAGTCAGAGGTGTAGGTGAGAGCACAAAGCAGAAAGTAGACAGACTCTGATTTTGGAGGTAATTGCTCGAGAATTTCCAGGGGGACTCCTGAGGCTCGATCCCGCATTTGTGTATGCCGAGCCTCCTTCCTCATGACCTTTGCCACGGGCGGAGTTCCTCACTCTGGCTCCCATCAAGTTTTCTCATTGAGTTAAGGAAACATGTCTTAGAATCAATACCAGAAGCATGATTTGTGAAAGAAAAATTGATAAATTGCACTTCATCAAAAGTAAAAACTAGTCTTCTAAAAGTACAATGGAGAGAATGAAAATATAAATCACAGACTCTAGGAAAATATTTATAAATCACACATCTGATATCCAAAATATATGATGAACTCTCAAAACTCAACATTAGGGAGAGGAACTAAGAGTCTAGCCCTTTACTGTTTGTAGACCTTTGTTGTTGGTTTTCGAAGGGAGAGAGAATGGGGAAGAAAACACAAGTGAATTTTTTCCATGTTTACCCTGTTTAAAATATCTTCAATACTTTGGCATTTTGTCTCTTATGTACAATGAGGTAATAGGGTCTCTTTAGTGTCTATATATCTTATCATTTAGATAAGTGTTGGGGACCACTTAGCACTGACTTCCAGCTGCTAATTCTACCCTAATCTCTACTCCAGAAATCTCTATCCACTCACTTTTCTTAGACTACCAAGGAGTTTCTTTCAGAGTGTTCATGAGATGCATGTCTTTGCCCAGGCCCATAGAGTGAGCCAGTGGTAGTAAAGACTTAAACCCAGACTTGGTCATTGGAAGGTCAGTGCTCTTGTTGTTTTACCCTAGCTGCTTGGTTGAAATGAGTTTGGGGTTCTAATTTTTGCTCTTCCTATTCAGTTATGTGAACTTGATTCAGTCATTTAATTTCTCTGATCTTCCATTTTCTCAGAGGAAAATGAGAAAGTAGATTGAAAGAGAAGTAAGACCTTAAGACTTTTCATTCTTTCTGTTATTTTCTTATTCTTTAGTTCTTCTTCATGTTTCCTGCCCTTTGCTCAGCATTTTTCTCCACCCTTTTCTCTTTTTACCAGTAGTGAGCTCTCCTTATGAGTCAAGTTGTTGTGTAAAAGTTGTCACTATTGAGTGACATGTGTACCTCACAAACTCATAGATTTCTCCTGAGCATTCCTCGCTGACTGCAGCCCTGTTTTCCTGTCTTCCTACCACCAAGATGTCCCTACAGTTCTGTTTTTTTCTGTCTCTAAAGCACACCATACTCTAAAACTGAAAATCAATTTTTATTGTTGTCTTGAACATACCCAGCTAGAAAACTTACTTTTAAATTTACACATGCAGAAACAGTTGTCTTCTCATTTTTTTACTCCCTGAGATTTCTCTTATTTAAGGGTAATTATTTAATGACAAGTCTGCCCTTTTCTATAGCTCCAAAGTAATTGTTGGAAAAAATTGCATTTCTTTAGAATTTTTTCTTTTTTTTTTTTAACCTTTTTTCTTTTTACATTTCTTTTTAATTGAAGGATAATTGCTTTACAGAATTTTGTTATTTTCTGCCAGATATCAACATGAATCAGCCATAGGTATACATATGTCCCCTCCGTCTTGAACCTCCCTCCCATCTCCCTCCCCATCCCACACGTCTAGGTTGTTACAGAGCCTCTGTTTGAGTTCCCTGAGTCATACAGCAAATTCCCATTGGCTGTCTGTTTTACATATAGTAAGTTTCCATGTTACTCTCTCCATACATCTTACCCTTTCCTTCCTCCCCCTCCACCCAGCCGTGTCCTTAAGTCTGTTTGAGCACTGATGGAATTATATGGTTGAGGGAAGAGTGCATGGCAGTACTGCACAGTTTTAGTCCTAGTGAGGAAAAATCTAGCTGTGAAGGTGCTGAAGTACAAAAGTAGCTATAACCATGTTTTTATATTGCCCTGTAATCCTGATGCTCTTCATGTTCAACTCACTCTGCCACTTTCTCATTCTTTTATACTTATTTTAACCCCATTTGGTTGTGTATCATCATTTCTCAGGAATTTTCTTGCACAGAAGCTTAAATCACTAACCATACAGTTTCACTTAAATAGAAGCCACTTTTCAAAATGTAAAATAGGACATTTCCATTTGTGGCTAGCAGGTGTAGTTGGAAAGCCTGTGGCTGCTTTAATCCTGGTACTTTTCTTTCATGAGTCTTATGTCCGTGTGAGAACACTTCCACACTGTCACACGAGTGTATGTTCCTCGGTTCTTTGTCTTGTCACAACAAAGATTTGGAGCAACGGACATTAAAGCCCTCGGCACATCACAGTTCTCGGGTTTTGGACAAACCGTGTTACAGCTCTTAGGCAAATCAGTGTTACAGCTCCATTTTATTTAGAAGATAGCAGGAGAATCCAAGACTTGAAGAGAAGGGAGTGGAGGAGCGCATGGGGAGGGAGAAAGAGAGAGAGAGAAAGAGAGAGAGAGCGCGTGCGCGCATGCACACAGGAGAGAGAGTCCCAGAGAAAGCGCTTTGGCTCCTCCTTTTATATGTTTTTTCTTCCACCTGGGCCTGCCCTATGCAAATTGGGCTTAGCCAGGAGTGCTGTTTGTTCTGTTTGTTCTGCCTGAAGTCTTCACTCTGGTCCTTGGACCTTCCTTGTCTTTTAGCCACCGCCATTTTGGACTCCTTTTCCCTATTCTACCTACCTAACACACACCATCCAGCCTTATCTGACTCCCTTACCCTCTTCTCCCCCTTCCACACTTCCTCATGGTCAGGCATCAGGCCTAACATTTCTAGCCATCTTGGGATTGTGTTAATAAACCAGTCATTACTTCATTTTTAAATAATATCACCATATATGCATGGGTGCATGCTCAGTTGCTTTAGTCGTGTCCAACTCTTTGCAACCCTATGGACTGTAGCCCGCCAGGCTCCTCTCCATGGGAGTCTCCAAGTAGAGTTGCCATTTCCTCCTCCAGGGGATCTTCCCCACCCAAGGATTGAACCCACATCGCCAGTGCCTCCTGTATTGCAGGCAGATTCTTTACCACTGAGCTGCTTGGGAAACCCAAATATAGGAACTGTCATACTTAATAAGAACTTACTTTAACTAAATAAGAACAGTAATGAATTGATGAATTTTATACTTTTATGGGAAGAATAGACTTTCATGAGTCTATTTCAGTGATAGAAATAAATAGATAGGCAGATACATATATACCTATATACTTGGGTAGGTGGGGAAGAAGGGTTGTTATTTACAGTAAAATTTTGCAAGGCCCACTGGTAAATGTGGAAGGAGTGCTAAAGTGGGGAAATCATTATTTTGAAATCATTATAGAAAAGGTTGCATCAAGCACGAGTTATCAGTGGCTGCTAAATCTAGAGAGCAATGAAGAGGAGCAGGACATTTTCATGGTCTGTAAGTGTTTCCCCTAAGACTGCTTATTAATTGTTAAGGAAGAAAAAGAAAAGAAAACAGTATTATACCACGTGGAGAGATCATGTCTCCAGGTGTTCAACTCTGAGAACACATCACCTATTCAGTATTCTCCACAAAAGCACACAACCTGAATCTAAATCTCAAGGAAACATCAAACACAAAATGCCAAACTTTCTTCTAAATAAAGGAGGGAAGGGACTGTATATTTCAAAAATGGAAATGTCATAAAAGACAAAGGTGATGGCAGTCTTTCAGATTAAAGAAGAATTAAGAGAGATGAAAGCTAAATGCAGTGTCTGACCATGTTGGGAGGAGTATAGTACAAAGGATATTATTAGGTCAACTGATAAAATTATGTGGCTGATAGGTTAGATAAAGTTTGTGACATTGATAACTGTATTGTAATTACATATGTAAGAAAAATCCTGTTTTTAAGAACTGCTCAGTGAAGTATTTAGGGATAAATGGTCATAATACATGTAAGTTACTCTCAAATACTTCATAAAAATATTACATATGTATGGGTGTAAATACTTGAATGCACGAATGATAAAATGGGGTGTAATGTAAACAGTGTGTAAATCTGAGTAAAGGGCATATGAGTGTTAATGTACTTTATTTTTACACTTTTTTATCGTTTAATACTGTTACTCATTTTCTTTTTTTCCAGATGTAGTGACATGAAATATGAATTTAAAATGTACAGCATAATGATTTGATATATGTATGTGTTGCAGAATGATTACTACATTAAGTTTAGTTGGCATCATCACCTCACATAGTTACATTTTTTTGCTTATTATGAGAAATTTTAGCACCTACTCTCTTAGCAACTTTCAAATATATAGTATGGTATTGTTATACATTATGTTATACATTACAACTTCAGAACTTACTAATCTTGTAACTGGAAGTTTTTCCGTTTTGACCAACTTCACCCGAATGATAAGTTTCTAAATAACTTTTACACTTTAAAAATGTTTAAGACTAATTAAAGCCTTTGTCCTTCTCAAAATTAATTACCAACCTTGTATCTTTTATAGAAATAATAAAGTCCTATGACATGGCTACTTTAAATATTCTATTGTTTATTTTTACAACTATGATTTTTATATGTATCTTAAATATATGCTTACTGTTTTTCATGATAGAAAACCTCTGGACTAGACGCATCCTGGAATATAAGTAAAATAAACAGAGACTGAGAAATGAGTTGTGAATCCAAGTACCTTATTTACTAGAACAAGTAGAACAGCTGGAGCAGTTCTGTCCAATGGAACTGTCTGCACTGATGGAACTGTTCTTAGTGTGCATTTTCCAACATGGTAACACATAATAAGTGTGGCTATTGAGCACTTGAGATGTGGGTCAGTTCTGTTCAGTTGCTCAGTCCTGTCCGACTCTTTGTGACCCCATGGACTGCAGCACTCCAGGCTTCCCTGTCCATCACCAACCCACAGAGCTTGCTTAAACTCATGTCCATCAAGTCAGTGATGCCATCCAACCATCTCATCCTCTGTATTCCCCTTCTCCTCCTGCCCTTAATCTTTCCCAGCATTAGGGTCTCTTCTAAGGAGTCAGTTCTTCGCATCAGGTGGCCAAAGTATGGGAGTTTAAACTGCAGCATCAGTCCTTCCAATGAATATTCAGGACTTATTTCCTTTGGGATTGACTGATTGGATCTCCTTGCAGTCCAAGGGACTCTCAGAGTCTTCTCTAACACCACAGTTCAAAAGCATCAGTTCTTTGCACTCAGTTTTCTTTATAGTCCAACTCTCACATCCATACATGACCACTGGAAAAACCATAGCTTTGACTAGATGGACCTTTGTCACCAAAGTAATATCTCTGGTTTTTAATATGCTGTCTAGGTTGGTCATAGCTTTCCTTCCAAGGAGCAAGCATCTTTTAATTTCATGGCTGCAGTCACCATCTGCAGTGATTTTGAAGCCCAAGTAAATAAAGTCTGTCACTGTTTCCACTATTTCCCCATCTGTTTTTTGTGAAGTGATGGGACCAGATGCCATGAGCTTAGTTTTCTGAATGTTGAGCTTTAACCCAGCTTTTTCACTCTCCTCTTTCATTTTCATCAAGAGGCTCTTTAGTTCTCCTTCACTTTCTGCCATAAGGGTGGTGTCATCTGCATATCTCAGGTTATTGATATTTCTCCCGGAAATCTTGATTCCAGCTTATGCTTCATCCAGCCTGGCATTTCGCACAATGTACTCTGCATATAAGTTAAATAAGCAGGGTGACAAGTACAGCTTTGACGTACTCCTTTCCCAATTTGGAACCAGTTCATTGTTCCATGTCCAGTTCTAACTATTGCTTCTTGACCTGCATACAGATTTCTCAGTAGGCAGGTAATGTGCTCTGGTATTTCATCTCTTTAAGAATTTTCCACAGTTTGTTGTGATCCAAACAGTCAAAGGCTTTGGCATAGTCAATAAAGCAGAAGTAGATGTTTTTCTGGAACTCTTGGCTTTTTTGTGATCCAACAGATGTTGGCAATTTGATCTCTGTTTCCTCTGCCTTTTCTAAATCCAGCTTGAACATCTGGAAGTTCACGGTTCACGAACTGTTGAAGCCTGGCTTGGAGAATTTTAAGCATTACTTCTGCTAGCGTGTGAGATGAGTGCAATTGTGCGGTAGTTTGAACATTTCTTTGGTGTTGCCTTTCTTTGGGATTGAAGTGAAAACCCCTTTTCCAGTTCTGTGGCCACTGCTGAAATGTGGGTAATGAAACTGAACTGTTAATTTTAATTAATGTATTATCAATAGACACACATGGCTAGTGACTACCATATTAAGTAGTGCCATTTGGGAGTGGTGATTAATACCTTGATATGAGAAGTTTATAAGTTCCCATAATCAATAAGCTGACTATTTAAAGAGATGAGCTAGCCATGGCTGGGCCTAATTAACTTAAGTACGATCTGTCCTTTTCAGAAAGATTCTTTGATGTTATTGCCTATGTTTTAACTATACTAGTAAAAATTTAGTGTTGACTAATAATGAATCAAACCCAATGAAACTTGCAGTGACAAAATTAAGTATACTTCTTGCAGTTCTGCATTTTACAATTTACAGCATTTGCCACCAAAAACCCAAAGTAGATGCAAGACTTCTGTTTTACTGACTTACTCTGATTAAAGAGACTTATTGTATACATAGGGAGGTAAAAGAGGAACGAAGAGAAGTAAAGATGGATAGTTGGATGGACAAGAAAACAATGCAAAGTATTCTAAGTACCGCAGGAGGGTTACATTAAGTCTCTTTTATCAAATGTGAACAGACCTGATGTTATCTAAGGTTCCTTCCAGCTCTAACTTCTGTGATGCTGAATCTTAAGAATACTGAGCAGGAGGAGATTTCTGAGACTAGAGCAGTCAGATTAATTTAGGATTTGGAGTTCAGTGTTTGACTGGTTTTGTTATATGATTGTAATCTCCCAAACCATATGAATGATTTCGTATTGCTAAGTAAATTTATTTCATTTCAAGCAGAGTATTCATTAAAAGAAAGCTCTGATAAATACTGTACCCTCTAAAGTATGGTATCTTCCTGGTTACTTTGATAGCTTTTAAAAAAGTGATTGAGATGCTATTTAATCAGTCACATGTAAATACACTACTTATAAAGGCAACATGTTGAGAGAATAAGCTAGAAGGAAATATAAAGATAACGTGCGTCTTTTCTGAATACAGCACTCTTTAAGCACTGAAAGCTCTGTCTGTTGTTCCTGTCTTTTACTGTGTATCAGTAAGACCTTTGATTGGCATTGGGAGTGACACTGTTCTAGTTGTGATGCCAAAAGCTCAGCTTCTCTTCACTGATGCCAAACTGAATCTTGGAGACAGAGCTTCAGGTGAAATAGAAAGAGATAGCTTTATTACTTTGCGAGTCAAAAGGGGAACACAGGAGGCTAATGCCTTAAAAACTGAGCCCGTCTCCCTGGTGAATAGGGAGAGCTTATATAGTCAGGCAGGGGAATGTGATAAGGATAAAGGCAGTAATACTCTTGCATCCCTTCTTTCTTCTGCACAGTTTCAAAAGGGTGGGGTTGCTGACAAGATTAGAGTGTCTGCAGGACCTTAGGTGGTTGGTCTCCTAATCTTGATGAACATCTCTGTTCCCTTTATCCTGCCTCAGGTAGTTTCCTGACTGTTCCTCCTTTGTAGGAGTTCTGTTTTCCTCCTTGGAACTCAGGTCATGGAAACTGGAGTCTTGGCTGTAAGAAATGGGGGATAAAAAGGCCTCCATGCCGAGGAACCCCACAGGACCCTGCTTGGCATCAGGAGGGCATACTAGACTCCACATATGGTCATAGTCACAGCTAAGATTTATTGCAGCGAAAGGATACAGAGCAGACTCTACAAAGGGAGAAGGTACATGGTGTGAAGTCTAGAGAAAATAATGTACAACCTTAAAAGAATTATGTTGAAATGGAGTCACACCAGATGTACTTGTTACCTGAAAATTGGGTTCACCTCTTGGTGGGTCTCAAGCCAGTAAACAAAATGAAGCCAGACATCAGGAGAAGGAAGGGTTTATATTTATTTGCAGTGAGTAGGAAGAATATCAGGAATTTTTCCCAAAGCAGTGTTTCCCTGAACAGCAGAATAGGAGAAGTTTTAAGCTTAGAGTATATGCATGTTTTAAAGCAGTTTTTTTTTTGTTTGTTTGTTTGTTTTTTTTTTTTATTTAACTGCATGGTTTTCCTTTAAAGTTCTAGTTGCCTGGTCTCATTGGGGTCAGAACAAATTCTCCAGCTCTGAATGAGTTTTATCTTTTCCCCTGTAATATATTTAACTCTCTTGCTTTTTCAATGATCCAGCAGATGTTGGCAATTTGATCTCTGGTTACTCTGCCTTTTCTAAAACCAGCTTGAACATCTGGAAGTTTATGGTTCATGTATTGCTGAAGCCTGGATTGGAAAATTTTGAATATTATTTTACTAGTGTGTAAGATGAGTGCAATTGTGTGATAGTTTGAGCATTCTTTGGCATTGCCTTTCTTTGGGATTGGAATGAAAACTGACCTTTCCTAGTCCTGTGGCCACTGCTGACTTTTCCAAATTTGCTGGCATATTGAGTGCAGCACTTTCACAGCATCATCTTTTAGGATTTGAAATAGCTCAACTGGAACTCCATCACCTCCGGTAGCTTTGTTTGTAGTGATGTTTCCTAAGACCCACTTAACTTCACATTCCAGGATATCTGGCTCTAGGTGAGTGATCACACCATCGTGATTATCTGGGTCGTGAAGATCTTTTTTGTACAGTTTTTCTGTGTAGTCTTGCCACCTCTTCTTAATATCTTCTGCTTCTGTCAGGTCTTTACCATTTCTGTCCTTTATCGAGCCCATTTTTGCATGAAATATTCCCTTGGTATCTCTAATTTTCTTGAAGAGCTCTCTGGTCTTTCCCATTCTATTGTTTTCCTCTATTTCTTTGCATTGATCGCTGAGGAAGGCTTTCTTATCTCTCCTTGCTATTCTTTGGAACTCTGCATTCAAATGTATATATCTTTATTTTTCTCCTTTGCTTTTCACAACTATTTGTAAGGCCTCCTCAGACACCCATTTTGCTTTTTTGCTTCCTTTTTCTTGGGGATGGTCTTGATTCCTGTCTCCTGTACAGTGTCACGAGCCTCCGTACATAGTTCATCAGGCACTCTATCAGATCTAGTCCCTTAAATCTATTTGTCACTTCCACTGTATAATCATAAGGGATTTGATTTAGGTCATACCTGAATGGTCTAGTGGTTTTCCCCACTTTCTTCAATTTAAGTCTAATTTGGCAATAAGGAGTTCATGGTCTGAGCCATAGTCAGCTCCTGGTCTTGTTTTTGCTGACTGTATAGAGCTTCTCCATCTTTGGCTACAAAGAATATAAGCAATCTGATTTCGTAAGTATTCATTGGAAGGACTGATGTTGAAGCTGAAACTCCAATACTTTGGCCACCTGATGCGAAGAGCTGATGCATTTGAAAAGACCTGGATGCTGGGAAAGACTAAGGGTAGGAGTAGAAGGGCATGACAGAGGATGAGATGGTTGGATGGCATCACTGACTCAATGGACATGAGTTTGGGTAAACTGCAGGAGTTGGTGATGGACAGGGAGGCCTGGCGTGCTGCAGTTCATGGGTCGCAAAGAGTTAAACATGACTGAGTGACTGAACTGAACTGAATATATTTAACAGTTCATGATATCGTTAGTGCTCACAAAATAAACTTGAAAGCAATTAGTATGGCCACTATCCTAACAAAGTATATATTACTCACAAAGTAGAAGTGTTACCCTTTGAATTTCATTTTTATGACTCCTTACACAGGCTTTAAATGTCAGTCTTTGTGTTTTCAAACATGCGAAAGCTTAAATGAAGTTTACATCTAAGAGTAATGAACTTCAATAGCAAAAGGCTGAATATCGGTTTCTGAAAATAAATTTCACATGAATCTTTTCTCCAGATGATTTGGATTTTAAATGTGTTTAACTGTGACATGTTTATATAAGTACATATAGATTGAAGAAGTAGATATAACCTGAAATTTCCATGTTTCAGTTCTCTTTTACCATAATTGTTAACATGATATAGCTAGCTATTGTGTATACTTCATTGTTGACTCTGCAATAAATTACTTCCCTTCTCACCAATAAATAGACAACCATCACTGTGAGAAATGTTAAGCATATTGACTATACTCTAGAATATACTTGATGCTTTTTAAATACTGTGTGGGTGTCAAAGATTTTATGAGTGACCTTTGGACAAGCTACAGCATTCTACTTGCTTAAGCCATGTTTCAGGGTGTTTTCTTTTTTAATGTAATTACTTTATTGATTTAGTTTTGACTGTGCTGGCTCTTCATTGCCTCATGGGCTTTTCTCTGGCTGTGGCGAGCAGGGGCTACTGTTGGTTGCAGTGTGCAGGCTTCTCGTGGTGGCTTCCCTTGTTGTGGAGCATGGAGCCTAGGCTGCACGAGCTTTAGTAGTTGCAGCATGTGGGCTCAGCAGTTGTGGTGCAGGGGCTTAGTTGTACCACGGCATGTGGTGGATCAGGGATCAAACCGTGTCTCCTGCATTGAGGGCTGGATTCTTTACCACTGAGCCACCAGGGAAGCCCCTAGGGGTATTTATTTATAATTATAGTCTTGCTCTAGGGTTTGCTGTTTTGTGGACAAGATATTTTTTCTGCTCATTCCTCAATGATTCATGAATTTTGGATCCAGAATGCTTGGGTTTACATACATTAAACTCTACCTCCTTGGGCAAGTTATTAATACTTAACATCAGTAAGCCTCAGTTCCCTTATCTGCTAGATGGGTGAAATGTAATGAGTATTCCCTGGTGGCTCAGACTGTAAAGAGTCTGCCTGCAGTGCCGGAGCCCCAAGTTCAATCCGTGGGTCGGAAAGATCCCCTGGAGAAGGAAATGGCAATTTATTCCAGTATTCTTTGCCTGGAAAATCCCATAAAGGGAGGAGCCTGGCAGGCTACAGTCCATAGGGTCACAAAGAGTCAGACAAGACTGAGTGACTTCACTTTCACATCTTACAGAGTATCTTTCAGGATTGAAAAGTTAATAAATGCAAGGAGAATTGTACTGTACTGTAATATATAACAGTTAACTTCCCAGTTGTATTCATTAGTTATTGATTTTCTTGAGATTGAGCAGTAAGTTCTAGTGGGAACCAAAAATGTCATCTGTTTGGGAATGACCTTCTGTTTAGTTACTCGTCTTTTGTACTTAATGACGTTCAGTCTGAATTATTATGTCAATTTATGTATTATCACACTTTGTTTTTATTTGTTTGTCCTGCAGCACTGTATTCACCAGAATTAAGTGCTTTGAAAATAAAATTGAGATTGGTGAATAAAGGTTTTCTTTTTAATCTTCTAGGAATAAAGGTTTTGTAACCACCAGTGTCCATTTGGTTTAAAGCACAAAGGCAAATGGTGCTTTCTAAATTGAATTGCTGTGTTCAACTCTTATTTGAGTTCATCAGAATTAGTGGCTAAGCTTAGATCTGTGGTCCATCTAGACTAGCCTTTGATCTTGGACAGGTTCTCAAGGAGAGAACATCAGGAAATCCAGAAGAACTAACAGAAGCCCCTGCCCAGATTTTGTTTTAATTTTTTCTGCTTTTATTTTCATTCAAACATGGCTATTTGTTTTCTTTAAATCATTTAGAGGAGAGGTTCTACTCCAAGAACTCCAGAAATAGCTGGAGAGATTAGTATTTAGTCATTGTGAACATGAGCCTGGGAAAACAAGATTTTTTTAATAGTTTATTGTTAGTATATTACTTTTTAAGGTTTATTGTTTCTTTGTTATTGTTAAGCTAATATATATTCTGGTCTTAGAATATTCAAGCAATTCAGAAATAAACATATTAATTCCAAATCCTTGGTATTCTCCTTCCTCAGCAGTAACTACTGTTAATTTTGTATATTATTCCAGATTTTTTTCTATGCATATCTGATACTTTAATTTTTAGAAAGGTAGGTTAATACTATACATATAATTTTTAGAACTTTTATTTTCTTACTTAATAATATGTATCATATACTTTCCAGTGGATTATATGTATCTATGAATAGCATCTTTTATTCTCATTTATCATTTTAGTATATGGATATATCAATTTATTTAATCAACTCCTTATTGATGCATATTTGGGTCATTTCTAATTTTCTATTACAAAGAATACTGCAGTGACTATTCTGGTACATATAATTTTTAGCATATTTACAAGTGTTTCTATTCCTTAAAGTAGAAATGTGTGCTTGAAGAAAATTAAAAAAAAAATTTAAGTGGTAGATATTAACAAATTAGAGGTGCTTGTTGAAAGATAAAAGTAATTCATATATTAATTATAAATACTAGCAATGGGAATGGTAACCTTTGCTTTGCACTCATTTGTGGTAGCTCCTATGTAAACATTTAATAGTGAATCTACTCCTGCTTCCTTGACTACACTAAGGCCTTTGACTGATCACAACAAACTGTGGAAAATTCTTAAACAGATGGGAATACCAGACCAGACCACCTTACCTGTCTCCTTAGAAACCTGTATGCAGGTCAAGAAGCAACAGTTACAACCAGACGTGGAACAATGAACTAGATCAAAATTGGGAAAGGAGTATGTCAAGGCTATATATTGTCAACCTGCTTATTTAACTTATAGAGTACATCATGCAAATGCCAGATTGGATGAAGCTCAAGCTGGAATCTAGGCTGCAGGGAGAAATACCAATAACCTCAGATGTGCAGATGACACCAACAAGCACCAGAAAGCAAAGAGGAACCAAAGAGCCTCTTGATGAAGGTGAAAGAGAAGAGTGAAAAAGCTGGCTTAAAACTCAACATTCAGAAAACTAAGATCATAACATCTGGTCCCATCACTTCTTGGCAAATAGATGGGGAAACAATGGAAACAGTGACAGACGTTATTTTCTTGGGCTCCAATCACTGCAGACAGTGACTGCAGCCATGAAATTAAAAGACACTTGCTTCTTGGAAGAAAAACTGTAACAAACTTAGACAGCATATTAAAAAGCAGAGATATGACTTTGCCGACAAAGGTCCATCTAGTCAAAGCTGTGGTTTTTCCATTAGTCATGTATGGATGTAAGAGTTGGACCACAAAGAAGGCTGATCACTGAAAAATTGATACTTTCAAACTGTGGTGTTGGAGAAGACTGTTGAGAGTCCCTTGGACAGCAAGGAGATGCAACGAGTCAATTCTAAAGGAAATCAACCCAGAATATTCATTGGAAGGACTGATGCTGGAGCTCCAATACTTTGGCTACATGATGTGAAAGAGCTGACTCATTGGAAAAACCCTGATGCTGGGAAAGATTGAGGGCAGGAGAAGAAGGGGGTGACAGAGGATGAGATGGCTGAATGGCATCATTGATTCAGTGGACATGAGTTTGCGCAAGCTCTGAGAGATAGTGAAGGGCAGGGAAACCTGGAGTGCTGCAGCTGAGTGACTGAACAGCTGGCTTCTCATTCATATCTGTTCTTTATATTTATTTATTGGCCCTTTATTATTAGTAAAAGGAAGGCATGGAGGTGAAAGGAAGTATAGGTGTTGACTTTCTCATTTTATAGAGATAAAAGCTAAAGAAATGGATGAAGTAGAGATTATAATTATTATTCAAAGTTAGAAAGGTATTGAACAGAAGAACTAAAGATTTAAAACACAGCTAAGGAAAACAAAGCTAAGGAATACATCAAAACTGTATATTGTCATCCTGCTTATTTAACTTATATGCAGAGTACATCATGAGAAAACGCTGGGCTGGATGAGGCACAAGCAGGAATCAAGATTGCCAGGAGAAATATCAATAACCTCAGATATGCAGATGACACCACTCTTATGGCAGAAAGTGAAAAAGGACTAAAGAGCCTCTTGATGAAAGTGAAAGTGGAGAGTGAAAAGCTAGCTTAAAGCTCAGCATTCAGAAAACTAAGATCATGGCATCTGGTCCCATCACTTCATGGCAAATAGATGGGGAGACATTGGAAAATGTGGCACATTTTATTTTGGGGGCTCCAAAATCACTGCAGATGATGACTGCAGCCATGAAATTAGAAGACCCTTACTCTTTGAAAGAAAAGTTATGACCAACCCAGACAGCATATTAAAAACCAGAGACATTACTTTGCCAACAAAGGTCCGTCTAGTCAAGGCTATGGTTTTTCCAGTAGTGAAAATATGAAATATGAAAATACATAAAATATGAAAATACATCATGTATGGATGTGAGAGTTGGACTGTGAAGAAGGCTGAGCGCCGAAGAATTGATGCTTTTGAACTGTGGTGTTGGAGAAGACTCTTGAGAGTCCCTTGGACTGCAAGAAGATCCAACCAGTCCATCCTAAAAGTAAATCAGTCCTGAATATTCATTGGAAGGACTGATGCTGAAGTTGAAACTCCAGTACTTTGGCCACCTGATGGGAAGAACTGACTAATTTGAAAAGACCCTGATGCTGGGAAAGATTGAAGGCAGGAGGAGAAGGGGATGACAGAGGATGAGATGGTTGGATGGCATCACTGACTGAATAGACGTTAGTTTGAGTAAACTTTGGGAGTTGATGTTGGACAGAGAGGCCTGGCATGCTGCAGTCCATGGGGTCCCAAAGAGTCGGACATGACTGAGCGAATGAACTGAACTGAACTGAAGGAAAACTTTAAAGGATGTAGTATAAGTGAGCTAAATTGTTTATCTTTCATAGTGAGGAATATACTGTATCTTCCTTAACATGTAACTGTGATTCAAGATATAGAGGTCTGTACATGTAATTTAAAGTTGTGGAGTTTAAAGTTTGGCTGAATGACTAAAGTCATAGAGCAGAAAGTTTATGTCTGAGGAGTGAAATTGGTAGTAGGGATCAGAGATGTCTTTATTTTTCATTTTACTTCCTGTAACTTGGTATTTTTAGTAATACCCAGGGTTTCTCATGCCTAAACTAATACCAATCAGCCTACTTTTGAATTAGATTTGGCTTTGTTCATACTAAATCAGTTACTGAATCATCCATCTATTACTTTTCAACATCCAAAGTTTTATTGGTATTTTCTAATATTTTTATCCCAGGGTGCTTATACCTTTTTATATTCCTCTCCTGCCATTCCTTTACTGTTCAATCCACCAACTTTAATCAAAGCCCTGGTTTTATTTTTATATGTGTCAAATAAAAATCCATTCCAGTATCGAAGAGTCACTGATACATTAGCAAAACAACAACATGAAGTGACAGCTCTTAAAATGAAAAGTGCACATATGATGAAACTGCTTTGTTGGTAGTTCTGATAATCTTTTTGTGAACTTTTGTTCAGAAGGTTTCCTTAAATGCACCTTTCTCCTATTTTTCCTTTTTTGGACTATAAGAAAGTTCTCCCTTATCTAGTGGTTTTCAGTGAAATTAAATTTACTTTTCTCTGGTTTCTCTTTACTCAAAGTAAAATGTATTACATCTATAGAAGGCAGGAGAATTCCTTATTGTTTCAGGAGATGTTTGATGATGGTGATAAGAACAGTGGCTGTTATTTATTGATCATTTGTGTGTAATTTGTTTTATAAACACTATCTATTATTAATCCTCAAAATGGCACAAGTAATTATTATCTACTCCTTTTCACAAATGATGAAATAACTTTTCTAAGGTTAAATAATTTGCCCAAAATTACACAGTTAGTGTTGGACACATTATCAAATGACTCTAAAATTCATTCTTTTCCCACTTTCCCGCTTTATTAAATTCATATCTGTTTTAATAATAGCAGTAGCCAATACTCGTACATACTTCATACTAGATTCTATATTAGAGTTCCGGCATTAACATTTGCAGACTGAGAAAAGCTCAAGAATTTTCTCTGAAGTACTGTCTTTATTTTTCCGTACTCATTGATGTTGTTTCTAATTCCAAGAGGGATTATAATATATGTTCAACCAGCTTTAACTATACCAGGAGGCTGAAGAGAACATTCATTACCTTGGCAAGGTTTTAGGAGAAAAATCCTATGTCTAGAGTTAGATATTCAGATCTGTTCAAGCACTGTCTGCGTCTAACCTGGACTCACACACTGGACGTGCCTTCCTGTTAGGTCTGTGACATCGTAAGACATTCAAATATGAGGAAGCCATTCTAAGATTCCTGGTTGATGCTTTGACTTTCCAGTATTAAATTCCTTGCTTCTTACTAAGCTTGTCCCCTTATTCCCTTACTCCCTCTCCCAAAAAGTTGCTTTAAAAAGAAGAATAATAAAAGTATTTTGGTCTCTTTCTTCAGTTTTACCCACTGACAGTCTGACTTTATAAGTTCAGACACTTGGCCATGAAAAATTCCTTTTTAATCCTGATTATTTTAACACTTTTGATTTAGGAAGGAATTTAATTTCTCTTTATTTTTTGTTTGTATTAGGATTTTGTGATTTGTGCAGCTGGTTCCTCTGACTTTCATAAAAGCTTCTACTTCTGTGACTCATAAAAGACATTTTAGAAAGTTTATACTCCTGCCACATTGAGGAAAGCCCACTATTAGAACTAAAAACTGGGCAAAAATACAGAAGTAATTATTTAAGTAATCAAAATCAGACAGTTGGTGGTGGGAAGTTAAAACCTGAAGGGGCAACCAGTTCAAGGATGAGTTAAATTAAAACCTGAAGGGGGCAACCAATTTGTGGGTGAGTTCCCTAGTGTTTTATTTTGTTTTGTTCTTTATTTCCCTGTGGTTTTTCCCCTAGTTATAGAAATGGACAACAGTGGCTCTGGCAGTTAAAACTGATAGAAACCTTGTTTTTCTATCCAGAGAAATCAAGAAAATGGGTCCTCATTTAAATAGTTTGAGGGAGAATCTTTATGTTTTTCCTACCTTTCTCAGCTTTGCTCCTAAGACCCAGTTGCAAAGCTGCAGCTATGGTAGAAGTACTACAAAAGAAACCCTGTCTTTCTTGCCAAATAACCCAGGAAAAGGTACCTCTGTGATGAAAACATTGGGGGAAATCTCAGGAAAAACAGAGAGCTGGGTGGGGTGTCCCCTCATTTGTGAGTAGGCAGCACAAGTGCTAGCCCGTGCGTGTGTCACACAGACGCACAGCAGCGCGCCACAGTCTTTGAGAACCGGAGTTCAGTGAGAACTGCTCCTCAGAGGAGGTGAGGAGGAACTTGTCTGAATCTAACTGACCTGATGACCTGTTAAATTCTCTAGCAAATTATAAAAGGGCAAAGGATTGATAGTCAAAACAGCATAACATTTAAAATGTCCAAGGTATAATTCAAAATTACGCTACCTACAAAACCCCAGGAAATTATCACCAATTCTCAAGGGAAAAGACAATAGATACCAATGCTAAAGTGACCCAAATTTTGAAATTATCAGGAAGAGACTTTGAAGCAGCTTCTATAGCAATTCTCCATGGCACAAATGTAAACACTTTGAATGGATACAGTTCTCAGGAGAGACATAGAAACTATTAAAAACAACCAAATGAAAATTTTGGAACCAAACAATACAATGGCTGAAATTCAAGTTCACTGGGTGGGCTCATTAACATAATGGAGTGACAGAAGAAAAAAAAAGTTGTTAAACCTAAATTTTCAGTAGAAATTATTCAGTTTTTAAAACAGAAAGAAGAAAAAATTGGAGAAAAAGAAATGAATAGAGCCTTGAAACCTAATTTATTCCCAGAAGGAAAACAAATAATACATAAGAAAAGCTGGAAAGAATGACTGATTCTTAAGGGAGAAAAAAGAATAAGTCTTTTATAAGATACAAATCAGGGTAAACTTTTTTTAAAATCTTTGGATTTTAAAGGATATACTTTGCAAGGATATACTCAAGAATGTCAGTTTGCACACAATTGTCTTGAAAATAAAGTACTGAAACATTTTCTCTCATAGAGAATGCTAGTTGCCCACCTATTATCTATTAGTCCTTATTCCTTCTTAAATGAATGCCAGTCTTATTGACAGTAACAGTGTCTCTGGAGAAAATCTGCACTACCCATCCTTTTTTGCAGTGGGGTGGTCCTGGGATCCAGTTCTGGCCAGTGAGACGTAAATAGAAGTTGTGCCATGGGGCACAACAATGTCCCTCTAAGAAATTCCCTTAGGAGGGCCAGGGGGTAGGGGTGGGTGAGAGTAAAGCAGGCTGCACTGTCTGCTACAGTCTTTAAAAAAAAAAAATTGTTTATTTTAATTGGAGGATAATTACTTTACAATATTGTGGGTTTTGCCATACATTGACATGAAGCAGTCATGGGGGCATATGTGTCCCCTCATCCTGAACCCCCTTCCTACCTCCGTCCCCACCCCATCCCTCTGGGTTGTCCCAGAGCACTGTCTTTGAATGCCCTGTTCATTGCATTGAACTTGGACTGGTTATCTATTTTACATATGGTAATATACACGTTTCAGTGCTATTTTCCCGTATCTTCCCACCCTTGCCTTCTACCACAGAGTCCAAAAGTCTGTTCTTTACATCTGTGTCTCTTTTGCTGCCTTGCATATAGGGTCATCATTACCATCTTTCTAAATTCCATATATATGCGTTAATACACTGTATTGGTGTTTCTCTTTCTGACTTACCTTACTTTGTATAATAGGCTCCAGTTTCATCCACCTCATTAAAACTGACTCAAATGTGTTCCTTTTTTTTTTTTTTAATTTTTTTTATTTTTAAACTTTACAATATTGTATTGGTTTTGCCAAATATCGAAATTAATCCGCCACAGGTATACATGTGTTCCCCATCCTGAACCCTCCTCCCTCCTCCCTCCCCATACCATCCCTCTGGGTCGTCCCAGTGACCCAGCCCCAAGCATCCAGTATCGTGCATCGAACCTGGACTGGTGACTCGTTCCATATATGATATTATACGTATTTCAATGCCATTCTCCCAAATCATCCCACCCTCTCCCTCTCCCACAGAGTCCAAAAGACTGTTCCATACATCAGTGTCTCTTTTACTGTCTTGTATACAGGGTTATTGTTACCATCTTTCTAAATTCCATATATATGCGTTAGTATACAGTATTGGTGTTTTTCTTTATGGCTTACTTCACTCTGTATAATAGGCTCCAGTTTCATCCACCTCATTAGAACTCATTCAAATGTATTCTTTTTAATGGCTGAGTAATACTCCATTGTGTTCCTTTTTATGGCTCAGAATTATTCTATTGTATGTGTGTACCACAGCTTTCTTATCCATTCATCTGCCAATGGACATCTAGGTTGCTTCCATGTCCTGGCTATTGTAAACAGTGCTGCAATGAACATTGGGGTACACGCGTCTCTTTCCCTTCTGGTTTCCTCAGTGTGTATGCCCAGCAGTGGGATTGCTGATCATAAGGCAGTTCTATTTCCAGTTTTTTAAGAATCTCCACACTGTTATCCATAGCAGCTGTACCAGTTTGCATTCCCACCAACAGTGTAAGAGGTTTCGCTTTTCTCCACACCCTCTCCAGCATTAATTGTTTGTAGACTTTTTGATTGCAGCCATTCTGACTGACGTGAGTTGATACCGCATTGTGGTTTTGATTTGCATTTCTGTAACTCATATGGTAAAGAATTTGCCTGCAGTGCAGGAAACTCTGTTCGATACCTGGAGCAGGGATAGGCTACGCACTCCAGTATTCTTGGGCTTCCCTGGTGGCTCAGCTAGTAAAAAATATTCCTGCTTTGCAGGAGACCTGGGTTTGATCCCTGGGTTGGGAAGATCTCCTGGAGAAGGGAATGGTTACCCACTCCAGTATTCTGGCCTTCTGGCCTGGAGAATTCCATGTACTGTCACAAAGCCCATGGGGTCACGAAGAGCTGGACATGACTGAGTAAATTTCACTTCACTTCAATAATGAGTGATGTTGAGCATCTTTTCATGTGTTTATTAGTCATCTATATGTCTTCTTTGGAGAAATGTCTGTTTAGTTCTTTGGCCTACTTTTTTGATTGGGTTGTTCATTTTTCTGGTATTGGCCTTATGACCTCCTTGTATATTTTGGAGATTAATTCTTTGTCAGTTGTTTCATTTGTTATTATTTTCTTCCATTCTGAAGGCTGCCTTTTTGCTTTGCTTATAGTTTGCTTCATTGTGCTGCACTCTTTTTTTATTCCTCTTTTTATCCTGTGTCCAGTCTCTTTTCCCTATGGTAACAATTCTCAACCAGGAGTGATTTTGACCCCCAGGGGTAATTTGAGTGTCTGGAAACATCTTTGGTTGTTATAACTGACAGTCGCTAGTAGTGTCTAGTAGGTGGAGGCCGTGGATATTGGTAAACATCCTGTAGTAGGCAGGACAGTCTGCCACAACAGAGAATCATCTTGTCCAAACGTTAAGAGGTCAAGTTGAGTTTTGCTCTACAGAATGTTGACCTGGTGTTGGAGATTAAGCAGCCATTCTGTGAGTAGCAGGTAGCAATGCTGACCCCGGATCTGGAAGGAGCGGAAGCCCTGATGACCGTGCAGCGCCGCTGTCACAGCCACAGCCTGGGTTCCTCCAGAGGCCTCGCACAAGAAAGAGAGAACGCCTGATTTAGTCAAGCTAACGGATTTCTCTTTCTCTTACACGTTTACTAACTGCCTGGAGAATCCCATGGACGGAGGAGCCTGGTGGGCTGCAGTCCATGGGGTTGCACAGAGTCGGACACCACTGAAGCGACTTAGCAGCAGCAGCAGCAAAGTATTTATTTAGACGTTGTTAGTCTTAAAAACTAGGGCAACTAAAATATAAATAGTCATGAAGAGGTCTCAGGCATTGAAAAGAATAGGGAAAAAAAGCTTAGCATGGAATACCTGGGAAAAGAGGCGAAGGAAGTACACGTGGTGAGTAGAGTCCAAAAATCTGGGAAGCGTCAGAATTACTGTCATAATTTTGCCTGTTGTTGAAAAACTAAAGCTATCTTGAAAGGCATTGTGCTAGAATTTGGTCACCTGAACTTCCACTCTATCTGTAGTTAGCTTAGATCACAAAGGGACTTAACTGCTTTAGTCTCTATTGCCTGGGGCTGCAGATCCATTCAAGCAAAAGTAATGGGGGTTAAGCACTGTATTCACTGTGGAAGGATAACAGGTAGCCATTGGTTGAGCTCTTTGGGATCTTTTCTGATTATGGGGGCAACATCAAAGCTAAAACATCATTTCTAGCCTTGGAGCTCAATTAAAATGATGCTGTCATTTGAGATCATGCCACACTAAGATCTAAGGAGCTAAAGTTGTTTGTTCTGAACAAAAAGAGGATAGAGGTATAGTAATAGTTGCTGGAAACAAAAAATGGAAAATTCAACATAAAAAAGCCCCTAACCATGAAATTGCTTCATGTTCTCAAGAAGATGGTATTTTTTTAATTTAAAAATGCTACTTTGAAACTGTCACAGAGTAACACCATATTCACCTATATAGGAACCCTTTAAGAAGCCATTTGTGGGATGCAGGAAGCTTAGGGCATTTGTAAATTTATACTTGTCACAGCCTGATTCTCATTGCAGAATTCTAGGTGTGAAAGTGTTAGTCACTCAGTCATATCTGACTCTTTCCAACCCCATGGACTGTAGCCCACCAGGCTCCTCTGTCCCTGGAATTCTCCAGGCAAGAATACTGGAGTGGGTTGCCATGCCCTCCTCCAGGGAATCTTCCCAACCCAGGGATGGAACCCAGGTCTTCTACATTGCAGACAGATTCTTTACTATCTGAGCCACCAGGGAAGCCCTAGGGCTTAAAAACACCCTCAAATCTTCTAATCCATTCTCTTAGTATTGTGGGAAATTCTGTGTCAGTAAAAGATATAGATTTTACCCTATCAGATCAGATCAGTCGCTCAGTCATGTCCGACTCTTTGCGACCCCATGAATCGCAGCACACCAGGCCTCCCTGTCCATCACCAACTCCCGGAGTTCACTCAGACTCACGTCCATTGAGTCAGTGATGCCATCCAGCCATCTCATCCTCTGTCGTCCCCTTCTCTTCCTGCCCCCAATTCCTCCCAGCATCAGAGTCTTTTCCAATGAGTCAACTCTTCTCATCAGATGGCCAAAGTACTGGAGTTTCAGCTTTAGCATCATTCCTTCCAAAGAAATCCCAGGGCTGATCTCCTTCAGAATGGACTGGTTGGATCTCCTTGCAGTCCAAGGGACTCTCAAGAGTCTTCTCCAACACCACAGTTCAAAAGCATCAATTCTTCGGTGCTCAGCTTTCTTCACAGTCCAACTCTCACATCCATACATGACCACAGGAAAAACCATAGCCTTGACTAGACGAACCTTTGTTGACAAAGTAATGTCTCTGCTTTTGAATATGCTATCTAGGTTGGTCATAACTTTCCTTCCAAGGAGTAAGCATCTTTTAATTTCATGGCTGCAGTCACCATCTGCAGTGATTTTGGAGCCCAGAAAAATAAAGTCTGACACTGGTTCCACTGTTTCCCCATCTATTTCCTATGAAGTGGTGGGACCGGATGCCATGATCTTCATTTTCTGAATGTTGAGCTTTAAGCCAACTTTTTCACTGTCCAAGGCAGAGGAACCAGAGATCAAATTGCCAACATCTGCTGGATCATAGAAAAAGCAAGAGAGTTCCAGAAAAACATCTATTTCTGCTTTATTGACTATGCCAAAGCCTTTGACTGTGTGGATCACAATAAAATGTGGAAAATTCTGAAAGAGATGGGAATACCAGACCACCTGACCTGCCTCTTGAGAAATTTGTATGCAGGTCAGGAAGCAACAGTGAGAACTGGACATGGAACAACAGACTGGTTCCAAATAGGAAAAGGAGTACGTCAAGGCTGTATATTGTCACCCTGTTTATTTAACTTATATGCAGAGTACATCATGAGAAACGCTGGATTGGAAGAAACACAAGCTGGAATCAAGATTGCTGGGAGAAATATCAATAACCTGAGATATGCAGATGACACCACCCTTATGGCAGAAAGTGAAGAGGAACTCAAAAGCCTCTTGATGAAAGTGAAAGTGGAGAGTGAAAAAGTTGGCTTAAAGCTCAACATTCAGAAAACGAAGATCATGGCATTTACCCTATAGTCTGTATCTAAAGATTTTAAAAGATTTAGATCTGTATTTAAGGGTTTCAATCTAATGAAGCTAACAGCAAACATATACTGGGTCTGTACACTGTCGTCTCAAAATTAGTGTGATAGGACTTCCCTGGTAGCTCAGACGATAAAGAATCTGCCTATAGTGCGGGAAACCTGGGTTCCATCCCTGGGTTGGGAAGATCTCCTGGAGGAGAGCATGGCAAGCCACTCCAGTATCCTTGCCTGGAGAATCCCCATGGACAGAGGAGCCTGGCGGGCTATAGTCCATGGGATCGCAGAGAGTTGGACACAACTGAGCAACTAAGCACAGCACAGCACAAAATTAAATTCTCAATTTCCCTTCCAAATCTGTAATTCTCTCATTTGTCTAGCTCAGTAAATGGCATTCCTGTTCCTTCTGTTTCTCAGGGGAAAAAAAATATTTGAAGTCATAATTCACTTTTCTCTTTTCCTCTCACCCCACATCCAGTCCATCACCACTTGCAACCCATTCTAAATATATCCCAACTACTACCACTGCTTACCGCCTTCACTGTTCCTACCCTGGTTCAGGTCCAGTTTTCACCAGGATTACCTCCTAGATTTTTACCCAATTGAAACGAAAACCTATATTCACATGAAAACCTACATTTGAATGCTTCAGTTCAGTTCAGTTCAGTAGCTCAGTCGTGTCCGACTCTCTGCGACCCCATGAATCGCAGCACACCAGGCCTCCCTGTCCGTCACAACTCCCGGAGTTCACTCAAACTCACATCCATCGAGTCGGTGATGCCATCCAGCCATCTCATCCTCTGTCGTCCCCTTTTCCTCCTGCCCGCAATCCCTCCCAGCATCAGAGTCTTTTCCAATGAGTCAACTGTTCGCATCAGGTGGCCAAAGTACTGGAGTTTCAGCTTTAGCATTATTGAATGTTTACAATTTATTAAAAACTGAAGACAATCCACATGCCTCTACTCAGCAAAAAAAAAAAAAAGCAAAGTGCTGATGAACACACTACAGGCATGAATCTCCAATGCATCATGCTAAGGGACAGAAGCCAGACTCACACTGTGAGTCCATTTGTATGACATTCTGAAGAGGAAAGCTACAGAGACAGAAACAATTCAAGAATTTGTAGGACTGACTACAAAGCACAAGGAGGTTTTTTTTGCTATGATGAAACTTTCTTGATTATTATAGTGATTACCCAACTGTACTCATTTCTTAAAACTTGAAGAACTGTAGGCTTAAAAGTGAATCTTACTATATGTAAATTATATCTTAATTTAGAAAAAAATGAATTATCTGTCTGTAATTGCAAAAGACTTATTCAGAGTTCTGTATGGGAAACAGAAACCAAGTAAGATATTTTAAGCAAGAAGGAATTTTATACTAGGAATAAAAGCTTTGAAAAGGTTTAAGAAGTAGGTTTATGTTGGACTTCTGGTGATGACTTCAGAATAATATAGAACTAATATACTTGGAGCCTGACCCTCTGAGACCATACCTAGAGCTATGCTGGAACCAGAAACATTGTGTCTACTGCAGTGGTCTCTGGACCCCCAGAAAACCACAGAATAGGCTTTTACCAATGAGACCGAGGGGTTAGGGAGGCAGGTCAACCAGTCTTTGGTGCTTCTGCTGCTGCCACTGCTGCTTCTTACCCCCAAAAGAATGAAAAATGTTCCCTATTTTGTTACTGCTGGAGAGAATTCTCATGTCTTCACCATTGTCCTTGCCAGCAGAGACAGACAAAATCATGTGAAATAAGCAGAACCTAATTGACATCCAGAGCCCTAATAGAAGGGAATCTGTAGCTTCTCACATTTAACAATAAATGGAGGGTGAAGTAAGCCACACCTCAGTGGTCAGCACAATATCTAAGCTTCCATCGATAAGGGACTATTTAATGAATTATGGTGTGTTATACAGGAGATGAAGGATAGACCCAGGTGGCAGTTATTCTGTAAGCTGGAATATGTAATTGCACTGTTGAATTTTGGTTAATAAATTCTGGTGATTTAAGTATAGAACTCTTAAATCTATACTGAAGTCATTATATTGCAGTTTCTATAATCCTACTTTTAAATTTGTGTTGCAAATATTGCTGTCTCTTGAAAATAGTTAAAATAACTTCTCTTTTTCAAAATTAACTTCAAAGATTACAGGACAAGTTAAGCTTCCTAATACCCAGAATGCCATACATAAATTTACAAAACAAAGAGTTTTTTTAAATGGTAAAAAATATAGAGGAGATCTTTAATAACTTTTTACATGAGAGAAATCAACTACAGACAAAGGATTAAGTTCATATAGAATACATAGTAGAACACAGCCTTCTCTCTTGACTGTGACACCCAAGTGCTGCCTTGCAAGTGGTGTGTGGTCACAGTTCTTAGAGGCATGCCCTGATGACACCCTCTCACCTGTTGCCTGCTGGAAAGCTGGTGTACGTACATGCTCCCGTGTGTACGTACACCCTCCAGAATGGGCTTGAGTAGACTCACTGCAAACTTCAAGCTCCAGGGCAAAGTATTTTAGTTTGTGAACACAAGCCTGTTAAGTTCTGCCCTCTTTCACCCCCACAGAATAAAGTTCAAGTTAAAAAGTATCTTTAAGTAAAAAATAAGCTGTTTTATTTTAAAGTGTAGGAGCAATGAGATGAGAGTGAATTGGCTCCAAAGCTAAATGGCCAGACTTCCTCTAACAGAGTTTAATTATTTTTATAGCTTTTCCCAAATGAGGACTCACAATAGCCATTTTAAGTAACCTAGAGCAGCTCTTTCATCTTCATTGCAAGCTTCAGACCCTAAACAAAGCATGAAGCAGGGCAGTGCACTGTTAAATTTTCAAATTGGATTTTTCATTATGTTTTATGATAACTTTTTATTTTTATCAAGTTGCATCTTGGCCTTCTGTTTAAACTCAGGAAGATTTATGGCAAGTGATCTGGGTGCTTATTTGGACAAACAATTGCAATAAATCAGTTTACTGTTTCAATAAAATGTTATTAATAGAACACATTATTCTGTTCAATATTATGTTATCTTTAAAATTAAGCAGAACATTAGTGGCAGTGAAACTAGTTTCAATCAATACATTCCTGTAATGAAACCTATTGTATAAGAAACTTTTCTTTTTAAGGAGGAAAAAATGTCCTTAGCACAACTACCGACTTCTGACTCTAGAGATGGCATTTCATAGCCTCTAAAAAATCCTATTTGGTAGAATTTCTTTGTGTTTGTTTTGGTGTTAAGATAGTTGCCTGAAAGTTACCTTACAGCAGTTAAAGCATGCTGCTGCTGCTGCTAAGTCGCTCCAGTAGTGTCTGGCTCTGTGTGACCCCACAGACGGCAGCCCACCAGGCTCCCCCGTCCCTGGGATTCTCTAGGCAAGAACACTGGAGTGGGTTGCCATTTCCTTCTCCAATGCATGAAAGTGAAAAAGTGAAAGTGAAGTCGCTCAGTCGTGTCTGACTCTTAGCGACCCCATGGACTGCAGCCCACCAGGCTCCTCCGCCCATGGGATTTTCCGGGCAAGAGTTCTGGAGTGGGGTGCCATTGCCTTCTCCGAGTTAAAGCATAAATGTTCCTTAAATGCTTTTTTGTTTTTAATTGAAGAATTTAGTTGGCCCTTGACCTAGTAGGGACTCACTCAGGTGTGTGCCTCAATGAAATTGAGGTCAGAACTGCTGTTGACACTCAGCACCATTTCCCTTCTAATGGTATAGAATTTCTGGTTAAATTTCTTATTGGAGTATAGACTCTTGAGAGTATCCTTGGACTCCAGGGAGATCAAACCAGTCAATCCTAAAGGAAAACAACCTTGAATATTCAATGGAAAGACTGATGCTAAAGCTGATGCTCCAAAACTTTGGCCACATGATGCAAAGAGCCGGCTCATTGGAAAAGACCCTGATGCTGAGAAAGATCGAAGGCAAGAGAAGGGGGCAGCAGAGGATGAGATGGTTAGAGCGCATCAGCAACTCAATGGACATGAATTTGAGCAAACTCTGGGAGATAGTGAAGGACAGGGTAGCCTGGTGTGCTGCAGTCCATGGAGTTGCAAAGAGTCAGACACAACTTAGTAACTGAAGCAACAATAGATTTCAATTTTCAAAATGCATATAATGATGAGAATTTATTAATAGTGAGCCATAAAGGGCGATCTTTAATCACCCACTGTACTTGCTGTTGAAATTTTAGAATGATGGCTTTAAAATCAAAGGTGGCTAAAGTCTCAGGCTGGTACTGCAGTCTTAGGACACAACTGTCCAGAGATTGGCCGGTTGTTTCTGCTGCTGTGTCCTGTTTAGAGAGCAAAGTGCCTGGAGAGAAGGCTGCTATTTAATAATGCCATGGAAAATTAAAGACCTTTGGTTGTTAAACTGCATGTATTTTCCAGAGGAAATCTCTTAAGAGACACTTTATGCTTTCACTTGGTCCATAGTACTGCTATCACATGGCAGTTTTAGGAGTCTGGAGACTTGTCAGAGTTCCAAGTTTACTCCTTTACTTCTGTCATTTTGTATTTTTAATCTGAATGTAAGAAATAGAGAGTATCCTGGTGTGGTTTTGTTCTCATTAAATTGTTAAGAAATTTTTGTTTTGGGAGACGATAGTTAAGATGAAAAAATAGTTATGAAAATCTAAGCCATCCTACATATTCCACTGGCTTAGGATAACTTTCCATAGCCCATCAGGCACATAATTTGATCATGTTACATTACGACTCTCTTAGTAAACAAGTGAATTCTGCGTCCTTTGAATACCGCTGCTAACATTTTATAAAGTCACACTCTCTTCCTCCTGTAATTTAAAGGCAGATGGTTATTACACTTTTTTACACCAGTGGGAGACTACTTAAAATCTTCGTTGCGGCAAAGCATAAGGTAGCAAAGAGTTCACTTAATTCTAGTATTTAACCTTTCTTAGTTCTACCTTAAACCCTTTAGATGTTACATTTCCGATGAAAGATTTTTTCTGTGTTTGATTATGAACACCTGGGAACCACTGGGCTTAACTGGTCTACAGCTGACAGTGATTGTGTGTGGAGATTTTGACAGTGGGTGCCAAAGACAGGTGACCATTTGGCTATCTCTGAATTGTCTTGTTTTCCCCTACAGTTTAACATTATCTGTTTGTGAGGTTATCTGTAGTTTTGTTTTTCTAATAATAGTTTTATCTGGCTTGGTATTAAGGTAATTCTGACTTCATTAAATGAGTTGGAAATTGTTTCTTCCTTTTTCTGTTTTCTATCTTTGTGGTAGAAATTTCTTTAATTGACATGGTACAAATTCTTTAAATGACATGGAACTATTAAGATGTTCTCTTTTTTCTTCAGTCAGTTTTGGTAATTTCTGTCTTTTAAGGAATTTCTACATGTCATAAGTTGTTATATAAGTAGCATGAAGTTGTTCATTTCTTTATAACTTGATAGTGTCTGTGGCATCTACATCTGTGTGCTTGTTTTTCATTTTTTATTTTGATGATTTCTATCTTTTTTTCTTGACCTTTCTTACTGATTTTTTAGCAGAATAGCTTTTACTATATTTTCTTTATTACTTATTCTCTATATCATTTATTTCTTATGTTTATTTTTCCTTCTACTTAGTTCAGCTTTAGTTTGCGTTTCTTTTTCTGACTTCCAAGATTGGCGTTTAGATTGTTGGTTTGGAACTTTATTCTTTTCTAATAGAAGCATTTAAAGTTATGTTTCCCTCTGAGAATGCCTTTACCTATATCCCACACTTTTTCATTGTAGGAATTTTTTTCTGAAATATTTTCTAATTCTCTTTGAACACTTTATAATCATTCATAAATGTTTCTTAATTTCAAATTTTTTCCGATTTCTCAGATAGCTTTCTGAGGAAAATGGACTCTCCACAATTTCAGTGTTGAAATTATTGAGACTTGTTTTATAACATCTGTGATATGGACTCTCTTGCTAAATATTTATCTACATGTAAAAATAACCTAATCTTCAATTATTGGGTGGAATATTCAAAATGTAGCAATTGGGTTAATGTTTTTTACTAGTATTTGTTTAGGTCTTCTATATACTTACTGATTTTTAGTGTGCTTTTTCCATTATTGACTGAGAGCTTTGAAAGCCCCAGATATGATTGTGGATTTGCTCATTTTTCATGTTTATCCATCTTTCCTTCACATGTTTTGAGTTTCTGTTATTAGATGCCTTTACATTTAGATTTATAATGTGTTCTTGGTGCATTAAGCTGTTCCATTTTGAAACATGCTTCTTTATGCCTGATAATATTACTTGTTCTGAAATACCCTGTATGATATTAATATAGCTACTCCATCTTTCTTGTAATTAGTATTTGTATAGTATATTCTTGTCCATCCTTCTGCTTTTTTCCTATATTGTCTTTGAAGTAAGATTCTCATACATAGCATATAGTTGGACTTATCCTATCTTACAATCTGTGACTTTTTCTAGGACTATTAGTGACTGCACTTAAATCTAACATCTTGTAATTTGCTTTCTATTTTTCACCATTTTTTCTTTAGTTTTTCTTGCCTTTTTTTGGTTAAATAGTTTTAGCATTGTCTCCATTTGGGGCTCTTTTTTTTTTTTTTTTTTTCTTTTTTGCCTCTTTGATCATAATTAGCTGTCTAAAATTATTTGACCCTTATGGAATGCACAAATATAAGTTCATTCAGCAGGCTTCTTTTTTCTGTGGTCGGTTTCTTTTCTGTGGGCTTTTACTCAGCTGGTGGTTTTTTGGTCACTTGTCTTTTTTGCCCACAAAAGGCCTCTTCTGCTTCCTAGTACCGGCAGCCTTCTTTCCTTTCTTCTCCACCACAGGTTTCTTCCCTGGAACCCTCTTCTCATCTGATTTGGCTTCTGACACTGCTGCTGCCTTATTCATCCAGAGTTTGTGATTCTTGTCCTGGGGAAGAAAGGTGTTCCATCCAGCATGTGGTCTTTGCATATGGGTTTAGCTTCAGCATGATTCTCAAGTTTTTCAGGGGATTCTTCTTCAGGACTCTGTGATGAATCTTCTTGTGTGTCGTGTGCTCTTTGGATCTCTGGGCTTTTCAAGATTCTGCTAAGGTCTGCATTGAGGATCTTGTGCATAGAAACATTGTGGTTACTCTTGAGAGAGGCAGCTTCACACCAAGTGCCATACACATCATCTAACTTGTGAAAAGTATTTTCAGTTCAAATGTAGAAACATCCCACATACTCATGAGAAGTAAGTTTCAAAATGTTCAGTTTGCTTACATTAAGCAGAGTAATTCCAGGCGTGTTTCTGACAGCCTCGATGATGCCCTTATCCTCATTATAGATGATGTGGGGTCCGCTACACTAGAGATGATGACAGACTCTCATTTGGCTTTGCCAGCTCTCATTAACTGTGAAGCATAGACCATTATGATACCATTCCAGACCTTAAATTTCTAAAGAAGCAAAATAGCCTCCTTGGTCTTCTTGTAGCCTTAAGCATTATCTTCAGCCACCAAAGGAACTTCAGGAACTTCCTCAATTTGATGACTTTTAGACATAACCAACAAAATGGTAAGGCCGAGGCAGCCAGGGCAGAGCAGATGGCAAATCACTTCTGTGTTGTGTTTGCTCTGCGATGCCGATGTTGTCAGATTCTGGTTGGCACAAACATGTGGCCCCCATGATACATATTTCCAAAAGCACCCTGGCCAGAACAGTGAGTCCCACTGCCTAGAACTCTGGGGATTGGAGCCACAGCCCAGCCAGCACCCGAAGACTCAGCAGTGGTTTGATGACCTGCTAATTCATTGACAGTGTATGGTTGTCTGTTGTTTTGTGCAAGTTGGTGTGAACAAAATTCACAATATCTAGTCTAATGAGATCCTTGAACACAGCAGGTAAAGTGACATTTTTGCCAGATGACTTCCTTTTCAGAGAACTCTGGTTATCAGCAGATGAGCACATGCCATGGCAGGGAGAGGAGAAGGCCTCCATGGGAAATGCTTGGGCTCATTATCTTTGTTTTAGATACATTTTATATGTGAAAAAAAAAAAGCTTATATTTTTATTTCTGGAAGTTTGTTTCCAAGTTTCTGTCTAGTATTGTTTATACCTGAAGATATATGTTTGTTTATTTATGGCCATATAGATTACTGGGGGTAAATTCTTTTATCTATCTGAAAATATCTATTTCACTTTCAATTTTTTAAAGAAATTTTTACACAGTTCTGGCTTACCCATGTGTTTTTGTTTTCTCTTCACCATTTAAAAAATATTCCATAATTTCTTCTGCTTGGCATTTTTTTTAATGAGATTTTTAAATAAGATTCCTTTATTCTCTTTCTTTGTATGGCATGTGTTTTTTTTACTGTTCCTACTCAAAAACTTTCTGTCAGTAGTTTTTAGCAAGTTGATAATGGTGCTCCTTGGTGTTATTTGTGTTTTTCTGCTTGGGGGTTACCAATTTAGATTTGTAATTTTTCATCTATTGAAAAATTATCATTTTTCAATGATAATTTGGTTATTTCTTATATCTTTATTTTGTCATTATGTTAATCTTTTTCTTTAAAACTTAAACAGTGTTGTACTTATTTATAATAGATTTTTAAAAATTGTCATGTGCTAATTTCATCATCTGTTGTTTGCATTCTTTTTCTGTTAATTGACTAATCAAATTTCATCATATATCTTATAATATTTTGTTGTTCATTGATATATATGTTCATTGGTATATATGTTACATTAATGCTTTATTGACTATGCCAAAGCCTTTGACTGTGTGGATCACAATAAACTGTGGAAAATTCTGAAAGAGATGGGAATACCAGACCACCTGACCTGCCTCTTGAGAAACCTGTATGCAGGTCAGGAAGCAACAGTTAGAACTGGACATGGAACAACAGACTGGTTCCAAATAGGAAAAGGAGTACGTCAAGGCTGTATATTGTCACCCTGCTTATTTAACTTCTATGCAGAGTACATCATGAGAAACACTGGACTGGAAGAAGCACAAGCTGGAATCAAGATTGCTGGGATAAATATCAATAACCTGAGATATGCAGATGACACCACCCTTATGGCAGAAAAGTGAAGAGGAACTCAAAAGCCTCTTGATGAAAGTGAAAGTGGAGAGTGAATAAGTTGGCTTAAAGCTCAACATTCAGAAAACGAAGATCATGGCATCTGGTCCCATCACTTCATGGGAAATATATGGGGAAACAATGGAAACAGTGTCAGACTTTATTTTTTGGGGCTGCAAAATCACTGCAGATGGTGACTGCAGCCATGAAATTAAAAGACGTTTACTACTTGGAAGGAAAGTTATGACCAACCTAGATAGCATATTCAAAAGCAGAGACATTACTTTGCCAACAAAGGTCCGTCTAGTCAAGCCTATGGTTTTTCCTGTGGTCATGTATGGATGTGAGAGTTGGACTGTGAAGAAAGCTGAGCACCGAAGAATTGATGCTTTTGAACTGTGGTGTTGGAGAAGACTCTTGAGAGTCCCTTGGACTGCAAGGAGATCCAACCAGTCCATTCTGAAGGAGATCAGCCCTGGGATTTCTTTGGAAGGAATGATGCTAAAGCTGAAACTCCTGTACTTTGGCCACCTGATGCGAAGAGTTGACTCATTGGAAAAGCCTCTGATGCTGGGAGGGATTGGGGGCAGGAGGAGAAGGGGACGACAGAGGATGAGATGGCTGGATGGCATCACTGACTAGTTGGTGATGGACAGGGAGGCCTGGCATGCTGCAATTCATGGAGTCTAAAAGAGTTGGACACGACTGAGCGACTGAACTGAACTGAACTGAATGAGTATCCAGATTTTGTTATCTTCCTTTACAGAATGTCCTGCTGTTGCTGCTGCTAAGTTGCTTCAGTCATGTCCGTCTCTGTGCGACCCCATAGATGGCAGCCCACCAGGCTCTGCCATCCCTGGGATTCTCCAGGCAAGAACACTGGAGTGGGTTGCCATGTCCTTCTCCAATGCATGAAAGTGAAAAGTGAAAGTGGAGTCGCTCAGTCGTGTCTGATCTTAGCGACCTCATGGACTGCAGCCTACCAGGCTCCTCCGTCCATGGAATTTTCCAGGCAAGAGTACTAGAGTGGGGTGCCATTGCCCAGACATTTAAGTTATTGGTAGATCTTGACTTTTTAGAAGCTTATGTTTAAGTTTTATTAGGACTCGTTTGTAGTCTGGTCTTTTCTCTAGCAACTGTTTTAGCTCTTTCTGTTAGCTCTTTCTGTGTTCTCAGTAGGACTGAGTGAATGTCCTGGGATCAAGTATGACTCATCAAAACTTTTACATCTCCCTGTTTTGTGTGACTTCTGGAAATTATTTTGCTTACAACTCCCTTGTTGTTCTTTTCCCAGGCTATTGCAGTTTCACTCTACACGTGTGCAATCTTGGCATTCAGCAAAAACTCAAATGTACAGATTACTCAACTGTTTTTCTGAGTAGCTGTCTCTACTCTGGTACTTTGTTTTGTAACTTCTCTCAACCTCAGCCTCCCTGAATTCTGACCTCTGTTTTCGTAATTCACCAAGACTTTTGTGTTCTGCTTCAGACCCTCTCCCTGCCACATAGCCTGAAATGTTTGTCCAAACAGAAATCCAGGGGCATTGTATGGCTTAGCTCATTCATTTCCTTTTTCAGAGATCATATACCTTTACTACCTGTTGTCCAATGTCTGAAAACAGTTGTTTTATATATTTTCTCTACTTTATAGTGGACAGGTAAGTGTATCCCCTTCTGTAATACCCCAAAATGGAATTTTTTATGGAAACTGTCTTTTAAATGTGGTTTTTAGATTTAGCATGCAAATTTAATGGCATTCTTAAGAAAACAAAGAGGCTTTATGGAGGGAGAAAATATATTGTGAGCATAATGATATTAAGTGCACAGTTAACAAAAACTTGTAGGAGATAACAGTATTGAATGGGTTTTGCTTTTTTAAAGAAGGTAAAGATATAACCTCATGGACCAAAAATATACTTAAATGAGAAAATTTAAGGGAATAGAAGCTACATTTTTTTCAGATTTATTATAACTTGTAATTAAAGAGAGCCCAAATTGATGTATAATAGGAACGTTGTGGAGGATACTTATATTGAGGGTCTAAAATAATAAAAGGGTAATAGAGATTTAAATAAGAACTACAGAAATATAAATATTTCCTAAAGTCTTGGCTTTCAGGCTAGAAACCGAATTTCAAGGTTTTGACTCTAGATGCAGTTACTTTGAGCATGTCTTTTAGCTTTATTAACATATCCTTATAGGAATTATATTTAGCTCTTAATAAACATAAACTTTGATTTCATCCACTAAAAGATTCTCTTATCATATATCTCATGTGCCTTCATGATGCAATGCTTTGTGAAAATCTGTTAATCCCTGAAATGACAGAGAAATGAAATGTAGTTATGGATAGGACAATAATCCTCTGTATCCCAAAGCTTTGTGTCTCTTGTAATAAATAGATCTGATCTTAAAATAAAAGCAAATTCAGATAAGTATGAAAGTAGAAAATTTAATCAGCATTGTTGAACAAAAGAGCTGAATCAGGTACATCTGATACCATGCTGGGCTAAAAATGCTGAAAAGTAGTTGCTAGAAAATAAGAATAAAGGGGACTGCAACAGAAGTGAAAAGAACTCCAAGTATATTTTCCTCTATTAGTTATATGTAGACCACAGAGAGACTTCTAAGAAAGAGATAATTTATGAACAGAAGGCACCTACTTTAATGGAAAAGAATTATTCCAGTACTCACAAAAATAGGATCAATGATTGACGCTTAACCAGTCATGGAGAAAGAAGCCAGAGCAGGAAAGGAAAATTTGTGTGGCCCACTGAATAAAGTAAGGAAATGAAAAACATCTGAACACTCCGTAGGCTTTAAGAAGGGCATAGTGTGGGAGTTGCGAGTTAAGTTTTATTCGGAGCAAAATGAGGACCGCAGCCCAGGAGACGACGGCACCTCAGATAGCTCTGGGAAACTGCCCTGAAGAAGCAGGGCGGAAGGTCAGTATATATGAGATTTTGATGAAAGGGGAGTATATGCAGTCAAGCACATACTTTTTCAAAAGATTTCTGGTAATCTCATGAAGCTTTTGCCAGTCACAAGGAACGGTCATCACCATAAAGTGTTTTTAGTGTTTTTCTAGATAGGGGGAGCTACAAGAATTGGGCTTATTAACTCTCTCCTGAAAATATCTAACTATCTGAAGATGTTTCCTGCCAGTTTTTCCCCAAGTACAGAGGGACTTATTACTACCCTCCACCCTGAACTGCTTTCAGGGAGTATTGAAGGCCAGCAGTTATAGCAGCTTGTGATTTAATCCTTGTAGAGGTAAATGACAAGTGCCAATTTATAGTTGACACCTCACTCCCACACTCAGTGGAATCCATTCATGAAATCAGGAGACATTTGCTAGCACATTGGTTCTCAAAATGTGTCTCCTAGATCAGCAGCATCAACATCACTGGGGATATTTTGTAAAAATGTAAATCCTTAGGACCCAATGCACACCTACTGAATTGGAAACTCTGACAGTGGGGCCCAAAGATCTGAATTTTTTTTTTTTTAATGTTTTATTATTTATTTGACTGTGCTGGGTCTTAGTTGCAGCACACAGGACCTTTTGTCTTCATTGTGGCATGTAGGATCTTTAGCTGCAGCACATGAACTCTTACTTGTGGTACGTGGGATCTAATTCCCTGACCAGAGATAGAACCCAGATCTCCTGCTTGGGAGCTCAGAGTCTTAGCTACTGGACCATGAGGGAAGTCCCAAAAATCTACATTTTAATAAGCCCTCCAGGTGATTTTTGTGGTGGTGAAGAAGACTGTTGAGAGTTCCTTGGACTGCAATCAAACCAGTCAATTGTAAGAAAATCAACTCTGAATATTTATTGAAAGGACTGATGCTGAAGCTGAAGCTCCAATACTTTGCCACCTAATGCGAAAGGCTGACACATTGAAAAAGACTCTGATGCTGGGAAAGATTGAAGGCAAAAGGGGAAGGGGTCGGCAGGGGATGAGATGGCTAGATAGCATCACTGACTCAATGGATAGAATTTGAGCAAACTCTTGGAAACAGTAGAGGACAGAGGAGCCTGGTGTGCTGAAGTCCATGGGGTGCAAAGAGTTGGACACAACTTAGTGACCGAACAACAACAGCAACCAGGTTCTTCTTATGAACTTTCAAGTTTGAGAATTTCAGTGCTAGTGTAATGGAAATAAATGTCTTCTGTTGATCTAACTGCTAGTGAGTCCTATATCATGCAGTGCTTTACAAACTTGTTGTTGTTCAGTTGCTCAGTCATATCTGACTCATTGGAACCCCATGGACTGCACCACGGCAGGTTTCCCTGTCCTTCACCATCTCCCAGAGTTTGCTCAAGCTCATGTCCAGTGAGTCCGTGATGCCATCCAACCATCTCATCCTCTGTCATCCCTTCTTCTCCTGTCTTCAGTCTTTCCAAGCATCAAGTTCTTTTCCAATGAGTCGGCCCTTCCCATCAAAATATTGGAGCTTCAGCTTCAATACCAGTCCTTTCAGTGAATATTCAGGGTTGATTTCTTTAGGATTGACTGGTTTGATCTCCTTGCAGTCCAAAGGACTCTTAAAAGTCTTCTCCATCACCACAGTTCAAAAGCATCAATTCTTTGGTGCTTAGGCTTCTTTATGGTTCAACTCTTACAACCATGTGTGACTACTGGAAAAAACATAGCTTTGACTGTATGGACCTTTGTAATGTTACTGCTTTTTAATATGCTCTCTAGGTCGATCATGGCTTTTCTTCCAAGGAGCAAGCATCTTTTAATTTCATGGCTGCAGTCACTGTCCCTGGTGATTTTGGAACCCAAGAAATTAGTCTGTCACTGTTTCCCCATCTATTTGCCATGAAGTGATGGGACTGGATGCCATGATTTTAGGTTTTTGAATGTTGAGTTTTAAGCCAGCTTTTTCACTCTCCTCTTTTACCTTCATCAAGAGGCCCTTTCGTTCCTCTTCACTTTCTGCCATAAGGGTGGTGTCATCTGCATATCTGAGGTTGTTGATATTTTTCCCAGCAATCTTGATTCCAGCTTGAGCTTCATCCAGCCCATCATTTCACATGATGTACTTTGCATGTAAGTCAAATAAGCAAGGTGACAATATATAGCCTTAATGTAATCCTTTCCCAATTTGGAACCAGTCCATTGTTCTATGTCCAGTTCTAACTGTTGCTTCTTGACCTGTATACAGGTTTCTCAGAAGGCAGGTAAGATGGCCTGGAATTCCCATCTCTTTAAGAATTTTCTACACTTTGTTGTGATCCACACAGTCAAAGGCTTTGGCATAGTCAATGAAGCAGAAGTAGATGTTTTTCTGGAACTCTCTTGCTTTTTCAAAGATCCAGCGGATGTTGGCAATTTGATCTCTGGTTCCTCTGCCTTTTCTAAATCCAGCTTGTACATCTGGACATTCTCAGTTCACATACTGTTGAATCCTAGCTTGAAGGAATTTGAGCGTTACCTTGCTAGCATGTGAAATGAGTGCAGTTGTGTGGTAGTTTGAACATTCTTTGACACTGCCCTTCTTTGGGATTGGATTGAAGACTAACCTTTTCTAGTCCTGTGGCCACTGCTGAGTTTTATAAATACATCTTCCTAAATTATCCTCTGGGTATAGATAGTTTAGAAATATTTTCTGTTTGAAGAAATGATGAGTGTGCCTAATCACACAAGTACTAGAAAACAAAAAAGTATATGAGATGGAAACGGAAAAGCCTCTTTCTTTGTCCTTACTTTTAGCCATTCTTGTGTACTTTTTTATGATTTTTCTGTGTAGATAGATTTAAACTAATTTTAATTTTAGAGATAATCAAATATGCAAATTTTTACACAAAAATGAGTCCTTCAAGCTTAAAGTAATTTTTAAAAACCCATTTGAACTGTACTAAAGTGATTTTTTCTTTGCTATAGTTTTTCTAGGTTTAAATGTTACTTTTTCTTTCTTCTCTTCTCTACTCTTCCCTGCTCCATTCTGTGCCCCCTACTTCTTCATAACACCTCAGCTTTCTCCCCTTGCCTTTCCCTCCAAGTATGCCTTCAGAGAAGAGAGATTCTGTGTGTGGAGAGAGGTTTGGCTTTATGAATATTAGGAAAGTTTTATGTTAATGAAAGTTTCTATTTTCTTAATAGTGCCCTGCCCCCCCCCAAAAAAATTCTGTTTTGTAAGCACTTGATTACAGATGTGTTTGATGCTGCCTAACAATTTTGCTTAGAAAGCTACCCTGTGAGAAAGAAGCCACACTTGATCAGAGTGTTTTCTGGAGAACATAAAAAGGTAACATTGTTTGCGACAACTAAGGAAAATGCCTTTCTTGTGGGCTGAAGTCCCCTACTTTAGCAGTCTTTCATAACCAAGTTAACAAACATGTACAGTTGTTCATTTATTTTTCTAAGAAATACATTAAATATCTTATAGACTAGTAGCCATACTTTACACTGGACACCCATTGCACCAACCTGAAAAGTATTAAGTGGGAGAGGAACTCTAACCATTATTAATATTTTATTAGCACAGCAAGACTTCCAGGTTCAGCGGTTTTTCTCAAGAGGCAGATTGCCCTGTCCTTCTCTCTAAGAGAAAGTTTTTGTTCAGAGAGTAGTCAAAACACATGTACTGTAATGTCATTTAAATCACTAGATGGTTAGGACTTAGCTAATATGCTTGATTGACCTGGATGCTGCCTATGCTACTAAAGTTGTGCCAGTCTTCCTCGGTGAGACTGAGGGGTGGATGCTCCTTACATACAGTTCATTTGGACACATGGACCATGTTGAACAAATGATGGTGATGGCTGGCATAGACATTCCGTACAATTTGACTTGATCGTTTCTTGTTGAGATATATAGAAACATGAAGATTATTGCCAGTAGGCCAGTCTCTGCTAATAAGCACATGCTCTTTGTATTTGGAATCATCACCCAGGGTCACCACCTCGTTTAGATGCCTGAGTTCACTCCCTTCCATCTCACAGGAAAACTGCTATGAGAATTCAGCTTTGTGTTGTTACTATTCATACCTCTTCCCTCCTATCCACAGCAGCGTTTTAGGACAGGCTTCAGTGATCAGGGCTTCTCCTGCTTTTTAGACTTTGTCCAGATTAAAGAGCTGATTTAAACTTTTGTGCTCTGTAGACTGTTTCCAGCTTAAGTGATCACCCTAATCATGACCTCAGTCAAAAAATGTCCAAAAATTATCAGTATACAATAAGTCATAATGATTTCCAGACCCTAAAGAAACTATGTATTATAAACTTTCCATAATTAATTTTTCATTTGAATATTCATTGTTACTCCCTCTTAGCAGAGAAGAAAGTAACATCTATCCCACTATTTGAAATATTTGTTTTTCTTCATTTTTCTTATACTTAACTTTACCTCTTTCTACCTATTTTCTACAAATTGTACTGTTTACTAGTTACATATTGCCATAAGCATTTAGGACTTTTGTGCAATAAATCTCTCCCAAATCAAATTACTTGTCAGCCAATAGGCTCTAAAGGCCTATCAACATGATGAAGTTGAAGTGTGGCTCTCCCATATTAATGACATGTTTCTGTCATAGCAAAATCAAACTTGTAAAGATGACAGAAATCTTGACATAAGTAAAGAAGTGGAAAGGGTACATTGAGCCTCTGTCACTTACCCCAATTATTCTTCATCAAATAGCCCTATTTTTAGTCTTATACTACTTAAAAAAAGACAAATGACCTTGTCATTTGTTTCCTAATTTGTCTCTTTCCATTAAAATGTGTATTTTCATTACAGCAGGGTCTATATTCTTGATGACTCCAGTACTTAGATCAGTACTACAGTACCTAGATCAGTACTTTGTCCATGGTATACATTCAGTAAATGGTAGTTAATAAATGAATGTTATCTTTTTATTATAAAATTCACCCATTTTAAGTGTACTATTTGATGATATTAATAAATTAATAGAGTGTACAACCATCCAGTGTACATCTGGAGTATACAACAGTCCAGTTTTATAACCAGCATTGGTCCATTAAGGACCATGCCTGCTAGAGGATCCCTCAGGCCCAGTTGCAGCCATTCCTATTACTGCCTTCAGGCCTAGGCAAAAACTAATCTGCTTTCTGTCTCTATGCATTTGCCTTTTCTGGACACCTCATATAAATTGTTGGAGAAGGCAATGGCAACCCACTCCAGTACTCTTGCCTGGAAAATCCCACGGACGGAGGAGCCTGGTAGGCTGCAGTCCATGGGGTCGCGAAGAGTCGGACATGACTGAGCGACTCCACTTTCACTTTTCACGTTCATGCATTGGAGAAGGAAATGGCAACCCACTCCAGTGTTCTTGCCTGGAGAATCCGAGGGACAGGGGAGCCTGGTGGGCTGCCATCCATGGGGTCACACAGAGTCAGACACGACTGAAGCAACTTAGCAACAGCATATAAATAGGGTCATACAACAGAGAGCTATTTACATTAGGTTTCTTTGCCTTAGCATTATTTCTTGAGGTTCATCCATGTTGGAACATGTTATCAGTAGTTTGCTTCTTTTTATTGCTGAATAGTATTCCATTTTATAGATACATCACATTTGGCTTCATAACTCACCAATTAATAGGTCTACCAGCAACTATTCTCTAAGTCTTTTTTTGGCTTTGCTTTGTTTTTAAACATAGGAATATCTTTATCTGCCTTCATTTTGTGTAGTTTAGATATAAAATTCTTGGTTGACAGTTTATTTCTTTTGGAACTTTGTGCCATTCCATTGCCTTTTTGCTCAGTTTTTGATTACCTGTTAGTTGTTAAATGTATTCTTTTTTTTTTTTTTCCTGTTGTCTTTCCATTTATTTGTGCCTTCCTCAGTTTCTTTGTTTTTGTTTCTGATAAATATATTTTTGTTCCCTACATGTAATGAGTCAACTCCCTTCCTTCTTTGAAGATTTTCTTTTTCCTTGGCTTTAAATAACTTGACCATAACTTGTCTAAGTGTAGATCTTTTTTGTTTATCCTTGGAATTTGTTGAACTTCTTAGAGGTGAAGATTAATGTTTTTCATCAAAATAAAGATATTTGACTCATTTTTTCAAATATTTCCCCCTCTCCATTTCTATTTCCTCTCTTTCTGGGACTACCATTTCATGTAAGTAGATATTCCTGAAAGTGTGAAAGTGTTAGTCACTCAGTCATATCTGACTCTTTGTGATGCCACAGACTGTAGTCTGCAAGGCTCCTCTGTCCATGGAATTCTCCAGGCAAGAACACTGGAGTGAAATTCTTCAGGGGATCTTTCCGACTCAGGGATCGAACCTGGGTCTCCTACACTGCAAGCAGATTCTTGTCTGAGCCACAAGGGGCATCCTACTTCCCCACTGTTAAGTCTTCTCCATCCTCCTTCTTGCCCTTTCTTCCCCTGGTCTTCAGATAAGATTATCTCTATTGATCTACTTTTAAGTTTACTTTTCTTTCTTTAGCTACTTTGCATCTGCTGAGGAGCCCCTCTATTAAATTTTTTATTTACCTTACACTTTTCAATTCCAGTATTTCCATTTGGTTCTTTCATATATTATATTCCCTCTGACATTATCCATTTGTTGTCAATATTGTACTTTCCTTTAATTCTTTAAACATATTTCATTTTAGGTCTTTCAACATTTATAATAGCTCTTTTGAAATCTTTGAAGTCCAATATTTCAGCTCCCTCAGAGACAGTTGTTTTGTTTTCTTAGCATGGGGAACTCTCTTGATAGCTTACAGTGAACAGTGTTGGATTCATGTTCTCCGAAGATTTAGCTTCAGGACCAGGGACCAGGCTTGATCACTCAAAAGCTTTTGTGTGGCAGAAGTTTTATTACAGTGAAAAGGACAGAGAAAGCTTCTGACATAGACATCAGAAGGAGGATGAAGAGTGCCCCACTTGCTAGTCTTAGCAAGGGAGCTATACACTTTTTCAATTGGCTATTAGCAAAAAATCAAAAGAATGACACAAGGTTGTAAAGGTCTTACCAGACCCACTCTCTCAACATACACTTTAAGATGACAGGATTAGTCAGAAGGTTCTTAAGGAGAAACTTGTCCTCAAGCAGGATACACTGTTGTTATGTAGTCATCAGTACAGAGTTTAAGGAAAAACATAGCCATGAGCAAGAAGAATCCTTTTGTTGTGTGATCCTTAGCTCTGGGGTTAAAGAAAACACCGTTTTATATGATTAAGATGAAGGAATGTAGAAAAAATGATTTGGCCTTTTCTCCTCCTCGAGAGCCCCAGACCCCTTTCTCCTCCTCAAGGGCCCTGAACTCCTTACCAGCCTGACTGAGAGTTAACTCTCTCACTTTCCTGTTTCTTTGCAATTCTTGTAGTTTCTTCATTTAAAACTGGATGTTTTATATAATATATTGTAGCAAATCTGGCTTCTTGAAGGTTATTTTTGCTGCTGTCTTTTTGTTTGTTTTGTGACTCACCTGTGTTAATTTTGTAGAATATATCTCCCCTGCGGTGTGTGTCATAGGGGACAGTGGTGAGTCAACACAGTTATCAAATAGCTAATGATTGTTGACACGTTGTGCTCAAACACACTGAGTCAACATGGCTTCCACCCTTTGCGAACGGATCTGTTTGTGAGTCAGGAATCCTTTACTTTCTGCTATACCTTTGCATTTTGCTATTTTCTGATCTAATAGTAATATAAAAAACTTTAAAATTAAGCTACCCTTGGTAGGTAAATTGGCACCTTTGCTGATTCCATTTGCTTGACTGTATAAGATGAATCTCTGAATATGGGAAATAAGAACCATATTTTAAAACATCTCAAACAACATCAGTGGTATTTTTGACCTTTAATTTCATAGTTCATGCACTATAACATTTCAAGCATTTTTCTTCCTAACTTTATATAAAACTCTATGTAGCATTCACTTTTAAAGAAGAAAAGATTTCTTAGACATACTATTATTCAGTTACAAAGTATCCCTTTTCATCTTCTTTAAAATATATAGTAGTAGTCCCTGAATTCTGTGAGACAGATAAAGTGATACTTGGAAGCATTTAGTCAGCCATAACTAGCATGAAAGGGAGCCATTTCTACACGGGTTTGGTGATTCACATTTAAGGTCATTGTATATTGAGAGTGCTTCTCTTTGTCAAGAAGGTTGCTCTTGGTTATTTTGGTGTTTGGCCTTCAGTTCCTTCAGTTTTAAGCTGTGTTCTTTGTGACTTTTCAGCACTTGAAGTTATATCAGCCATAGACTTTTTTGCAGATTATCTCTGATGGTGCTCAATGTGGATTCCTTTATAGTTATTGCTCAGGGGATGGCACATTCTCTTGTTTCTTTCCAAATATTTTATTGTATCAGTCTGCTCCTCAGTACTTGAAACTTTGCTTTTGCATGTACTGCTTGATGTTTTTGAGCCGGGATGCTTAGACATTTGGGGGATGTTAATTGTTTTTTTATGTTGAAAAGTCCACAATGTATTAATAAAAGGATAGCGAAACACAGCTTTGTAATGTTACACCCTTGGGGAATTGAGGTAACTGATGGTTATTTCAGGCGTGTGCATTTTATAAGTTCCTAGGTGTCTCAGTTCAGCTAGGTACAGTCTTTTGTGTTCAGATATGGGTTTCACAGAAAGAACTGTTCAGAAGCAAACATGAAATTTGCATATATTATTCCCTAATATATAAATTATGTTGGGACAAAGCAAACTTTTCAAAAAAGTATTATAAGGAGACTGGCTGTATTCTGTATCAGCAGTTCCCAACCTTTTTGGCACCAGGGACTGGTTTCATGGGAGACAGTTCTTCCACGAGCTCGGGGAGTGGAGGGTGATGGAGTTGGGATGATTCTCATAAGGAGTGTACAGCCTGGATCCCTCACGTGTGCAGTTCACAGTAGAATTCATGCTCCCATGAGAATCTGATGCCTCAGCTGATCTTATAGGAGGAGGAGCTCAGGCAGTAACTGGAGTGAAACGAAGCAGCTGCAGGTACAGATGACGCTTCTCTCACTTGCTCGCCGCTCACCTCCTGCTGTGCGGCCCAGTTCCTAACAGGCCAAGACCAGTGGTCAGTGGCCCAATTGTTGGAGACCCCTGTTCTAGATGATTTGGATCAAGGCTTCCTGAATAAACTGTCTATGATTAAAGGAACCAGTTTTCATTATTTTTGTTCATCTCTGTAGACTAAAACTAAAAAAAAAAACTTAATAAAAGTTAAATACTATAAAATGAAATCTGACATAAAACTTTTCTTTAAAATTTCAATAGACATAAATTATATTTTAGTAAACATAAGCTAAATAGACACAACATAAGTTTTCTTAAAAATTCATCAAAAGTGTGTGTACAGGTGATTAAGATAAGAGAATGACTATTACATCACTTTTTCTTATTTGCAGTCATAACACAATATGTATATATGAAAGTACAGTTCCCATACTTACTTTGAATGAGTGCCAGCTATATCAATAATACTATGTTTGTTAATTTTGAAAGTTTTTAATATTAATATGATACATAAGCTTACTCCTTCATTCAGAACCTATGCAGTCTTATTTGCAGAGGCAATATGATACAGGTAACGATATGTACTTAAATTCTTTCTGTTTTCTTTTATTAACACTCAGAGAAATATCACATAATACTGCTAGCAGTGGAAGAAAAGATTTTAAAGCACTTTCAGTAGGCTTAGATTATTGATTCCTAACTTTAAAATTTTTGTCCAGAATGAATAAAGTAGTGGTATGGTTCCTTGATCATTAACCACTTTCAACAATTCTTCAAAATTGTAGTTAAATTTAAATTATTTCAATAAAATAAATGGATTTTCTATGTATGCATGGATCTTCTTTTGATGGAAAATAAAATTTGAAGCATCTAATTTGAGAAGAGTTCAATGTTAATTTTTCACAGATGTGCAAAATCATGATCATCATAAATAAATTTTATTGAAATTATGGAATATGACATAATCCCTAGTGACATTGCTCTTCCCAAGTACTGCCATTCATTTTTGCTCTTCAGTCCAATCTGCCATTGAAGATCATGTTGGATTTCTACTTTGCAAGGAAGTATAAAAAATCAGTAAAAAAAAAAAAAAAATCAGTAAAATAAGCTGCTGCTGCAGCTGCTAAGTTGCTTCAGTTGTGTCCAACTCTGTGCAACCCCATAGACAGCAGCCCACCAGGCTCCTCCATCCCTGAGATCCTCCAGGCAAGAACACTGGAGTGGGTTGCCATTTCCTTCTCCAATGCATGAAAGTGAAAAGTGAAGCTCAGCCACATCCAAATCGTCGTGACCCCATGGACTGCAGCCTACCAGGCTCCCCCATCCGTGGGATTTTCCAGGCAAGAGTACTGGAGTGGGTTGCCATTGCCTTCTCCAAGTAAAATAAGCTAGGTTGTGAATAGCTGTGAAAAGAAGAGAAGTGAAAAGCAAAGGAGAAAAGGAAAGATATACCCATTTGAATGCAAAGTTCCAAAGAATAGCAAGGAGAGAGAAGAGAGCCTTCCTTAGAGATCAGTGCAAAGAAATAGAGGAAAACAACAGAATGGGAAAGACTTAGAGATCTCGTCAAGAAAATTAGAGATACCAAGAGAACATTTCATGCAAAGATGGGCACAATAAGGGCCGGAAATGGTATGGACCTAACAGAAGCAGAAGATATTAAGAAGAGGTGGCAAGAATACACAGAAGAACTATACAAAAAAGATCTTCATGACCCAGATAATCATGATGGTGTGATCACTCACCTAGAGCCAGACATCCTGGAATGTGAAGTCATGTGGGTCTTAGGAAGCATTACTATGAAGAAAGCTAGTGGAGGTGATGAAATTCCAGTTGAGCTATTTCAAATCCTGAAAGATAATGCTGTGAAAGTGCTGCACTCAATATGCAAGCAAATTTGGAAAAGTCAGCAGTGGTCACAGGACTAGGAAAGGTCAGTTTTCATTCCAATCCCAAAGAAAGGCAATGCCAAAGAAGGCTCAAACTACTGCACAATTGCACTCATCTCACATGCTACTAAAGTAATGCTCAAAATTCTCCAAGGCAGTCTTCAGTAGTACATGAACTGTGAACTTCCAGATGTTCAAGCTGGATTTAGAAAAGGCAGAGGAACCAGAGATCAAATTGCCAACATCCATTGGATCATAGAAAAAGCAACAGAGTTCCAAAAAAACATCTCTTTCTGCCTTATTGACTGTGCCAAAGCTTTTGACTGTGTGGATAACAACAAACTGTGGAAAATTCTTTAAGACATGGGAATACCAGACCACCTGACCTGCCTCTTGAGAAATCTGTATGCAGGTCAGGAAACAACAGTTAGAACTGGACATGAAACAACAGACTGGTTCCAAATAGGAAAAGGAGTACGTCAAGGCTGTATATTGTCACCCTGCTTATTTAACATATATGCAGAGTACATCATGCAAAATTCCAGGCTGGATGAAGCACAAACTGGAATCAAGATTGCCAGGAGAAATATCAATAACTTCAGATATGCAGATGGCACCACCCTTATGGAAGAAAGCGAAGAAGAACTAAAGAGCCTCTTGATGACAGTGAAAGAGGAGAGTGAAAAAGTTGGCTTTAAAGCTCAACATTCAGAAAATGAAGATCATGGCATCTGGTCCCGTCACTTCATGGCAAATAGATGGGGAAACAGTGGAAACAGTGGCATACTTTATTTTGGGAGGCTCCAAAGTCACTGATGATGACTTGAGCCATGAAATTAAAAGACACTTACTCCTTGGAAGAAAAGTTATGACCAACTTAGACAGCATATTAAAAATCAGAGATATTACTTTGCCAAGAAAGGTCCATCTAGTCAAAGGTATGGTTTTTCCAGTAGTCATGTATGGATGTCAGAGTTGGACTGTGATAAAGCTGAGCACCGAAGAATTGATCTTTTGAACTGTGGTGTTGAGGAAGACTCTCGAGAGTCCCTTGGACTGCAAGGAGATCCACCCAGTCCGTCTTCAAGGAAATATTCATTGGAAGGACTGATGCTGAAGCTGAAACTCCAATACTTTGGCCACCTCATGCAAAGAACTGACTCATTTGAAAAGACCCTGATGCTGGGAAAGATTGAAGGTGGGAGGAGAAGGGAATGAGGGAGGATGAGATGGTTGGATGGTATCACTGACTGAATGGACATGAGTTTGAGTAAACTCCGGGAGTTGATGGACAGGGAGGCCTGGCGTGCTGCCATGCAGTCGCAAAGAGTTGGAGTTGGACAGGACTTAGTGACTGAACTGAACTGAACTGAAGCTAGATTGGCTCTCCAGTTCCTATCTTATAAAAATTGAGACCAAAGTAGTTTCTTATGTTTCAGAAACACTTAAGATGTGTTTCAAATTCCCAACAGAACTTTTCTCTTCTATAGTTGTCATGCCTCAGTATATAATAGTTGTTACATGTTGTTAGCGGTTGGCTTCTATATTAGATATAAATAGAATAAACTCAAATTTTATGCATTTGTCTTTGTAAAATTCACATTTTAATATGTTGCTAAGCAAAGTATTTAATTCACCTGTTGTGTTTTTTTTTTAATAGTAAAACATTTTAGGTTAAGGAATGAATATTTTTTTTATAATTTGATGCATGGTCCAAAATGTTTTCCTATTGCTGCTATGCTGTCAAACCTCATTTATGGATAATGTAAGCCTTCTTAGTTTTATACTGTTCAAAGTTGATTATGTATGTTGACAACGAAGCCCTAATATGCTATCTTTCTTCATATTGTGATTTTTAAATTGCACATGTACTTTAGAAAAGCTGCCATGTTAGAGGTACATACATGTTTGTTTTTCAGCTTCCAATGACAAACACGTTGCTAGTTTTTTGTCTATGGATTTTTTGAATTTTACTAGCCAGTTCCTGCATAGCCACATCAAACTATAGTGTCTAGTATATGGAGCTACTGTATTTTCTACAGATTTACCCAACATCATGCAGACACTTTTGATACAGTCTTTCACTTGTTCCACCAGTTGTATGTGGTCTCTCCATACTTAGTAAACCATATTGCTACCTCATAATCCTGTGAAATCCTAACAGTTATTTGTGACCATTATTCACTGCCTCTGTTGGATCAATGCTCTTTATTTCAAAAGACTTTGGGTTTTTAAATGATTTCTTTATGTATATATGTACGTACTTCCTAAGTTGTAATAATTACATTGCCTCTTTAACCAGAATATCTCAGGAGATAACACACTGTGATTTTAGCACTTTACCATCATTTATGGCCACAAAACTGAACTCAAGATATGAGGCATCACACTTTTAAGTAAAACTAGTATGAAGTAAAGCTAGTATGATCCCTTGGCCTTTATTTCTTTAGAATCACTTTAGAATCATCATTTGATTCATAGTAATAAAGTACTTCTGTCTTCAGAAAAGGGTGTCCTGATCAGGGGATTAATTAGGAGTATAGATTTAACAGATACATACCACTGTATATAAAACAGATAAACAACTAGGATTTTTTTGTATTGAATAGGAAACTATATTAATTATCTTATAATAATCTATAGTGGAAAAGAATCTAAAAAAGAATATGTATGTGACTGTATATGTGTGTGTGTGTATATATATATAACCAGAACTAACACAGTATTATAAATCAATCAACTTAAGTTCAGTTAAAAAAAAAAGTCTTTTCTTGACCAAAATGTCTTGGGAAGCCTGTTTCACTATATGTAAAATAAAATTTTAAATAAAGAAGTTTACTTTCCTAATTTAGCTAATAATATAAAATCATAATTTAAAAACAGGTTGATTAAAAATTAGAACAGTGTCACTACAGTAACTCAGTTACAGGTAAAAAGCATGTAATTAAAAATTGTAACATTCTAATACAGTTTTGGGGTAAAAATGACAAACTGTTGTTGAAATATCACACAGTATACCATGATTTTAATATTGAACTAGTCTGCAGCTCATGGACTCAATCATAATTTCAAAGTCACATGAAATAGCCTGTATCCAGTTTAATTAGAGGAGCCCACTAATAACCCACGTGTCCTGTGCTGTGCTTAGTTGCTCAGTCATGTCCAACTCTTTGCAACACCATAAACTGTAGCCTGCCAGGCTTCTCTGTCCATGGGGGTTCTCCAGGCAAGAATACTGGAGTGGGTAGCTGTTCTCTTCTCCCAGGGATCTTCCCAGCCCAGGGATTGAACCCAGGTCTCCCGCAACACAGGCAGATTCTTTACTGTCTGAGCCACCAGGGAAGGGAAAATGTTGGTATGTCTCATGTAATATTTGGGACATATGTATACTAAAAAGTTATTTGTTTGATTATCTGAATTTCAAATTTAATTAGGATTCCTGTATATATATTTTTTTAATTTCGTTTATTTGGCTGTTCTGGGTCTTCTGTGCTGCTCGGGCTTGCTCTAGTGGTGAGCAGGGGCTACTCTCCAGCTGTGGTGCATGAGCTTCTCATTGCCGTGGCTTTTCTTGTTGTGGAGCATGGGCTCTAGGGCACTTAGGCTTCAGTAGTTGTAGCACACAAGCTTAGTAGTTGTGGCTCTTGGGCTTAGTTACTCTGAGGCATGTGGGATCTTCCTGGATCAGGAATGGAACCCATGTCTCCTGCATTGATAGGTGGATTCTTTACTACTGGACCACCAGGGAAGCTCCCAGGAATCCTGTATTTTTATTTACTAAAAATACTTTAACAAACATGAAGACTATATTTTGTCTACTATATAGATGCATAGATTATCTCATATTTTCTTCAGAATTTTAGCTTTGTTTTTATGTTTAGGTCTATAGCTCCTTATGAGTTAATTTTTGTGTGTGGAGTGATGTAAGGGTTGAAATTTTATTTTTTCCTTATGGCTCTTCTGTGGCCCAGAACTGTTTGTTGAACATGCTATCTTTTCTCCCATTGAGTTACCTTCCTCCTTGTGATAGACACACACTAAGGTAACCACCGATGTAAAATATCCTTGTACAATTCCTTCCTTTTGAATAGAAGTGGAACTTGCGACTGGCATCCAGCCAACAGAATGTGACAAAGGTCAAAGAATTTTGCCGATAGATTTAAGGCTCCAAGTTAGTAGATCTGAGTTAATCAAAAAGGAGAGCCTGAGTAGCCTGATTTAACCAAGCAGAAGTCCTTAAAAGAGAGAGGGGGCCCTCTCTGTAAAAAACTTTATCGTGCTCGACCAAAAGAAGCAAACCTCCATAAGATTCTACAACTGCAAGGATGTGAATCTGCCGATAACTACGTGAGTTTGAAAAGGACTGCAAGCCTCATATTTGACCATGGCCAATGCTTACTTCTTGGAAGGTAAGTTAGGACCAACCTAGATAGCATATTCAAAAGCAGAGACATTACTTTGCCAACAAAGGTCGGTCTAGTCAAAGCTCTGGTTTTTCCAGTGGTCATGTATGGATGTGAGAGTTGGACTGTGAAGAAAGCTGAGCCCCGAAGAATTGATGCTTTTGAACTGTGGTGTTGGAGGAGACTCTTGAGAGTCCCTTGGACTGCAGGGAGATCCAACCAGTCCATTCTAAAGGAGATCAGTCCTGGGTGTTCTTTGGAAGGACTGATGCTAAAGCTGAAACTCCAGTACTTTGGCCACCTCATGTGAAGAGTTGACTCATTGGAAAAGACCCTGATGCTGGGAGGGATTGGGGGCAGGAGGAGGAGGAGACGACAGAGGATGAGATGGCTGGATGGCATCACTGACTCGATGGACATGAGTTTGAGTGAACTCCGGGAGTTGGTGATGGACAGGGAGGCCTGGTGTGCTGCAGTTCTTGGGGTCGCAAAGAGTCGGACACGACTGAGCGACTGAACTGAATACTTTAATTGCAGTCTTTTAGGATTCTCAGCAAAGCACCCAGTTAACAGAAGCTGAGAGATAATGAGTGTATGTTGTTTTAAACTTCTAACTCTGTGGTAATCTGTTGCAGAAAGCTAATTACTATATTAGAAAGCTAATATAGTACATTTGTCAAGAGACAATAGATCACATATATGTGAATCCATTTCTGGACTTATTACCGTTTTCCAGTTCTCTCTCTAATCCTAATGCCAGTGCCACAATGCCTTCAATACATAGCTTCATAATAAATTCTGAAATTAAGCAGTATAAGTCCTTCAGCTTTATTCTTTGTCTTTGAAATTGTTTTTGCTATTCTAGTTCCATTGAATTTCCATATAGATTTTAGATTAAACTTGTCAACATTTACTAATGAATATACTGGGATTTCATTGAAACTGTAAATCATTTTGGGAAAAACTGACACCTTAACTGTATTAAGTCTTTTGATCCATGGATATAATCTCTCCATATATTCAGGTCTTCTTCAGTTTTTCTCAGTAGTACTTTTTCATTTTCATGGTAATGCACATATTTTGTTAAACTTATCTCTAAATTATTTCACATCTGAGATGTTACTGTAAATAGTATTGTTGCTTCAACTTCTAAAATTGTTAATTTTCTAGCATAGAAATATACCTTATTTGTGTATATTGTGTTTATTCCCTATGACCTTGCTAAAGTACAATTTTCTCCATACATGATCATGCTGTCTTTATATAATGGCAGTTTTATTTCCTAATTTCCAAACTCGGTGCCATTCATTCACTTTCCTTATTGCACTGGCTAGGATCTCTAATACAGTGCTGAAGAGATGCAAAGAGATGTGCTAAGAGTGGGCATTTTTCTTTTTTTCCCAATCTCATCTGACATGCATTATTTCTTTCATCATTAAGTCTCATTGTAGCTATGGATTTTGTGGAAGTACCCTTTAGCTAATTAAGAAAATTTCTTTCTTATAATTTGCTGAATGGTTGTTGAGTTTTCTCAAATTATTTTTTTGCTTCTATCAATGTGATCATTTAATTATCTTTTTTTCCTATTAGAATAATGGATTGATTTTCAGTTGTTAGGCCAATCTACCTTTTCTAAGTTCCATTTGGTCATTTATATTATTCTTTTTTTATTGTTACATTTAACTTGGTAACATTTTAATAAGAATTTTTGCATTCATGTTCTTAAAAGATCTTGGTTTATAGCTTTCTTGTAATGTCTTTAGTTTTTTTATCAGCCACACAAAGTTGCCTATGTTCCTCTTTCCTCTATCTCATGAACGAATTTGTATAGGTTGGCATTACTTTTTACTTAAATTTTGAGAAAATTTGTCAATAAAACCATCTGAGCCTGAAGTAATCTTTTTGAGAAGTTTTTAGTTACAAATTCAGTTTGTTTAATTGATTTAGAGCAAATAAGTATTCTGTTTTCTCTTGATCTGTTTTGGCAATTTGTGTCCTTAAGGCAATTTGTTTACCTAGGTTGTCAAATTTATTGGCATGAAGTTATTTGTATTTGTTTGCTATCTTTTTAATGACTTGGATGTGTAGTGGTATCTCTCATTTCTAATACTATAGTTTTTCTCTCTGGATCAGTCTATGGAAAGTTTCACCTTTTCAAAGAATTTGCTTTTGTTTTCATTTTTTATCTATCTGTTATACTTCATTCATTTCTGCTCTGATCTTTATTTCTGTCCTGATTGCCATAAGTTTAGTATATTCTTCTTTTTCTAGCTTCCTAATATGGAAACTCATGTTATTGATTTGAGATCTTTCTTATTTTCCAAAATAGGTGTTTAGGGCTATAAATTTCCTTCTATACACCATTTTAAGTGCATCCCCTAAACTTTGATGTATTATGTGTTCATTTTCATTCAGTTTAAAATACTTTCTAATTTCCTTTATGAGTTCTTTAACCCATAGAATATTTAGAAGTGTATTGCTGAATTTTAAAGTAATTGGTGGTTTTCCAGATCGCTTTCTGTTATTGATATCTTATTTAGCTTATTTGTCTCAGTGTCGGTTCTTTTTGATTTGTTGAAACTTGTTTTTATGGTTTGGTGTATAAGTTATATTGGTAGTTTTTTCAAGCACACTTCAGATGAATATGAATTAGGTTGAATTAGTTGATAGTCGGGCTTCCCAGGTGGTAAAGAATCCATTTGCCAATGCAGGAGACTTGAGAGATGTGGGTTTGGTCCCTGGGTTGGGAAGATCCCTTGGAGTAGGAAACGGCAATCCACTCTAGTATTCTTGCCTGGAAAATCCCATGGACAGAGAGAAGGCTGGTGAGCTACAGTCCATGGCGGGGCCATGAAGAGTTGGATACCACTGAGCAACTGCACACAGAACTGATGGTCTCATTTGTCTATGATAACCCTATTGATTTTTTGTCTTCTTCCTCTGTCACTTACTGAGAGTGTTGAAATCTCTAACTTTTATTGTTTGTTTTCTATTTTGCAATTTCATTTTATCATTTTTCCTTCTTATTTTTAAACTCTGTTACTAGGTGCATACTCACTTGGATTGCTTTGATACTTTGATGAACTGAACTCGTTATCATTATGAAAAGTCTGCATTTTTCCATAGAACTATTATTGTTCCGAAATCTACATTGTCTAGCATTCACAAAACCATTCCAACTTTCTTTTTACTTGTGTTTGAATGGTACATCCTTTTCTATTAAGTTTACTTTTAATCTGTCCCTGTCTTTTTATTTTGTATGAGTTTCTTGTAGACAGCCTATAATGCAGTCTTACTTTTTTATCCAATCCAAGAACCTTGTTGTTTGATTTGGAGCATTTAAGTTCATTTACATTTGTTGTCATTGTTGATGTGTTTGTGTTTCAATCTACCATGTGGCTGTTTAATTTCTTTCTTCCCCATCTGTACTTTTTCTTTTTGTTCTTTTCCTTTAGGTTAATTTCTTATGTTTTAGAATTCATCTCCAATATTGACTGATTAGCTGTGCTTATATGTTTTGTTTTCCAGTGGTTGTAAGTTTTACCATGTTCACCTTTAACTTACTACAGTTTACTTTATGTGTTTATTATTACAGTCAACAATGTATTAGGCACCGAGTGTTTAATCACTCGGTTGTGTCCAGCTCTTTGTGATGCCATGGACTGTAGCCCCCCAGAATCCTATGTCCATGGAATTTCCAGGCAAGAATATTTGAATGGGTAGATTCAAAGATTCAGGGGATCTTTCCAACCCAGGGACTGAACTTGGGTCTGCATTGCAGGTGAATTCTTTACTATCTGACCCACCAGGGAAGCCCATTCTACTTTTCAAATACTATTATTCCATGTTATATATATAAACTTTATGTCAGAATGCTTCTCTCCTTGTGCTATTGTTGTGAAACATTTTGCTTCTACATATATTTAAAATACATTATATGACTACTGCATTAAGCAATTGATTATCTCTTAAAGAGATCAATTAATGAGAAGGGAAAGCCTTTTATATTTTCTGCTTAGTGATCATTTGCAACTAAGTTGCTAATTGTAGCATTTTAACTTTCTTCCAGTTGATTCAGATTCGTCTCTGGTGTCATTTCCCTGGGCTGGAAAACTTCTTTGACATTTCATGTAGTGCAGGTTTGCTGTCAGTGAATTAGCATAGCTTTTGTTTTACTGAAGAATGAAAAATCATTTCCTCTTCATTTCTGAAAGATATTTTCACTGGATATAGGATTTTAGGTTGACAGTTTTATTAGCTCTTTAAAGATGTCACTTTGCCTTTTGGCTTGCATCGTCTCTAGTAAGAAGTCTCCCGTAATTAATGTTCTGTATGTAATGTTTCCTTTTCCTGTGGTTACTACTGAGTTGTTTTTTTTTTCTTTTCACTAGTTTTCAGTTGTTTTATTATGATGTGCATTGATGTGCTAGTGCTAAGTCGCTTCAGTCATGTCTGACTCTTTGCAACCCCGTGGTCTGCACCAGGCTCTTTTGTCCATGGGATTCTCCAAGCAAGGCTATTGGAGTGAGTGAATAAATAAAGCCTGTGTGGGAAAAATATTAAAACAACCATACCCAGGTGCTGCTGCTGCTGCTGCTAAGTCGCTTCAGTCGTGTCTGACTCTTTGAGACCCCATGGACTGTAGCCTGCCAGGCTCCTCCATCCATGAGATTTTCCAGGCAAGAATACTGGAGTGGGTTGCCATTTCCTTCTCCAGGGGATCTTCTCCACCCAGGGATTGAACCCAGGTCTCCCACATTGAGGGCATCTGAGCTACCAGGGAAGAACTGGGATAGTGGGCTTCAATGGCTATCTCCAGGGGATCTTCCTGACCCAGAAATCAAACCCATGTCTCTTACATCTCCTGCATTGGCAGGTGGATTTTTGACAACCTGTAGCACCTGGGCTGCCATCTATGGGGTCGCGCAGAGTCGGACACGACTGAAGCGACTTAGCAGCAGCAGCAGCAGCACCTGGGTATGGTTGTTTTAATATTTTTCCCACACAGGCTTTATTGAACTTCTTTATCAAATTTGAAAAAATGTAAGCCATTTTTCCTTCAAGACAGTTGTCTATTGCCCCACCCCCACCCCACTGATTTCTTCTGGTACTCCAGTAAGTATAATTGTGTATACATGTATACATACATACATACATGTGTATATATGGAAACACAAATGCATAATAACATTAGGTTGCTTGATATTTTACAGATGTTTCCAGTATTCTGTTTCTTTCTCTTCTCTCCTCTCCCTTCTCTCTCACTGATCCACTTACCTTCTTTCTCTCTCTGCTTCATTTTGGATAGTTTGTCATTCTATATCTTCATCATCACAGACCTTTTCTTGTGCAGGTATCTAGAATATTATTAATTTCATGAAGTGAAAATTTCATTTGATACATTGTATTTCTCTTCTCTACAAATTCCATGTTTAAAAAAATATTTTTTTACATTTCTCTCATGTTTCCCATGATATCTTTGAACATATTTGTAATAGCTCATTTAAGGTCTCTGTTTTGGTCTTCACAGGTAGCGCTAGTGGTAAAGAACCTGCCTGCCAATACAGGAGAGTAAGAGATGCAGGTTTGATCCCTGAGTTAGAGAAGGAAATGGAAACCTACTCCAGTGTTCTTGCCTGGAAAATCCCAGGGACAGAGGAGCCTGGCAAGCTACAGTCTACAGGGTCGCAAAGAGTTGGGCACGATTGAATCGACCTAGTATGCAAGGTCCTTTGTAAATAATTCCATCATTTATCCTTTAGTTCAGTTCAGTCACTCAGTTGTGTCCAATTCTTTGTGATCCCATGGACTGTAGCACACCAGGTTTCCCTGTCCAAAACCAACTTCTGGAACCTGCTCAAACTCATGTTTATCAGTTGGTAATGCCATCCAACCATCTCATCTTCTGCCATCCCCTTCTCCTCCTGCCTTCAATCTTTACCAGCATCAGGGTCTTTTCAAATGAGTCAGTTCTTCACATCAGGTGACCAAAGTATTGGAGCTTCAGCTTCAGCATCAGTCCTTCCAATGAATATTCAGGACTGATTTCCTTTATGATGGACTGGTTGGCTCCCCTTGCAGTCCAAGGGACTCTCAAGAGTCTTTTCAAACACCACAGTTCAAAAGCATCAGTTCTTCAGCACCCAGCTTTCTTTATGGTCCAACTCTCACATCCATACATGACTACTGGAAAAGCCATAGCTTTCACTAGATGGACTTTTGTTGGCAAAGTAATGCCTTGCTTTTTAACATGCTGTCTAGGTTGGTCTTAGCTTTTCTTCCAAGGAGCAACTATCTTTTAATTTCATGGCTGCAGTCACCATCTGCAGTGATTTTAGAGCCCAAGAAAAGAAAGTCTGTCACTGTTTCCATTGTTTCCGCATCTATTAGACACAAAGTGAGGGGACCAGATGCCATGATCTTAGTTTTTTGAATGTTGAGTTTTAAGCCAGCCTTTTTATTCTCCTCTTTCACTTTCATCAAGAGTCTCTTTAGTTCTCCTTTACTTTCTGCCATAAGGGTGGTGTCATCTGCATATCTGAGGTTATTGATATTTCTCCGGGCAATCTTGATTCCAGCTCTTGCTTCATCCAGCCTGGCATTTTGCATGATGTACTCTGTGTATAAGTTAAATAAGCAAGCTGGTGATATACAGCTTTAATGTACTCCTTTCCCAATTTGCAACCAGTCCATTGTCCCATGTCTGGTTCTAACTGTTGCTTCTTGACCTGCATACAGATTTCTCAGGAGGCAGGCAAGATGGTCTGGTATTCCCATTTCTTTTAGAATTTTCTACAGTTTGTTGTGATCCACACAGTCAAAGGCCTTGGCGTAGTCAACAAAGCAGAAGTAGGTGACTTCTGGAACTCTCTTGCATTATCTATGATCCAACAGATGTTGGCAATTTGATCTCTGGTTCCTCTGCCTTTTCTAAATCCAGCTTGAACATCTGGAATTTCTCGGTGCATGTACTGTTGAAGCCTGGCTTGGAGAATTTGGGCCATTACTTTGCTAGTGTGTCAGATGAATGCAATTGTGCAGTATTTGAATCTTCTTTGGCATTGCCTTTCTTTGGGATTGGAATGAAAACTGACCTTTCAGTTTTCTCTACTGATTGATTTTCTCCTGGTTATGGGTTATATTTTTGTTTCATTTGCCTAAGAATTTAATGTCATACATTATGAATTGTCCATTGTTTCCATACTGAATTTGGTTGTGTTCTTTTGCAAAGTATTGAGGTTTGTTCTGGACAGCAGTAAGTTTGTTTTAAGATTAGTTTGATTAGTTCAAGGTCTACATTTAAGCTGTTTTAGAGTAACTCTAATTTAGTCTCTACTTCAGTGTTAATTTCACCACATACCTACTATGTGGCCCCTTTGTGATATGTTTTGAGTGCTTGTTGTATCCATGAGAACTCTCTAGTCTGGTATGAATTCTGCCTCTCTTGAGTTTTGTGAATTATTCTTTTTGCAGCTCTCCAAAATTATTCTTTCTCTGGAGTTCCTCATGAGTTTTCATTCTTCACATGCACAGACTGGTATTCAGCCAAAGACTCAAGGAGATCCTTATGCTCTCTTGGGTACATGGTCCCTCAACTGCTAGCCATTTCTGCCTTGCCCAGCTCTAATCTCCGACTCCACAACTCAGTAAGATTGTTGGGCTCCATTTGTGTTCTTTCCTCTCTGTGCTGCAATTTATAAGTTCCCTTCCAGCAGAAGACCTAGGCTATTGTTGAATTCACTGAATTTTATTTCTTTCCTCTCAGACATCACATTTCTTTTCTCTCTGCTACTTGTTTCCTACTCTCTGCAATGGGTTTTTCGTACATTTTATCAGTTTTTCTTATTTAAGTTTGGAGGTCAGTTTCTGACCTACTCAGAACTGGAAGCAAAAACCTGTCTCTTTCATTTGTAGTATTTTTTCCTAGGTAATAGAATTATTTTAAATTTAAAAATCATTTGTAAGTTTTACTATTGTCTCCTTGAAGGTAAAGTGCCTATTTTTCTGTTGGCTTTTCAGAATTTTTTTTTGTCCTTGATTTTGAGCAGTTTTACTATGATGTGCTCTGTAGATGGATTTTGGCATTCTCAGTATTTATTATCCTTTGGATTCACACTACTTTTTAAATTTGTGGCTTGATAGCAGTTTCAAAAAATTCTCTGCATTATCTCTTCAAATATTACTTCTTCGTTCTCTCTTCTCCTTCTAATACTGTATTTATTTTAGGCTTTTGTCATCCTGTTTTACACACTTGCTGAGATGTCCTATCCCACATACCCTATACACCCTCCCTTATACCTTTATCATTAATGAACTCCAATCTGTCTTCCAAAATTTAGTCTAAATATTCCATCTTTTATGAAAATATACCAACTTGCCCTTCCCCTACTAATGACAAAGGTAACCTCACTAATGATCCTCATCTCTCTGCAATAACAATCTTATCACACAAAATATTTTCCTCCTTAGCCAAAATTTGAGGGCCATGAATGTTGAGACTCTTACCAAGCTTTGTACTCCTGGCAGCTAGGGCAGTAACTCACAGATATTTCCAGATCTTCATCCTCCCCACTCACTTCAATTGCCAGCCTATACCTTTGGGTAAAATTATAGCAGGAGGAGGATGATAATACCTAATATCTTTATCCATAGCATTTTGTTTATAAACACTCTTCCTTTTATTGCTAAACAAATATAGCTTTAGCTGCAAAGGTTTTGTTTATTCCCATGTATCTCACATTTAATGACTTTTAAGAAATTGGTCATTCTTCTCAAAATGTATCGTAACCTTTTCTTCTCATATTTAGCACTAGCTGCTGTTACTGCTGCTGCTAAGTCACTTCAGTCGTGTCCGACTCTGTACGACCCCATAGACGGCAGCCCACCAGGCTCTCCCGTCCCTGGGATTCTCCAGGCAGGAACACTGGAGTGGGTTGCCATTTGCTTCTCCAATGCATGAAAGTGAAAAGTGAAAGTGAAGTCACTCAGTCGTGTCCAATTCTTCACAACCCCATGGACTGCAGTGTACCACGCTCCTCCACCCATGGGATTTTCCAGGCAAGAGTACTGGAGTGGGGTGCCATTGCCTTCTCCGATTTAGCCCTAGAGCAGCACTCAAAAGCGTGGAAGAAAAGGGAAATAAGCTTATTTTAAGTATTTTTAAAAATAGTTCTAGGACTATATTTGTTTGAGAGTATCTTTTACACATTGCAGCACACCACTAATAGAAAAAGAATTGGGGAAAACACAATTAAGTTTACATTTTTGAAAGCCCTGCTTGTCCAAAATTTTCATAAATCTTTCTTCTGAACCTAATGTTGTCTTCTCAAAATATGTCAGCCTTGTTTATGACATGAAAGTCAATTATGTCAAGACTGATTTTTTTTTAATAACTCAAAGTAAGAATCCTGAGGCAGTTGCCTTTTATTCAGGTATTATGTCTTATAACCAGTCTGTTTGCCTATGCCTAATAGAGGTTGATACAGCACACGTCCTGTAGTCTTTCAGTATAGATTCTTGTTTTAAAAACTTTTCATGGAACAGTAATACAGTGATCTGCTTCAAGTTTAAATTCTCATCTCAAAAGCAAAAAGTGCTCCTGTTATTTACTGTTTCACAGCGTGTGTGTGCTAAGTCAGTTCAGTTGTGTCCGACTCTTTGCGACTCTGAACTGTAGCCACCAGGCTCCTCTGTCCATGGGATTCTCCAGGCGAGAATACTGGAGTGGGTTGCCATTTCCTCCTCCAGGGAATCTCCCCAACCCCGGACTGGAACCTGCCTCTTTTATGTCCCCTGCATTGGAAGACAGGTTCTTTACACTAGCACCACCTGTTTCACAGATCCAAACCAACAGACACCTAGATCCCTATTTTTACTGACTATATAATGTTGGAATTTTTCCTGCACTTACAGAATTTTTATTAACCTTTAAAGACTTACTGGAAAAAAGTACTTGTGTAAAAAGTACATGGCTCCTGCAACAACTACAACACATTTTATAGTAAGTAAAACTAAGTTATCAAATTCCTTAGGATACAAGTTAGGTCATTTAGCTGATGCTGCTCCTGCTTCCTGCTTATTGGTGTGTTCCAATATTTGGAATAAATATTCCAAATATTTATTACTTTAAGTATTTATTTATAAAGACCAGTGTCATTGAAATATGAAATTGAAAGTAATATTGCCGCTTTCCTCAAGTTCTGTACAATGTACTGGGGAGGTCAAAAGTATATGCAAAGAACATTTGTCAAGCACCTATTATCTCTTACCGAGATATAACAATGAACAATAGTAATGGTATCTTTTGAGATCACTGCCCTCAAAGATTTCATAGTTTCCACAAGGAGAAGTGTATATTCTTACATATTACAAAGGAACTTAGAGATGTGAAAACAGCTAATTATGATGGAGCAGGATGAAATAAATACAACAATAAGGGACTGAACACAGTAGTCCTGGGGTGTCTCCTAGGGAAGGCACAGCTCATGTGAGCTGGGGAAACGAGGGAACTACAGTGGAAGGAAGTGGTACTAAGCCAGCCTTAAAACGTGAGTAGAATTTCAAAGCTTAGGAAAAGGAGTTAGGACATTTGAGTACCAGGAAATTGCATCACTAATTTTATCTTCTATTAATTCCTAAGTGAAATCTTTTCTCATGATTTTTTACAGTAAACTAAAATAACTAGTAAAAAGTATTCTGAACTTTCAAAAGTTGGGATTTGGTACTATATAATTAAAGGACTTGTTGTTCAGTTGCTCAGTCGTGTCTGACTCTGTTACCCCATGGACTATATACAACACACTAGGCCTCCCTGTCCCTCACCATCTCCCAGAGTTTGCTCAAACTCATGTCCATTGAGTTGGTGATGCCATCTAACCATCTTGTCCTCTGTCGTCCCCTTGTCCTCCTGCCTTCAATCTTTCCCAGCATCAGGGTCTTTTCCAATGAGTCAGCTCTTTTCATCAGTTCAGTTCAGTCGCTCAAGTCGTATCTGACTCTTTGCGACCCCATGGACTGAAGCAGGCCAGGCTTCCTTGTTCATCACCAGCTCCCAGAGCTTGCTCAAGCTCATGTCCATTGTGTCATTGATGCCATCTAACCATCTCATCCTCTGTTGTCCCCTTCTCCTCCTGTGTTCAATCTTTCCCAGCATCAGGGTCTTTTCTAAAGAGTCAGTTCTTCGCATCAGGTGGCCAAAGTTTTGGAGCTTCAGCTTCAGCATCAGTCCTTCCAGTGAATATTCAGGGTTGATTTTAGGATTGACAAGTTTGATCTCCTTGCTGTCCAAGGGACTCTCAAGAGTCTTCTTCAGCACCACAGTTTGAAAGCATCAGTTCTTTGGCACTCAGCCATTTTTATTGTCTAGTTCTCACATCTGTACCTGACTACTGGAAAAAACATAGCTGTGACTACATAGACCTTTGTCAGCAAAGTAATGTCTCTGCTTTTTTAATATGTTGTCTAGGTTTCTCGTTTCTTTTCTTTCAAGGAACAAGCGTCTTAATTTCATGACTGTAGTCACTGTCCACAGTGATTTTGGAGCCCAAGAAAATGAAGTCTGTCACTGTTTCCACTGTTTCCCCACCTATTTGCCATGAAGTGATGGGACCGGATGCTATGATCTTAGTTTTTGAAATGTTGAATAGTTTTTTTTTAATTAAAGTAGTAAGAATTCTAAAAAATCTTGAGTTCCCAAGGAAGAGCTTGCCTTCTTAAAGTTCAAATCTCTTCAGTTTGGTAGTTCCTTGTACATTCAGAAATGCTTTTCTCGTTGCATTTTTTAAACATTTTTGGTCTGTAGACATTTATATGAAGGGAAAAATGAACATGAAAGACCCTAATCTTTAGTAAAAGGACTGTGATTCACTTTGAGAAATCTTAATGTAATAAAGAGCCTGGTTTTACCTCCCTTTCATTTCCTACAAGTAGACTGTAGTTTATATTTCTTGATATTTCTTAAATGCTCTTTTTTAAGATAGTTATTTTCTAGTCTCAAAAATACAACACAAATGCTTTTTCCCTCAACCAACAACGTAAATGCATTCTGCCTTTCCCTTAAGGGACAGTTGATCACATTCAAATATTATTTTTATATTTTCTAGACAGTATATTAGGAATTTTTTGTTAAAGCTTTCCTTCATTTGACACAAACTAATCTTTTTTGATCTTTTAAAAGAAGAAAATGTGCATTGAAACATCTTCCTGCATGCTGTTTTTGTTTCCATTTCTGAGCCTGACTGTTACTGGAGGGGTAGATGAGAGGACAGTGAATGGGCCACGGGAGCTCTATTTGCAGCCCCAGGTACTTTGTCCAAACTTCATGCCGGTAGGCGGGGCAAGAGGATAGTTGGTATAAGCTCTAATGGACCATTTTCTTGTGCTGCATCCCTCACTGAATCCAAGTACCACGGGCTTTATTATTCAATATGTCTTATTTTCATTTTGTACCTGTGAAGATTATCCTCACCACTTCTAATTTGTCTCATTTTCTCTGTAAATCTATTTTGCCTGTTTTCTGATCTTCACTAAGTAATTAAAACTAACCTTGTGCATGTTTCCTCTTGTAGATTATGAAAGCCATGTACAAAACTGCTTTTTTTTTCTTTTAGCGATTATGATCATATATGTGGAAGTGACTTGAACTGATACTCCTGTGATGGATTTCTATGGTGAATGTTTGTCCCATCCCATCAAAATATTTAGGACTCGCCTCACAACCATATTGTTGTCTTATTCAATCTTCATTTGTTTCTCTCTCAGATTAAGTGAGCAGATAGATAAATTTAGTTGCTGATGTAAATTCTTGAGCATATGAGCCAAATACAGCAATAGTGTTAAAGACAGAATTTGCTAGGAAAATTAGAACCAAGGGGCATTTAGTAATTTTGTAGTATGTCTGTTGGTTGATAAGTGAACATGTACTGATTGGTACAATTTCTCATCTATCCTTTTCTTTCATTTCCTTGGGGTACAGCAACCCAATCCTTGGGTTTTTCAGCCCTTAAAGATGGCATATACTATAGAGATCATCAAACTCAACCATTTTGTTAACATTTAAAATTACCTAAGAGATGTAAAATGATTTGCCAAAAATAATAGAACTCCTAAGTAGCAGTGCTGGAATTCTCATCGAGGTCTTTTGACCCCAAGTATACTGTCAATTATTCTGTGCTCTCTGTTCATTTTTATAGCAAGTCAACACATGCCAGCTTTCAAAAAATACAGTAATGATTAAAGAGTATGGGGTTTAGCCTTTTCTGAGTCTGATAATTACTATTAAAAATTTTGCCAGGCCCATGGTGTAGATAGTGAAGGCCAGGGAAGCCTGGAGTGCTGCAGTCCATGGAGCTGCAAAGAGGTGGCCACAACTGCGTGACTGAACAACACGTGGTGTATCCTAAGTATCGGTACAGCGTTTGGTATCCGTTGCTAGTGTTTTGTCTTTTGTACAATCTTGTGTGCCTATATTCTTGTAAATCTCATAATTATTGACTTTAATGTCTTTCAGATTCAATAATTCTAGGTTATGCCACAGTCCCTATGGGAACTAGAATAAGTTATTAGAGCCTTGCAAATGTGTTTGACTGCCGCATTCTGTTATTTTTCTCTTCCACTGATGGCCTGCAGCTTCAGCGGCTGTGCAGTGGAGAAACTTAAACCTCGAGGGCCCATTAGATTTAACTTGTTTACTGCGTTGATATCTATATGTTAAATGACAAGAGAGTTCAGGTTATTGAATAATTTAAAATTCAGCTCTAATTGGTGTCATATGACCTGGAAAAGGCCATGGATGACTCCAGGAGCATGCTGAGAATTTCTTATAAATAATTCATCAATTAGATGATTCATTTGCCTGGATGTCTTGCTGAATGCAAAAGTTTGTAAGTTATAACTGATGATATAACACCTGTAAGTATTTAGTTCATAACGCTAGAAGGTAATCTACCTTGATGATCTTCTAGCAGATCTGCCAGTGTAGGAGAGTTAATTGCACTGGGGAGAAGGAACATTTATTTGGGATGAGACTTTGGCAAACCATACAGTGCAGCTGTTGCATTATGTAGCTTCTGTCAGCTTGACAACTGGTTCTTATAAGCTCACTAAAAATGCAGAATGTCGTTCTGTGCCTTATTCCATATTAACTCCAAATGTTCTGGATAATACATTGACCTGCCCCTCACACAGTAGTTTAGGTTTAGAAATATTTAGCTTCTGGATTTCTGATTTCATCATAAAATGAAGAGCAAAGGGGCAAATTCTGAAGTTACGAAATGATTTTTATTCTTATAAGGCTATCAGTGAGAATATGAGGTTTGTTAATAGGGTGTTTGCTAGGATAGTAAATTATTATTTACCTTTAGAGAAATGAATACCAATAAGATCTGTTGGTACTTTTGGCTAATCCTATGGTTAACAACTCATAAATGCATTCTAAGTAATCTCTTCCTAATTATGCAAAGTAAATAACAACCTGTTGCAGGAAATAATTATTGCAGTTTAGTTTGCCTCTCTCCTTATGGCTAATAGCAAAGATTGGCTGAGCCCGTAAAAATGATTTGTGCATATTTATAAAACATGACTGTTTACTTGTTGATGCTATTTTCATGACATAATACTGTGGTTTTTTGTGAGAACACAGGAAAGCCCTAGATTATCCTAGGAAAGTATTACAACACACCTGTTTGTGCTTTCATGCATGTATACAAGGTCATATCATAAATGTTTGTGAAAAAAATCCTTTATTTCCTATGAAGTCTTTAAAAAAATCTGTCACATTTTAAAAAGGGATCATAAAGATTCAGAAAATGCAATTCAGAAATTTACCAACCTTCAGTATCAGAAAATTCTTAATATCTCATATAAGTCTCTCACACTTTTTTTAAACCTTATACTTTTCTCATTGGTGTTTTTTTTTTATCTAGTCATTGACTAGTGTCTACCCAGGTTAAGGCACATTATGCTTCTACTCTGTTGTAAGCCAAGTGTTGCCAGCATTTTCTCCTCATCCTTCTTTTGTGCTGTGAATCCCACAGCATGCCCTGTCAAAAATTTTATTGGCTTCATTTCTGCCACATCTAGAGAGTAAAGATGTAGCCAAGATTGTGGTACATTTTGTATAAGACAAATCCTAATATGCTACTGTTTTGAACTTACTGTTTTCCACAGATCATTTTTTGTCTAAACTTTTTTTTTTAATTTATATGATGTGTTTTTCCTAAGTATATTCTTCTACATGCTTTTCTGCTAAATATCATTCCATTTATTTCTCTTTTTATAATTTTATTTAATTATTGACTGTGCTGAGTCTTCACTGCTGCACGAGTTTACCATTGTTGTGGCTTCTCTTGTTGCTGAGCATAGGCTGTAGGCACTCGGGCTTCAGTGATTGTAACTCACAGGCTCCAGAGCACTTGGGCTTCAAGTAATGGCAGGCTCAGGAGTTGTGGCACACAGGCTTAGTTGTTCCACAGCACATGGGATCTTCCCAGACCAGGGACTGAACCCATGTCCCCTGCATTGGCAGGTGGATTCTTAACTGCTGGACCACCAGGGAAGTCCCTGTTTATTTCTGATTAAGCAGTCAATCCAACTCATTTTCATCACACAGAAAACATATAAATAGATAGTATGTCCCAAGTCATATTGTTCAGTTTGTTTAGTTTTGAGCATATCCTAGGATATTCATAGACTCCTTTAATTGGAAGAGCACTCAACATAATTATCAAGTTCAGTTGGCAAACCATGGCTTGCCAGATCTAGCCAACTGCATTGTTTCATACAACTTACAAGCTAAGAATGGTTTTAACTTTTTAAATGGTTAGAGAAAAAAAGACTATTTCTTGAAATGAGAAAATTACATGAAATTCAAATTTCAGTATCCACAAATAAGGTTTTTCTAGAATAGCTGTTGATTTCACAGTACAAAAGCAGAACTAAGTAGTTATGACAAAGACTTTATGTACTGCAAAGTTTAAAATGTTGTCTGACCCTTTGCAGAAGAAACTTGCTGTCCCCTGCTATATAGCTATGAGAATATAGCCACATGCAGCACCATGTATGAACTTGCCAAATATAATGCTGGGTGAAAGAAGTTTAAAAAGAATATATATCATATGGTTTTATTTATACTTCAGAAATAGCCAAGTACAACTGAACTCTACTATGTATTTCAGCAGAGAAGTATTAAAGCAAAGGAGAAATTCTCATTAGAGTCAAGATAATCATTCCCTGTTTTGGCAAGAGAGGTAGAGAGTGGTGATAGCTCAGGATCGTCAGAGGTCTTCTGCATACAGAAGGGTCATCTTCTGTGTGCAGGATGGTAGTTACACTGGACATTGCCTTGTGATTATTCACTAAGCTGATCTTATTTGTTTTGTGTACTTCTATGTTTATGGTATTTCATACTAAAGAAATTTTTTAAAGTCTACAACAGGAAGTAATGTGTTAAGTATTTGGAGTAAGTCTAAGGGTTTGGAGTGAGATATAGTCCCATGTCTGATATAGAGTATTGACATGAGCTTGGGAAAGTTGTGTTGATTCCTTGAACTTCATTTTCTCATCAATAAAATGCCAATTAATACCTTATAAAATTGCTGTTAAGAATAATAGGTTAAATATGTAAAACATTTAACATAGTATATGGTAAACTCTGGGTTGAAAACAGCCAGAGTGACAGTGTGTTCTGGGAGCATGTTCTACATTTAGTGGTCAGTGAAGGTGACCAGTTAGAGCTAAGTAGGCTTATCAGAAATAGTTTGCATGAAATTGTCTTCCGCAACCTTCATTTTTCATTTCTTATTTTCAGTCCTTTAATAATTACTTTAAATTATTTAAATATATTGGTTCCAACAATAACTTCATGAAAGAAAATATCCAAATGACCGGCAAGCATATGTTCTTTAATATCATTACATATCAGGGAAATGGAAAATAAAGCCATTATGATATTTCAGCACACATACACCAGATAGACTAAAAATGAAGCACACTAGCAAGTATTACTGTGAATGTGAAGTAACTGCAACTCTCTTAATTTCCTGATGGGGATGTGAAACAGAATGATCAGTTTAGAAAACTTACTGGCTATTTCTAACAGAGTTAAATATGTGCCACGTGACTTCAAAAAAGAGAGAATATTGTATGAGAATATTCATAAAGGCTTTATTTTTAATAGTCCTAGACTGGTAAAAACCTAATCCAGTAAAAAGAATGGGTAAACAAATTTTGCTTAATTCATACAATGAAGTCTATGCAGCAATGAGAAAAGAATAAACTATTGATATACAAAGCAACATAGAAGATACTCAAATATTATGTTGAGCTTAAGAAGCCAGGTACAAAAGAGTAGCATGCAGTATGATTCCATTAGTATGAAGTTCAGCTTAGGTAAAACCAATCTGTGATCCTAAGAGTCAGAATATGGTTCCTCCTGGGAGTGTGAGGATGTGATATTGACTAGAAAGCACACAAAGGAACTTTCTAGGATATTGGAATTGTTCTATAATTTGATCTGGGTGATGATTACATGGGTAAATGCAAGTAAAGATCTGTGCATTTTATTATACATGTTATGCCTTCATTTAAAAAAAATCTAATGGTTTTTAAGTTAGTGTTATATATCTGAAAAATTCATATAAAACCCATATGCTAGAGACAGCAGTTTGGGATTTATTGTTAGTTTAAACCTTAGTTAAGAGAAGTTATATTTGTAAATATATAGAAAGCATGAAGCAGAAAGAAAAATACATCTGTTTCATTTAGGCCCACTGGGACTTCCATGTGTTCCAGAGGCAATGTTTTTCAACTCCACTAATAAAATAATTTCTTATATTCATATTCCAACAGCAAGTTTTATTTCTTTTCTCTTCTTCCTTAGTAGCTCATGATTCAGCCTAATCATGGATTCTAATTTTCTTTTCTTTAGTTACTGTGACCTGTAACCCAATTTGAATTTTTCTCCTAAGCTGATAAAGTCAACCCAGAGTTATTGAGAATGTACTTGCTATGTGCAAGCCCCAGTGCTATATGATATGCCTTCAAAATTTGTTGTGGCAGGGAAGTCAGTGATAATAACAGTAGTGGTCATAGGAAACGTTTTAAAAATATGAACTTTATATTAAGCACTGTCCAAAGCACTTTATATTTAAATTATCTAATCATCACAACAACCCTAAGAGACAATGCAAGATGTTAGTGTAAGACTGACATCCTTTGTATGAATGAGAAAGATGAAGGACATCTCAACTATCTCAAGAAGTTCAACTCTGGCCCTACTGAAAACCTCACTGGAGCAAAATAAAGATTGATAACTGAACTCATTCTCTTTTAAGACAATTTAGAGATAATCTGTTGTAACTGAACATGCCCTCGGGTGATCTCAACCCCCACACACATACACACATGCACCACAGGGTTCTGCTTGAAAGAAGTTTGGGTAAATAGAAGGTTTGTGTTTCCTTTTGTACATTAGTACCCTTATAGATAGACACTCTTGATAAGTGCTCATCTGTCTCACCACAATGTTCAGTTTTGATGTAGGTGCTACTTTTAATCCTTATTTTACTGTTGAGGAACCTGAGGCTCGGACAAGTTGAATAATATTCTATATAGTTTTTTATTGCTGTATAACAACTTACTACAAACTTAGCAGCTTAAAACAGCACACATTTGCAGTCTCATCGTGGGTCTGTGAGTCTCATCTGTGGGTCTGTGAGTCTGGCACAGCTTAGTTGGATCCTATGCTCAGGGTCTTAGAAGGGTGCTGTCAAGGTGTCATTTGGGCTGTATTCAGCCGGGAGCTCTAGGTCCTCTTCCAAATTCACAAGATTTTTTACAGAATTTACTTTCTTGTATGTGTATGGTAGATGCCTTGTTTTCTTGCTCCCTGTTGCCTGGAAACTGCCTTCTGCTCCAGAAGTCATTGCCATATGAGCCCCTCCATAAGCCCTCCCACCCTGTATATAATTGTTTGCCTCTGCTAATCCCAAGCCCCCATTCCTTCACTCCCCTACCTCTGTTCTCCCTTGGCAACCACAGGTCTGTTCTCTCTACCTGTGAGTCTGGGATTCTCTTCAGCTCAGTTCAGTTACTCAGTCATGTCCAACTCTTTGCAACCCCATGAACTGCACCACGCCAGACTTCACCAACTCCCGGAGCTTGTTCAAACTCATGTCCATGTTGCCATCCAACCATCTCATCCTCTGTCATCCCCTTCTCCTGCCTTCAATCTTACCCAGCATCAGGTGGCCAATGACTATTCAGGACTGAGTCTGGGGTTAGCAGAGGCAAACTCTTACATATAGGATGGGCAAAAACAAGTTCCTACCATCTAGTGCAGGAAAGTATATTCAATATCCTGAATATGAAAAGGAGTATTTGCTTTCATATTCTTTTCCATTATGTTTTGTCATAAATGAGTCACTTTGTAGTACAGAAGAAATTAACACACATTGTAAATCAACTACAGTTCAATAAAATCTACCAAAAAACAAAAAAGCTCTCCCATAACACAATAGCTTATTTCTTCAAGACCAGCAAGAGAATCACTGACCTTGGGGAGAACACCAGACCTGCTATGAAAAGGCCTACCTGAGTAGGTGAAATCATCTTCCTTTTTGTTAATTCAGAGTTAGCTGGTAAGGAGCCTTAGTTATATATGTAAAGTCCATTTTGGCATGTACGTAACATAACCACAGGATTGATCACTGATCATATTCACAAGTTCTGCCCTGCTCAAGGCGAGGAGATAATACAGGGTAGGGACAACAAGATTATGGAAATCTTGGGGACCATCTTAGAATTCTGCTTAGCAATATGCACAGCTCCCTAGCAGGTAATTGGCAAAGCAGTGTTCTCTTTGAGCAAAGCACGCATGAAAATGTTTACGTTGAAGTGCCTCTCAAAAACATAGAAGCTAACTACAAAAAAAATTTGTTTTAGAAATCTTCCAAATACCTGACATTTGTGACTAATGTAACAATCAGCACCATTAAAGTAAGTATAAGCTTTGTTAGTACCTAACAATGCACATATGTAAATAATGTTAAGTAACAAAAACGTGAATAAAAAATACTACATACATGGTATCTACTGTTACATTAATGATACGTGGATTAGAAAATATATGATGATGTAAAATAGTTGATTTATGTTTCTGGACTCAAAGCATTTATCTGTCGTTTTAAAAGTATAACCTTTAAAAAGTCAGTTTATCATACAGAATAGCAGATGGTAAACATTTCTGTTGACAATAAGTGCTACAGAAGTTCAGAATAGGGGAGATTAATGTGGAGTAGAGTTCTTCCTTAGGTGTAAAATAAGGTTAATTTTTCATGAGGTAGTTTATCATAAATTTTGCGCCCAAACTAGTTCCTTTTATGTAGTTTGTCATCTGCTCAGTACACAAGATTGCATGCCTTCTATGGAGACCCAGGTCATCGCCACATATGTGGCTGATTCTCATTTAAACAGAACTCCTTTAACATTGTTTTAGAACTTCACTTGAAATCTTGAGTCATTGTACTAGCCCTCTTTTATTATAGGCTAGTAAACATTGTATTGCCATATATCTGTTAGTTGATACTTTCTACCAATCAGTTCTTCATTTTCAACTATTGCAAAATAAATTGGTGGGATTTTTTCCCCCCTCTCTGCTAGGGATCTCGATTATTCATTCTTCCTATAACTCTAGGATACATAACCATCTCAACTGTTTATGAATTAGTTCTTATTTTAAAAGTTGTGGCAAACCAAATAATGGCCTTCCAAATATGTCCATGTCCTATCTGGAACCTGTGAATGTCACTTTATATGGCACAGAGACTCTGTATGACCAGAGACTTTACACATGCCATTCAGGATCTTAAGATGATGAAATTATCCAGGATTCCATGGGTAAGCCTGATGTAATCAGAATGGTCCTTATAGGAGGGACAAAGGAGGAGTCTAATGGCCCACGGTACAGACCAGTGGTTCTTAGAGTTTGGTTCCAGGTTTGCAGCACCACCCAGGAGCTTGTTAACAGAGCACATTCTTCAGCTCTACTCTAGAGTTACTGAACTGGAAACTCTAGGGAGTAAACCAAGCAATTCACATTTAACAATCCCTCCAGGTGATTCTGATTCGTGCTAAAGTTTGAGCATCACTGCTAAAAACTAAGTTTTGCTCTCCCGAGTAGAACAAGCTTGAGGCTAAAATGCTGGGAAAGCTCATTCTATTGGCTTGTCAAAGGTAATTTGCAACTGCTTCCTTTCCGCCTGACTTCTATCAGACTGTAATCATTTGAACAGCTTAATTGAGAAATCGCTTATGTTTATAGCTGAAATTAAATGTTTTGTATTTAAATAACTACTTTTGATTAGAATCATATTTTGTGGAAAGTGGTTGGTTTTATCTGTGTACTGTAAAAATATTTATAAAAACTCATCAAATTTCTAGCAGTAACTAACATCCTATTCAGCATAAGGTGAAATGTTTTACATCAAATCTCATGCTGTGTAATGGCCAATCAAAAGGTATTTAAGGTGGCTGAATGGATTTCTTGGCTTAGTATTCAAAATTAAACATTTTAAGACATTAACATTTACTGTTTTTCTTCTTCTCAAAGTTGATGTTATGTAACCCTTATTTGCAACTCCTAAAGTCTTGCTTAAGCAGAGAGTGGCAACACTTTCTTTTTCTCATCCTTGTGAATTTACTGAAATGTAGATTGTTTGAAAATGAGTTTAGCCTTGTGGCACATGTCTGTTTAGTTGTGAATACTATCTTTATTAAGAAGACAAAACCACAGCTTTGTCTTGGTAAACATGTATCACTGATTCCTGAAGAGTCAAAAGAACTCCCTCTATTGTACTCTTATTTGACAAGTGATCTTGTGGTTCCTTTTAGGTATCCAATAGGAAAAGCACTCTCCCGTCTGCATCTTTGGAACTGGATGGTTCCTACTTGAGTGTACCCAAACCACAGATCAACACTCAAACCAAGCAGAAGCCTAAGTCTGCAAATCAGGACTCAGCTTTGGAATCCCTTGTAGAATTTAGGAATAATTCTTTGAAACCAGCAACCCTTCATTATTCCAAAGAGGATATGGGCAAGGTGCCCTCAGAGACCAGAACATGTAATTACAGATCCCCAGGGAAAAAACTAGTAGACTCAGTCCCTACAGAGAAAGCCCCTCCCAAAGAACTGATGATGAAGGAATCCCAGCACCTTCAGGCTCCTCTGTCTGGTCAGTGTTGTGGCCATGGACTTTCTGAAAATGCAGATCATGTTTATGAGAGCCATCCAACAAACATGGGCCGTCAGTATTCCAAGACACACCTGGACTCATGCAGGTATTGTGGGCTTTCCTGGGCGTCTCTGATGCATGGCCACGGGGCCCTGCCACCTAATGAAAATGATGTCAGAAAGCAGCTCTCAGAAGATAGAAGGCAGCAACTTATGCTTCAGAAAATGGAGCTGGAAATTGAAAAGGAGCGCCTTCAGCATCTGTTGGCCCAGCAGGAGACAAAACTTCTCCTGAAACAGCAGCAGCTTCATCAGTCTCGACTGGACTATAACTGGTGAGTTCTGCCTGTTTATTTCAGCAGTACCTGTAGTTTGGAGAATACAGTATAAAATGACAGCTGTGTTACTGTAACAGATGTGTAGGAACAGAAGTTCCTCAGAATCTTGGTTTGCTCAAGATACATAGCAGCTATGACTTCCAAATAAATTGCACTGTCTTTTGGGAAAGAACTGAAAGATTACCTTGTCTTCCAAAATGTTAGCTTAGAGTATCTACTTCTCACCTGTCTGGTGTAGTTTTGGCTGGATTCTAAAGACAGTATTTTTCAACATTGTTACCATTACACAAAATACTTTGCTATTTGATGTCATTGTAGAGAATATTAAGCATTAAATAAAAACTTAATATTTTAGGATGTAAAATGAGACTCACGTGTGACTAGGTGTCATCATTACATATAACAAAGAGAACCTGCTAAATTCAACCTTTTCTTTTTTTTTTTTTTAAATTTTATTTTATTTTTAAACTTTACATAACTGTATTAGTTTTGCCAAATATCAAAATGAATCCGCCACAGGTATACATGTGTTCCCCATCCTGAACCCTCCTCCCTCCTCCCTCCCCATTCCATCCCTCTGGGTCGTCCCAGTGCACCAGCCCCAAGCATCCTGTTCAATAGCCAATTATTATACACCTTCCCACATTTAAACTGCTCTTCCTCTGACAATTTTTCCCTAAGAACAATGTTTCAAAAGCTAAAGCCCTATTTAATATCATGTAGTGTTCATTATAGTTTTACATACAGAGTCAAACTTTGTTGTTATCTTAATTTCAAATACCAATAGATCAATGCAATTGTATTTAAACATAAGAAAATATAGCATTTATGTCTTTTTATAAGTAAATTTCAAGGAAAGGGTGTGTGTATCTGTGTGTGTGTGTATATCCCTGCCATTTTCTCCTTGGTCAAGCATACCTTTTCCCCTTTGTACACATTCTTAGACATGTTGATCCTTACACACCGAATATTAGTATTATTTTCTTTTACTTCTTGGAGTTAATTTTCTTTCATTTTCGGATCCTGCTCAATATTTTTTAAATCCTAATGTCTTTGAAAGGTCCACCTTACTTGTTTTCTCCAGTGCAGTACTGACTTCCCTAGGAAGCAAACGTTATCTTCCTCTTTCTCTTCCTTTATGATCAATTTTATTCTTCACTGTTGAACCTGGAGGCTTTTAAAGTAAGTGAAAATGAAGGCTCTTGTGACAGGATTGTCACCAAAGGCTGAAATGTTACTCCAATTTTATGACCCCAATCTCTAATCCTCCAGTTAACGTGTAGTTTCTCCTGAGAACTTCATTCTACAAACATTTATTGAATGTCTGTGTTATGTGAGGAATGGTTCTAGGTAGTTGAGATAGATAAAAGAATTTATGTAGACTTTAAAGAGATCACAGTCTAGCTTGGGAGAATGGATAATTTTATGTTAGACATCATGTTCATTTGAACAGCATTGTATATTCAAGTAATGCTCCTTAATAATAAAGTGCTTGTTGTTCTCTTGATCACCCTAGCTTAGATGAAAGCACTGTGAAACACAAATTTTGAACAAGTTTTGTGTATAGAGATTTCTTAAAACTTTTTATTTTTAAATAATTACAAGATTGATAGGAGTTGCAAAAATAGTACAGAGATTCTATGTGCCATCACCCAGTTTCTCCCAACGGCTACATTTTATACAACCATAATATATTGTCAAAGCTAGGAAATTAACATTGATACAATGTGTGTGTGTGTTTCTGTGTCATTTTATCACATGTGAATTTGTGTAACCACCTCCACAGTCAAAACACAGAACTATTTCAGCACCACCAAGATTTCATTTGTACTATGCTGGGTTTTTTGTTTTTTAACTTTGTATTGGAGCATGGTTGATTAACAATGTATTAGTTTTAGGTGTATAGGAAAGTAATACACATATAGATGTGTATTTTCTTTTTCCAATTATTTTCCCGATTAGATTATTACTATGTCCTCATCTGTTTTTTAATATGTGTTATTTATTTATTTGGTTGGTTGCACTGGCTCTTTAGTTGCGGCACAGGAGATCTTCCATCTTTGTTGTGATGTGAGACATCCTTAGTTGCAGCATGTGAACTCTTAGTTGCGGCCTGCAAACTCTTGGTTGTGGCATTCTGGTTTCCTGACCAGAAATGGAACCTAGGCCTCCTCCATTGGGATCGTGGAGTCTTAGCCACTGGACCACCAGGGAGGTCCAGGCTGTTAGAGTCACTCTTTGCCCCAACCTGTCCCTAACCCTGCTGCTGCTGCTGCTAAGTCTCTTCAGTTGTGTCCGACTCTGTGCAACCCCATAGACGACAGCCAACCAGGCTCCCCCGTCCCTGAGATTCTCCAGGGAAGAACACTGGAATGGGTTGCCATTTCCTTCTCCAATGCATGAAAGTGAAAAGTGAAAGTAAAGTCGCTCAGTCGTGTCCAACTCTTCGCGACCCCATGGACTGCAGCCCACCAGGCTCCTCCATCCATGGGATTTTCCAGGCAAGAGTGCTGGAGTGGGGTGCCATTGCCTTCTCTGGTCCCTAACCCTGGGAACTCCTAATCTGTTGTCTATTTCTAGATTGTTATTTTGAGAATTTTATATAAATGGAATTATACACAATGTTAAATTTTGATATTGGCTTTTCTCATTCAGCATAATGCTGAGATCCATCTAGATTGTTACATATATTGTACCTTTTGATTTCTGAGTACTAGTCCATGATATAGATATACCGTGGTTTGTTTAACCATTTGTCTATTAGACAGTTTCCTTGTTTTCAGTTTTTTCAGTTACAAATAGAGCTTCCATGTACATTCTTATACAAGTTTTTGTGTGGCCTAAGTTTTTTGTGTCTACAAGTGAGAACTAGGAGTATGATTGCTAAATCATATAAGAGATCATATTTAGCTTATACTCATTTAGTTTACAACACGGGAGACCCAGGTTCGAACCCTGAGATCCTCTGGAGAAGGAAATGGCACCCCACTCCAGTACTCTTGCCTGGAAAATCCCAAGGACGGACAAGTGTGGTAGGCTACAGTCCATGGGGTCACAAAAGTCGGACACAACTGAGCAACTTCACTTTCACTTTCGTTTAGTTTAAAATACTTCTCCTACCAGTAACATGAGAAAGATCATTTCTCCACACCTTTGTCAGCATTTGATTGTGTCACAAATTTGTATTTGATGTGTTCTGCGCCTGTGTGCAGTGACATTTCATTGTCATCTTAGTTTCCATTTTCCTTATGGCTGGTGATCCTCGATATCCTTTCATTTGCTAGTTTGCCCTCTGTCCATTATTTTGGGTAAACTGTCTCTTTAGTATCTCTTGCCATAGTCTAACTAGACTGTTTGGATTGTTTTCCTGTTGAGTTTTGAGAGTTCTTTATATATTCGAAATATATTAAGTCCTTTTTCAGATAGGTAGGTGGATTTGCAAGTAATTTCTCCTAGTCTCTTTTCTTTTCAATCTCAAAGGGATCTTTCACAAAGCAAAAGTTTTAAATTTTGATAACAGTTCATTTTTAATTTTTATTCCTTTTAGATTGCATGAAGTTTTTATGATGACCATTGGATTTTGTTAAGTATCTTTTATGAGATAATTGACATGATTGTTTGATTTTTCCTTTTTAGCCTGCTAATACAGTGGATTGCATTGATTGCCTTCATATATATATATATATTTACCTAGCCTTATATCCCTGGAATAAATCTCCTGGCTTATAGTGTATAATACTTTTTATGCATTCAGTTCAGTTCAGTCACTCAGTAGTGTCTGACTCTTTGCGACACCATGGACTGCAGCACACCAGGCTTCCCTATCCATCGCCAACTCCCAGAGCTTACTCAAACTCATGTCTATCGAGTTGGTGATGCCATCCAACCATCTCATCCTCTGTCATCCCCTTCTCATGTCTTCAGTCTTTACCACCATCAGGATCTTTTCCAATGAGTCAGTTCTTCGCATCAGGTGGCCAAAGTATTGGAGTTTCAGCTTCAGCATCAGTCTTTCCAATGAATATTCAGGATTGATTTCCTTTAGGAAGGGCTGGTTTGATCTCCTTGCAGTCCAAGGGACTATAAAGAGTTTTCTCCAACACCATAGTTCAAAAGCACCAGTTCTTCAGCACTCAGCTTTCTTTATAGCCCAACGCTCACATCCATACAAGCCTACTGGAAAAACCATAGCTTTGACTAAATGGACCTTTGTCGACAAAGTAATGTGCATTAACAACTTCTTTTTACTAATATTTTATTGAGAATATTTACATCAATATTTCTGAGGTCTGTAGTTTTATTTTTTCATACTTTGTTTGTCTGGTTTTGGTATCAAGGTAATGTTCTTGTTGTTCAGTCGTGACTGACTCTTTGCAACCCCATGGACTATAGCACACCAGGATTCCCTGTCCTTCACCAGCTCCCGAAGCTTGTTCAAATTGAGTCAGTGATGGCATCCAACCATCTCATCCTCTGTCATCCCCTTCTCCTCTTGCCTTCAATCTTTCCCAGCATCAGGGTCTTTTCCAACCATTGTCATCTGTCAACACACAAAGATATTACATAATTATTGACTATATTCCCCACACTGTACATTTCAAAGCCATGAGTCATTTATTTTGCAACTGAAAATTTCTACCTCAGTCTCCCACACCCGTTTCTCAGCTCTCATGACCCTTTTCTCCTCTGTTTGTTCTCTATATCTATGACTCTGTTTCTGTTTAGTTATGTTTGTTCTTTTGTTTTTTAGTGAAATCATACAGTATTTATCTTTCTCTGTATGACCTATTTCCCTTAGCATAATACTCTCCAAGTCCATCCATGTTGTTACAGATGGCAGATTTTATTCTTTTTATGGCTAATACTCTGTTGTATACATATACTGCATCTTCTGTATCCATTCACCTACTGGTGGACACTTAATGTTGCTTCCGTATCTTGGCTATTCAAGTAAATAATGCTGTGGTGAAAACAGGGATGCATATATCTTTTCTAATTAGTGTTTTTGGTTTCTTCAGATAAATACCAGGAATGGGATTGCTAGATCATATAGTAGTTCTATTTTTAATTAATTGAGGAATCTCTTGACTTATTGAAGAGTATCTGTGCTGCTTTCTGTAGCAGCTGCACCGTCTACCTTCCCTGCAGCAGGGCACAAGTACTCCCTTTCCTTCACACCCTCGCCAGCACTTGTCTTCTTTTTCATAATGGCCCTTCTGACAGGTGTGAGGTGATATCTCAGTGTGGTTTTATTTTCATTTCCCTAGTGATTAGTGATGTTAAGCATCTTTCATGTGCCATCTGTATGTCTTCTTTGAACAAATGTCTATTCAGATCCTCTGCTGATTTTTTTTAACCTGGTAGTTTGGTGTTTTATTGCAGAATTGTATGCTTGTACTGTTTTGATGACTATAGCTTATAATAGAGTTTGAATCAGAAAATGCAATGCTCCCATCTTTGTTCTTCTTTCTCAAGGTTTAGCTATTCAGGTCTTTTGTGGGTCCATACAGATTTTAGGATTGTTTGGTCTATTTCTATGTCTAAATTTATTTTTACAGGTTAAGGACTCAAGCTGTATTTAAGTCAAGAGAACTGGTTGCTAATAAAGAGATTACTAAACCTCGAGAGCTCAGTCTGGATGTGAATGGGAGTGGCTCTGGACCAAGGTAAATTTGGGCGGTTGGTGAAGGTACAGTATATAGGACACAGATCTTAAGGATATGCTTGGTATATATTTATAGCTTCATACTGGTGAATCTAGTTTTCTGATCATATGTATAAATATATTCACATTATAAAACTTTGAAAAATATTGATAAGTGTAAAGAAGAAAATAAAAATCTTTCATAATCCTTCCATTCAGAGATAGTCCTTTGAACCCTTTTTCCCATTCTGTCTCTTTTATAATATTATTTTCTATATTACAGTAGGGATTATGCTTATACCGAATTTATTTTTTGCTTTTTTCAGTGTATCATAATTTCTGATGTCCTTTATAATGAAAAACTTGATGTTAATCCATTTAAAAAATATTTATTATGTGTCAGCTATTACTCAGTATTTATTAATTAACCTATTATTAGATAATACAAGGTTTTAGGTCTCAAAGAGTTGGACATGACTGAGTGATGTTTGCTTTCACTTTCATTATAGATTATGCTTTGAAGAAAATTTCTGTAAATACATTTCTTACCTATCTCCACCTATTTCCTGGGCATAGATTTCTGCAAGCAGAACTACTAGCTTAAAGCACATGTGAATCCTTTTAAAATTCATGATTCACATTGCCAAATGGCTTTTCATAAAAATTAAATTAACTTAAAACTCCCAAACCAATGTTTAAGAATGCTATTTTCATGAAATATAAAGAATTTTTGGCCAATATTTTTTCAAATACATTTTTTTCCTTATTCTCTTTATCCTCTCCTTTTGGAACTCTGTTTATATGTATATTACTGTAGATCTTTACTCTGCTAACTTTTGAAAACCTATTTTTCTTTATTCATATTGAATAATTTCTATTGATCTATCCTCAAATTCATCAAATCTTTTGTTGTTTCTAATTTGCTCATAAGCCCATACAGAGATTTTTTTTTTTTTTTTTCGGATACTGGATTTTTGGGGTTTAGATTTTCCATTTGTATGTTTGTTATACTTTCTATTTCTGTGTTAAATTTTTCTATTTTATTCATTACAAGTGTATTTTTTCCTTAAACTCTTTGTCTGCTAATTTTAACACCTGGTTCATCTTGAGGTTTGTCTCCACTGATTGAATTTTATTTGAGTTGGTCATGTTTTCCAGTTTCTTTATATATTTAGTAATTTTGGGTCATTTCCTGGTCATTGTGAATAACTCTAGAATTCAGTTATATAGGCATATCTCATTTTATTATGCTTCACTTTATCGTGCTTCACAAATAATTTTATATTTTACAAATTGAAGGCTTTTGGCAATCTTGCCTCAAGTAAGTCTTTCAGCACCATTTTTCCAACAGCATCGGTCACTTTGTGTCTCTGTGTTACATTTTGTTAATTCTGACAATGTTGCTAACATTATTACTGTTGTTGTTGCTAATAGTAGTAGTATTATATTTGTTACAGCGCTTGGTGATCTTAGATTTTACTATTGGGAAAGGATTATAACTTGCTGAAAGCTCAGATGATGATTAACTAGCATCTTTTTAGCTATAAAGTACTTTTTAATTAAAGTTTGTCATTTTTTTACAAATATGCTATTGCACATTTAATAGACTACAGTAGAATGTAAACATAATTTTTATATGTACCAGGAAACCAAAATATTTGTCTGACTACCTTTTTTGCAATATTCACTTTATTGTGGTGGTCTGGAACCAAAACTGCAATGTCTTCAAGGTATGCCTGTATTTATCTGAACAATGGTAATATTTTGTGTACGTGTGGGCAGTTAATTTAACTGAACTCCAATCCAAGTTCTGTGTCCCTGGAGTAACTGGTGATGATAATCACTGTTGAGTTATTTTAACTTTAATTATGATGCTTGAGTCTGCCATGATCATGGGCTTCCCTCGGAGCTCAGCTGGTAAAGAATCCGCCTGCAATGTGGGAGACCTGGGTTCGATCCCTGGTTGGGAGGATCCCCTGGAGAAGGGTGTAGCTACCCACTCCAGTATTCTGGCCTGGAAAATTCCATGGTCTGTATAGTCCAAGGGGTCGTAAAGAGTTGGACAAGACTGAGACTTTCACTTTCATTTTTCAGGATGCTTGAGTCTGCTCTGATCATGTGTAAGTTCAGGGGTCAGCCTGACCTGGCAAGATTGTTACATAGAATTTAAGCCTTTCCTATTTCTCTCCTCTCCAAGATTTTTCACTTTTTAGCTCCTTTCGTCAGCCTATACTCTATCCTCTTGTTCTTTAAGCCTGCTTTCAGCTAAAAACCATTAAAAAAATTGGGAACTCACCCAGTGCCACTGTTTTCTTTCAAGTGCTGACCCTCTAGCAGTTTCTGCCTGCTGTTGGCCACATTGCTTTTCAGTGTGTTCAAGTTATTTTTTTCCTCCCAGAGTTTATAGTTGTTTCATATAGGAGATTTGGACCTGTAGAAGCTCCTCAACCATTATCAGGAGCAGAACCCAAGAATTCTTATTTTTGCACATTTTGCTATAATTAATTTTTTCAGTTGTGGTAAAATACACATAAAATTTACCATCTCACCCATTTTTTAGTTTACTGTTCAATAATAGTAAACATATTTACAGTGTTGTGAAGCCAGTCTCCAAAACACTTTTATCCTGCAAAACTGAAACTCTGTGACCATTAATAACTACTCTTAATTTCCTCTTACACCCGGCCCCCGGCAACAGCCGTTTTCTTTTCTGTTTCTAGGTACCTCATGTGAGTAGAATCATGCAGTATTTTTGTTGCTTATAATTTATCATTTTTATTGAAGTATAGTTGATTTATAATGTTATGTTAGTGTCAGGTATATAGTGAAGGGGTTCAGATATATATATATATATATATATATAATATTTTTCAGATTCTTTTTGTGTGTAGGTTATTACAAAATAACAAGTATAGTTCCCTGTGCTATACAGTAATAGGTCCTTGTTTCTTTTATATATATTATTGTGTATATGTTACTCCCAAATTTCTAATTTATCTCTCCTCAGCACCTTTCCCCTTTGGTAATCATAAGTTTGTTTTCTATGTCTGTTACTCTATTTCTGTTTTGTAAATAAGTTCATTTGTACCATTTTCTTAGATTCCATATTTAAGTAATATCATAGGACATTTGTTCCTCTCTAACTTTCTTCACTCAGCGTGATAATCTCTAGGTCCATCAATGTTGCTGCAAGTGGCATAATTTTATTCTTTTTTATGGCTGAGTAGTACTCTGGGGGGGGGTGTGTGTGTGTAGGAGTGTGAGTGTGATGTGGTGTATAGTCGACATCTTTACCCATTCATCTGTCAGTGGGCATTTACACTGTTTCCATGTCTTGGCCATTGTCAATAGTGCTGCAGTGAATATTGGGGTACATGTATCCTTTCTTTTCTGTACTGTTAATATCACTTTAAAATTTTTAAATTTTCTATTGGAGTATAGTTGATTTATAATATTGTGATCGTTTCAGGTGTACAGCAAAGTGAATCAATTATACATATACATATATACCATATAGGCCACTGCAGAGTGTTGACTAGAGTTCCCTGTGCTATACAGTAGGTCCTTATTAGTTACGTAGTTTATATATATAGTAGGTGTGTGTATGTCAATCCCAATCTCCCAATTTCTCCCTCCCTCCTCTTGATAAGGAGGGATAACCATGTTTATCCCTGATAAAACACTGATAACCATGTTTGTTTTCTACATCTGTCACTCTATTTGTTTTGTAGATAAGTTCATTTCTACCCTTTTTATAGATTCCACCTATAAGTGATATCATGTGCTATTTTTTTTTTTTTTGCCTGACTTACAATCTCTAGGTGCATCCATGTTACTGCAAATGGCATTATTTTGTCATTTTTATGCCGAGTAATATTTTATTGTATATGTGTATCACGTCATCTTTATCCATTCCTCTGTTGATGAACGTTTAGGTTGCTTCCAAGTCCTGGCTATTGTAAATAGAGTGTTGTGATGAACATTGGGGTGCATGTATTGTTTCAAATTACAGTTTTTTCTGGGTGTGTACCCAGGAGTGGGATGGATTCCTGGGTCATATGATAGCTCTCTTTTTTATATATATATAGAGAGAGTCATCTTTATTAAAGTTCATGATTACATTAGAAACTGACATGGATTTCTTTAAGATACGCAGATTCTCACGGGCACCTGCTTTCCATTTTTGAGGATAATAAAGAGGTCGATATCTTAATGTTATTACATCAACTTTTCACCAGATAGGAAACCTGAAAAGGTCTCTTGGGCCTTCCAGGTCACTATACTCTATACAGACCTGCCCATGTAGTCTCTTGAATTTACAATTTGAAATTTGCAATTTCTTATAAATTCAATAAGTTCCTGGGCAACAGAACACTATAACTCTGCTGGTTTTTAAGGCGCAGTTCCAAGGTTAAATATTGTACCTATACATTTCCAAATCACCCAGGCTTATCTTTCCAGTAACGTATTGCTCATTTTACTTGGTGTTTCAGATGGTAAAGAATCTACCTGCAAGGCAGGAGTTTCTAGGTTCAATCCCTGGGTCAGGAAGATCCCCATGGACAAGGGAATGGCTTCCACTCCAGTATTCTTGCCTGGGGAATTCCATGGATAGAGGAGCCTGGCAGGCTACAGTCCATGGGGGTCCCAAAATTTTCACTTTAGTAATCTCCCTGTCAAAGAAAGACCCCAAAGCATTGCTAACTAAAAAGTTAAGTGAGGCTCATCTTCTTTCCCCAAATCCAGTTGTATGTAGAATCCCAAACAAAATGCTAGTTCCAAGCACACAGGCCAGTAGTCTCTCCCAAAAAGCCCTTTTTAGTTTTTGAGGAACCTCCATACTGTTCTCCATAGTGACTATAGCAATTTACATTTCTACCAACAGTGTAGGAGGGTTCCCTTTTCTCCACACCCTCTCCAGTATTTATTATTTGTGGACTTTTTGATAATGGCTGTTCTGACTTGTGTGAGGTGATACCTCGGTGTAGTTTTGATTTGCATTTCTCTACTAATTAGCAGTGTTCAGCATCTTTTCATGTTCAGTTTGGCCATATATATGTTTGCGTTGTTGTTGTTGTTTAGTCACTAAGTTGTATCTGACTCTCTGCGATTCAGTGGACTGAGCCCATCAGACTCTTCTGTTCATGGGATTTCCCAGACAAGAATACAGGAGTGGGTTGCCATTTCCTTCTCTAGGTGGTCTTCCTGACCCGGGAATTGAACCTGCAACTCCTGTTTGGCAGGCAGATTCTTTACTATTGAGCCACCTGGAAAGTCAGTATAGTCTTCTTTAGAGAAATGTCTATTTAGATCTTCTGCCCATTTGTTTATGGGGTTCGTTTTTGATATTGAGCTGTATGAGTTCTTTGTATAGTTTGGAGATTTATCCCTTGCCAGTTGCTTGCAAATATTTTCTCCCATCCTGTATGTTGTCTTTTCTGATTTCCTTTGCTGTGCAAACGCTTTTGGGTTTAATTAAGTCCCATTTGTTTATTTTTGTTTTTATTTTCATTACTTAGGAGAGAGATCCTAAAAGATATTGCTATAATTTATATCAGAGCATTCTGCCTATGTTTTCCTGTAAGAGTTTATCGTATCCAGCCTTGCACTTATACCATTGTATATTCTTGTCTCCTTTGTCACAGATTAATTCACGCTAGGTACATGGGTTTATTTCTGGGCATTCTATCCTGTTCCATTGATCTATATTTCTGTTTTTGTGCCAATACCAAGCTTCCTTGATTACTGTACCTTTTTAGTATAGTCTGAAACCCCAGAGTGTGATTCTTCCAGCTCCATTTTTCTTTCTCCAAGTTGCTTTGGCTATTTGGGGTCTTTTGTGTCTCCATACAAATTATAAAATTTTTTGTTCTAGTTCTCTGAAAATTGCCATTGGTAATTTAACAAGAATTGCATTGACTCTTAGATTGCCTTGAGTAGGATAGTCACTTTAATGACCCTGAGTCTTCCAACCAGGAGCATTTTATATCTTTCCATCTGTTTTGTCATCTTCGATTTCTTTCATCTGCATCTTACAGTTTTTAGAATACAGGTCTTTTGTTTCCTTAAGTAGGTTTATTTTCAGGTATTTTATCGTTTTTGACGTGATGGGAAATGAAATCGTTTCCTTAATTTCCCTTTCTGGCCTTTCACATGTAGAAATGCTACATGTTTTTGTATATTAATTTTGTATCCTGCAACTTTACCAAATTCATTGATGAGCTCTAGTAGCCAACTTATTGGAAAAGACTCTGATGTGGGGAAAGACTGAAGGCAAAAAGAGAAGGGGGCAGCAGAAGATGAGATGGTTAGATAGCATCACTGACTAAATGGACATGAACTTGAGCAAACTCCAGGAGATAGTGAAGGGCAGGGAAGCCTGATGTGCTGCAGTCCTTGGGGTTGCAAAGAGTTGGACACGAGTTGGCAACTGAACAGCAACAACAGCAGTTTTCTGGTACCGTCTTCTCTGACTGCTGTGGCTAGGACTTGCAAAACTATGTTGAATAAAAGTGGTGAGAGTGGACATCCTTGTCTTTTTCCTGATCTTAGGGAAAGTACTTTCAGCTTTTCATCATTGAGTATGATGTTGGCTGTGGGTTCTATTATGACTTCTGTTATGTTGAGATAGGTTCCCAATATTTGTCTTTTTGTGGCTTGCCAAAGTTTAATTTTATTTTATTACTATTGAAATCAAGCATGTACATAATTTAAAAAGTCAGTTGTTTAAGAAGGCTTATGCAAAAATAGTCGGGTGCTCTACTACTCCTTCTTAATCTCAATTTCCACTCATTAGAGATAAAATTTTTCACTACTTTGGATGTTTTTTAATCTATTTATTCTAGTATTTATATCCATATTTTAAAATATCAGACTTAAGCAGGCATTAAGTATTGACTTTCTGCTATGAAAGATGAATTAGTTAGCTCTCACAGGTAACGATCTACATGCTGTCTCCCTCTTTTCTCCTTTTTCCCTCCCTTGCTCTTCTCTCTCCTTCACTCTCTTCCCCTTCCTCTCTCTCTCTTACATTCATACCCACACACATACTGTTTCTTTTGTCTACTCAGTATAGCTATATAACAATTTGTTTGCAATAAAATTATAGATATTTTTTATATACCTGAGCCAGCTACTTTACAGTTATTAAATTTAATTTTTATATAATTAATTGTTTTTTCCAGAGTTTAGAAATGCTTTAATTTTCCATGCACTCATTCATTTATTAATTCACTGAAATATTCATAATGTTTCTCACTATATTCTAGGCACTTCCGAGACTTTGGGGTAATATAGCAGTAAACAAAACACCAAAATTTCTGGCCTTAGAAGTGTCATGTCTTTCCATTCCCCAATTTACCCAGAAAGTATAATTATCTGAATATATTCAGATATATCCATTATTCTATCATATCTCTTTATTTTTTTTTAATATTTCCCCTTGGGGCCTTCCATAGTTCTGCTCTATTCTGAACTGGTTTTTCTCTAAGCTTGATGTTTAGAGATTTCATCCTGAAATTTTCCTTATCCATCATCCTGGAAGTTTTCTTTACTGTTCTGTGCTATATTCCTCTTTTGCTGGTTCACATGTCCACTTTTTGGTTTATACTCATCTTCCTTAATTGTGTCCTTCAATAGCTGACAAGGAGTACAGAGGCAACAATTTTTTGAGACTTTATACCTCTAGAAAATGCCTTATATCTTTCTTAACATTTAATGTATAGTTTAGCTGCATGCAGAATTCTTGGTTGGTAATTAATGTTCCTCCGAGGAGATTGAAGGTTATATTCTATTATCTTCTAGTTTCTAGTATTACCGTTAAGAGTTTGGTGCAGTTTGATTCTTTATCTTTTTTATGTGACCTATTCTCCACTGTTCTCCATGGATACTATTAAAGTCTTATCTTTCTTTGCATTATTCTAAAAATTAATGCTGATGTGTGTCGGGTGGGCCTTCTGTCATTTGTTACACTATTAGCCAGATGTTGAATCTCTTGAAATTGCTCATTTTCTTTTTTTTCTCTTGTCTTTCATATCTATGTTCTTTTTATACTTCTAAAAGACTTCTTGAAGTTTATTTTTTAATCTTTCTGTTAAATTTTTTGTACTATCATTTCCAAGAATGTTTTATTATCTAAATTAAAAAAAAAAATAAAACACAGGCATCTTGTAGTGTTTTTTCTTATCTCTGAGGATTTTAATAGTTCTTAAAATTTCTTTTCTTCTACGGCTTATTGTGTCTATTTTCAACAAGTTCAGGTTTCCTTTTTCTGCATATGTCTGATGATCCATTTATATTTGCAAACAAAACAGTGAAAAGCTATTGAAAGTTCTCAGTATATATAAGCAGGGCTTGTCAACTGATGGACTTCAAGCCAGCTTAAAACTCAGCATTTAAAAAACTAAGATCATGGCATCCAATCCCATCACTTCATGGCAAATAGAGAAAAAGTGGAAAAAGTGACAAGATTTTATTTTCTTGGGCTCTGAAATCAATGCACATAGTGACTGCACCCATAAAATTAAAAGATGCTTACTCCTTGGAAGAAAAGTTATGACAAACATAGACAACATATTAAAAAGTAGAGATATCATTTTGTCGACAAAGGTCCCAATAGTCAAAGCTATGGTTTTTCCAGTAGTCATGTACAGATGTGAGAGTTGGACCATGATGAAGGCTAAGTAACGAAGAATTGATGCTTTCAAACTGAGAGTTCCTTGGACAGCAAGGAGATCAAACCAGTCAATCCTAAAGGATATCAACCCTGAATATTCATTGGAAGGACTGATGTTGAAGCTCCAATACTTTGGCCACCTGATGTGAAGAGCCAACTCGTTGGAAAAGACCCTGATGCTGGGAAAGATTTGGAGGGCAGGAGAAGAAGTGGGCAACAGAGGATGAGATGATTGGATGGCGTCACCAACTCAATGGACATGCGTTTGAGCAAGCTCTGGGAGATACTGAAGGACAGGGAAACCTTGCATGCTGCAGTCCATGGGGTCGCAGAGTGGACATGACTTAGCAACTGAGCAACAACACACCAACCATTTAGCCAGCAAATATTTCAGTTTTGATTTTTCAGATTGTCTGAGTTTGAACTTATATGTCTGATTTCTGGACTTTTAAAATATTGCAACATCTCTTTATTTGTTGTCCTTTCCTCTTTATTTCTCTGTAACCTCTTTATTTTGTGTCTTTTTTTTTTTTTTTTTTTTTGTCCTTTTACAATTATTTGAGAGATGTCAGAAAAGAGTAGAGGTTTATTTTCAATCAACCATGTAAATTGGCTCTCCAATGGTAATTTGTATAGTTAAGGAGTATTTGGGAGTTTAATAGAAAAGATGGAATCCTATTGTAATTTTCAATTATTCAGTATTCAATTAAGATAAATGTTTTTTCTACATATTTATTAACACTTTGTGTTTCTTTGTAGAATTTTCATTTCCTGACTATATCCATATTTTCTGTGTAGGGGTTTTGTATTTCTTCTGTAGTTGATGTGTAAGAACTTTTATTATATTTGTTTTTAACTTAAAATAATTCCTTACTTATTCTTAGTGCTACTCGTGTTTACCTGTATTCTTCATATATTTACTTGCTTGCTGTGGTAGGGAAAATATTTAAAATGCTGGTAAGTCAAAAGAAAATAAAACATACCCATGATATCATCTAGAGGTAATCCTAGTATGTAGCTTCTAGGTAGTATTTTTTTAAAGTATGTGATGCATGTTTATATTATACATTTTGTCTTATAATTCACCTTATTTTTAGTTAAATGTTATCTAACTTTCAAAAGAACAGTGCTTTCTCTATTAAAAGTAAAACATCCAAAGACACATTAAGAAAAAAGCAGCCATCTTTCATTCACTATCCTGTTCCCTATCCTGATTGTCTCGGTAGAATTAGTCTTAGCACTCTAGTGTTTATTGTTCTATACCTTTTTTATGCTTACATGTATTAATATGTGTGCTGTGCTAAAAGTCATTTCAGTCATGTCTGACTTTTTGTGGCCCTTGGAACTGCAGCCCGCCAAGCTCCTCTGCCCATGGGATTCTCCAGACAAGAATACTGCAGTAGTTTGCCTGTACTCCCCTCCAGGGGATCTTCCCAACCTGGGAATCGAACCTGCATCTCTTATGTCTCCTACATTGGCAGACAAGTTCTTTACCACTAGCACCACCTGGGAAGTCTGTTTTAATATATACAGCATCTATGTACATTAAGATCAAACTGAACTCATTCATCTTTTTTAACTTCACTTAATGATGCTTTAATAGACATTTGTCAGGTTCTTAGAGTTTTTGTAAAACTGTGGTAAGCAGAATAATTGCCCTCCAAAAACATCTGTGTTCTAATCCCTGGAAGCTCTGAATATATTACCCCTACCTGGCAGAGGGACTTTGCAGGTATGATGGATGGAATAGACCTTGAAAGATGGAGATTATCCTGGGTTATCTGGATAGGCTGCTCATTCTAATCACATGAGTTCTGAAAAATAAAGAACCTTTCCTTACTGTGTCAGAGAGATAAGACGAAAGGAGAAGGAGAGATTTGAAGCTTGAGAATGACTCAGCCTGCCCTTGTTGGCTCTGAAGATGGAGGAACGTTGTGTGACCAGCCAAGGATTGCAAGGACCAGCCAAGGAAGCTTGGAACAGTCCTCATCTGATGACCCACAAGGAAATAGGGATCTCAGTCCTCAAACTACAAAGAACAAGGTTCTGCCAGAAACCTGAATGAGCAAGGAAATAGATCCTCCCCTACAACCTGAAGAAAGGAACATAACCCTGCTGACACCTCGGTGTTAGCCCATGAGACCTGTGTCACACAGGACCGTCTGTAGTCAGACCTACAGAATTATAGAATAATACATTTGTGTTGATTGAGTCAGTAAACTTTTAGTTTGTTATAGTGGTAAGAGAAAGCTAATACAAATCCTAACTTATTTCCTATAAAGGGGTAATAGTTCATGACTTCTATATACACTGTAACTTATTCAGCACTTCTATTGTTGAACATTCAGATTGTTTCAAATTCTTTACCACTGCACAGAGTGCTATAATAAGCATGGCTGTACTAACACTGTGTTCTGGTCCTTTTATTTTATTAGGGTAGATTTCCAAAAACAAAATTGCTAGGTCAAAGTCTATTGTTACATAAGTGTATTTTATATAATGTACAATTATAAATTATAATAATCCATGCCAACTAAGATCACGGCATTCAATCTCATCACTTCATGCCAATAGATAGGGAAACAATGGAAACAGTGACAGACTTTATTTTCTTGGGCTCCAAAATCATTGCAGATGGTAACTGCAGCCATGAAATTAAAAGATGCTTGCTCCTTGGAAGAAAAACTGTGACAAAACTAGGCAGCATATTAAAAAGCAGAGATTATTCTGCTGACAAGGTCCATATAGTCAAAGCTATAGTTTTTCCAGTAGTCATATATGGATGTGACAGTTGAACCATGAACTGGTTCATGAACTGAATCAGTTCAGTCGCTCAGTCATGTCCGACTCCTTGAGACCCCATGATTCACAGCACACCAGGCCTCCCTGTCCATCACCAACTCCCGGAGTTCACTCAGACTCACGTCCATCGAGTCAGTGATGCCATCCAGCCATCTCATCCTCTGTCGTCCCCTTCTCCTCCTGCCCCCAGTCCCTCCCAGCATCAGAGTCCTTTCCAATTAGTCAACTCTTCGCATGAGGTGGCCAAAGTACTGGAGTTTCAGCTTCAGCATCATTCCTTCTAAAGAAATCCCAGGGCTGATCTCCTTCAGAATGGACTGGTTGGGTCTCCTTGCAGTCCAAGGGACTCTCAAGAGTCTTCTCCAACACCACAGTTCAAAAGCATCGATTCTTCAGCACTCAGCCTTCTTCACAGTCCAACTCTCACATCCATACATGACCACTGGAAAAACCATAGCCTTGACTAGACGGACCTTTGTTGGCAAAGTAATGTCTCTGCTTTTCAATATGCTATCTAGGTTGGTCATAACTTTCCCTCCAAGGAGTAAGCGTCTTTTAATTTCATGGCTGCAGTCACCATCTGCAGTGATTTTGGAGCCCAAAAAAATACAGTCTGACACTGTTTCCACTGTTTCCCCATCTATTTCCCATGAAGTGATGGGACCAGATGCCATGATCTTCGTTTTCTGAATGTTGAGCTTTAAGCCAACTTTTTCACTCTCCACTTTCACTTTCATCAAGAGGCTTTTTAGTTCCTCTTCACTTTCTGCCATAAGGGTGGTGTCATCTGCATATCTGAGGTTATTGATATTTCTCCCGGCAATCTTGATTCCAGCTTGTGTTTCTTCCAGTCCAGCGTTTCTCATGATGTACTCTGCATATAAGTTAAATAAGCAGGGTGACAGTATACAGCCTTGACGTACTCCTTTTCCTATCTGGAACCAGTCTGTTGTTCCATGTCCAGCTCTAACTGTTGCTTCCTGACTTGCATACAGATTTCTCAAGAGGCAGGTCAGGTGGTCTGGTATTCCCATCTCTTTCAGAATTTTCCACAGTTTATTGTGATCCAATAAAGTCAAAGGCTTTGGCATAGTCAATAAAGCAGAAATAGATGTTTTTCTGGAATTCTCTTGCTTTTTCGATGATCAGCGGATGTTGGCAATTTGACCTCTGGTTCCTCTGCCTTTTCTAAAACCAGCTTGAACATCAGGAAGTTCAAGGTTCACGTATTGCTGAGGCCTGGCTTAGAGAATTTTGAGCATTCCTTTACTAGCATGTGAGATGAGTGCAATTGTGCAGTAGTTTGAGCATTCTTTGGCATTTCCTTTCTTTGGGATTGGAATGAAAACTGACCTTTACCAGTCCTGTGGCCACTGCTGAGTTTTCCAAATTTGCTGGCATATTGAGTGCAGCACTTTCACAGCATCATCTTTCAGGATTTGAAATAGCTCAAGTGGAATGCCATCACCTCCACTAACTTTGTTCATAGTGATGCTTTCTAAGGCCCACTTGACTTCACATTCCAGGATGTCTGGCTCTAGGTGAGTGATCACACCATCATAATTATCTTGGTCGTGAAGATCTTTTTTGTACAGTTCTTCTGTGTATTCTTGCCACCTCTTCTTAATATCTTCAGCTTCTGTTGGGTCCATACCATTTCTGTCCTTTATCGAGCCCATCTTTGCATGAAATGTTCCCTTGGTATCTCATAACGAAGGCTAAACGCCAAAGAATTGATGCTTTTGAACTGTGGTGTTGGAGAATACTCTTGAGAGTCCCTTGGGCTGAAAGGAGATCGAACCTGTCAATCCTAAAGGAAGTCAATCTTGAATATTCACTGGAAGGACTGATGCTGAAGCTGAAGCTCCAATACTTTGGCTACCTGATGTGAAGAACTGCCTCATTGAAAAAGGTCCTGATGCTGGGGAAGACAGAAGACAGGAGAAGAAGGGGCGACAGAGGACGAAATGGTTGGATGGCATCAACCAACTTGATAGACATGAATTTAAGCAAGTTCCAGGTGAAGGACAGGGAAGCCTGGCATGCTGCAGTCCATGGGATCACAAAGATTTGGACACAACTGAGCTACTAAATAGCAAATGCCAACTTTGTTTTTCAAAAGGTTGTAGCAGTTGATACTCACACTTGCAATTTATGAAAGTTTTCATTACTGCTGTTTAGGTAGGTGTAGTGAATGCTTTGGAAACTAGTGCTTCAATCTAAGAGATTGGCATGTTTTAAAGTTTAGATGTATCTGGGCATGATGTCCTATATTCAAGTAATTATGACAAAAATAAGGTAAGACTATACACTGCTTCCAAAAAAAAATCTTTCCTAATATGCCTTTGATAAGACCATAGGTATTTTAAGATCTTAATACACTACCTAAAAATTTGAAGAAACTCTGGCAGTAGTTTCAGAAGTCTGACTGTCATTGGAAAACCAAGAATTCTCACTGAACAGCCCTTAAATTATCTAATCTAATTGAGATTAAAAGAAGTATAGTCAATGAGTTCATTTGTCTCCTTGATTCACTTGGCTGTGGAAATGATGTTGTCTCCACTAGTCCCAGAAAGAGTTGGGGGTGAATTAAGGGGGAATAGCTTACAGCCTTGAGCCACCTTTCCATTAGGTTGGTACAAAGGGAATTGTGGTTTCAGAGCATGAATTTTAAATCATTTTAACTACGCTCAGACACATCTTTATTCATCAAAATAGGAACCATTACAACCAATACAGTTTTGCCAACAAGAAATATGTTTGTTTATTTCTGTAGTATAAAAATTCATCTTTGGGATTCAGCAAACTCTTGGAAAGCATTTTCTGCCTCCTGCTGGTTGCAGAAGCAATTTGCCGGTGAAAAGTTGTAGAGATGCTTGGCGAAGTGGTAGTCGGTTGGCAAGAGATCAGGTGAATATGGCAGATGAGGCAAAACTTTGTAGCCCAATTTGTTTGACTTTAAAGCATTGGTCATGTAACATGCTGTCATGGAGAAGAATTGGGCCCATTCTGTTGACCAGTGCCAGCTGTAGTCATTGCAGTTTTCAGGGCATCTCATCGACTTGCTGAGCATACTTCTTAGATGTAATGGTTTTGCCAGGATTCAAAAAAGCTGTAGTAGATCAGACAGGCAGCAGACCACCAGTGACCATGACCTTTTTTTGGTGCAAGTTCAACTTTGGGAAGTGCTTTGGAGATGCTTCTGGGTCCAACCACTGAACTGGTCATTACCAGTTGTCATATAAAACACACTTAGCTTTGCACATGACAATCCAATCAAGAAATGATTCATTGTTGTTGTGTAAAATAAGAGAAGATGACACTTCCAAACAACGATTTATTTTTATTTTTAGTCAGCTCATGAAGTACCCACTTACCAAGATTTTTCACCTTTCCAATTTGCTTCAGATGCTGAATAACCATAGAATAGTTGGCACTGACTTCTTGTCAACTTCACATGTATGTATAAGAGGATCAGCTTCAGTGATGACTCTCAGTTGGTCGTTGCTAACTTCCAATGGCCAGCCACTACGCTCCTCATCTTCAAGATTCTTCTCTTCTTTGCAAAACTTGAACCACCACTGCGTTGTATATGTGTTAGCAGTTCCTGGGCCAAATGCATTGTTGATGTTGCAAGTTGTCTCTGCTGCTTTACAGCCCATTCTAAACTCGAATAAAAAAGTTGCTTGAATTTGCTTTTTGCTACATCATTTCTTTAATTTAAAATAAATATAAAATAAACAAGTAATAAGTCATTAGCAAAAAAACATAAAGTGAGAAATGCACATTAAAATGATGTATAACATAACCACATTTATTTAAGAATGTAGTCCATTATCCAATGGCAAAGTTCAACAATGTAAAACTGCAATTACCTTTGCACCAACCTAATAGAATGATTTAAACAAAAATGTCTGCTGGCTTTAAAAATGTAATCAAGAAGTATTATGGGAAATGACCTTCTTTCTACCTTGCAGGCTCTTTGATTTTGCCAGCAGAACTCCCTAGATAAAATTTAATTTTAAGCTGAATTTTCTTTATTTGGAAATTTAAATTATCTTAAGTATAAAAATATTCTGTGTATTTAAAGTATTAAACTTACTCAAGTGAGGCATTAAAAATTTGGAACTAAAATAAATGAGATAATGAGAAAGTGAAAAACATATTTTTTATAATTAACAGCTCATTTTGAGTTAATTATATACCATTACCAAAATGTAATTGCAATTTATTTTCTATTATCTGTGGAAAAAATCACAGTCAAGGGAGCTTACATTGCTGCTTTCCTGCATAAATGGTATAGAATGAGAATAAATAAATATGTGAGGACTTAATGATAAATAAGAGCAAACAGCAGAACATAGCTGAGCTGAACCATTGGAAGATAACTATCACATGAAGGATGTTAATAACTTAAAAAGTCACAAGCAGTTCTGATTGCATATAGGTTCTCTGGTTTGATTTTAGTTTGCTTGATGTTTTTGTTGACTATGCAAAGATGACCCTTATAAATGAACTTTTTTTTGTAATTCTGCAGATTTCTAAAAATCTGACCAATTTTGTACGTCCATATAATAGTAATTCAACAAAAAAAGTATTAAATATCTGCTATTTTTTTTTAATCTGACTTTGCTAAATACTGTAGAAAATATCGGAGAAGGCAATTGCACCCCATTCCAGTACTCTTGCCTGGAAAATCCCATGGATGGAGGAGCCTGGTAGGCTGCAGTCCATGGGGTCGCTAAGAGTCAGGCACAACTGAGCGACTTCTTTCACTTTTCACTTTCATGCATTGGAGAAGGAAATGGCAACCCACTCCAGTATTCTTCCCTGGAGAATCCCGGGGACGGGGGAGCCAGGTGGGCTGCCGTCTATGGGGTCACACAGAGTCGGACACGACTGAAGCAATTTAGCAGCAGCAGCAGCAGCAGCAGCAGTAGGAAATATAAGAAGCCCCTAGTAGTAGAGTAAGGCAAATATATAAATATTTATCATCGATAAAGAATCTCTGCTCAATCACTCAGTCATGTCTTACTCTTCGAGGCCCCATGGACTATAGCCTGCCAGGCTCCTCTGTCCATGGAATTTTCCAGGCAAGAATACTGGACCAGGTTGCCATTTCCTACTAGAAGAGCTTTATAAAAGAAATACAAAGAAGTTAAGAAAAAGGTTTTTGGAGGTGGTAATATTTAAGATAAGTCTTAAAATATAGGATAGAATTTTGGTAGGCTGTGTAATATCTATAGGTGTGTGTGTATGTTGTGTGTGTGTGTGTGTGCACATGCGTGCACGTGTTGTTTCTGGGGGGAGAAGACAGGGAAAGTCTCAGTAAATGAAGGAAGTCACAAGTCGGGCACAGCATCAAATATGCTTCAATGTGACCTAAATATACTTTAGGAGTTAGGGAAACTGAAACAAATGTTTACATTAGTAAATTAGATGAAAGGGTTTAAATATCAAACTGAAGAATTTGGACCTGTATGATTGGAATAATTTTTAAAAGTAATGAAAAAGAACTGATTTTTTGACAAAAATGATAAAGCTGATTTTGAAGACCAGTGGAATAAGAATGAAGAATTCCAAGTTTTGTCTTTCCAGTAATTAGCCATGTGACTTTAAAGATATTGCTGTGTGCCTCAACCTCCTTGCTGATGAATGAGAGTTAAACTTGGTTTTTATTAAGAGTTTTTTCCATTTCTAACACTGCTGGGAAGAATGCAAATTGCTGGAGCCACTTTGGTGGTCAGTTTGGCAATGCCAGTTTACAGTTATTTTTTACTATGAATGCTGATTGGCATAGCAACTCCCCTTCTAATTATCTTCCCCTACCTTCTAACTTTTCTTCCTTTCTTTGTTCTTTGTAACTCATAGATAACCTTTTGGCCTAAAGAATTGCTTGTGCAAAAAGAGAGCGTTTCTCTGATTTCTCTTTCAAAACCCTTCAACAACATTACTGACTAACGTGGGTGGGAATCACTGTCGTCTTCCTTAGGCAGATTAGAGAACATCAGTAAAACTGTAAAATAGGGCTCAGAGGTACCACAGTATAAAGCAGAACTAAAGTAAAATGAGAAAAATTTCCTATTAGTTGAATGTTCCACAGCTTCAAAAATAGAGAAATTTTCAGGGATTAGTGATCTTCCTATCCTCTTTCAATTTTTTTTTTTTTTTTTTTGAGCTGTAAAAGGAAAATCTGTTTCCTCTTCAGTACTATCCTCTAGACCCACATTTTAATCTTTTAAGATCCTTTGCCTTTTTGATAAATAAATAAAAATCATCACTTAAAATTACCATATGACCCAGCAGTTCCACTCCTGGGTAACATACATTCACACAAAGACTTCTGTGTGACTGCTCAGGACAACATTATTCAGAACAGCCAAAAAGTAAAAACAAGCTGAATGTCCAGCAGCTGGTGAACAGGCCAACAAATGTCATGGGTCCATTCAATGTAATATTTGGCAGTAAAAAAGGGACAAAGTACTGTTACATTCTACAGCAAGGACGAGCCTTCCAAACGTTAACTGAAAGAAGGCCACAGATTGTGTCTTTCCGTTTATACGAAATGTCCAGAAAAGGCAAATCTATAAATAAAGAATATGAATTAATGATTACCTAGTATGGGTGGTGGGAATGGGGATGAACGGCAAAAACCATGAGGTTTCTTTTGGGGGTTTGGCGCTATTATAAAATTAGACTGTAGGGATGGTAGCACTTACTAAGTGCACCTGCTAAACATACTAAGAAGTACTTTAAATGGGTGAAATTTTATCATTTGTTTATCTCACTAGAACTTCAAAAAAGTGTCTTCTTTTTTTAGTATTTATGCAATACTCAAAGATAACTAAGAACAAAAGAAATTTACAAAGCTTTGCTTGCTTTCAGACTGCATTAGCCTTCCTCTCTTGTTCCTCAAGACTTTTCTTTCCATTTACCCCTTCCTACAGTTGGGAATTGTTTTTAAAACTTAATTCTCTAAGATGACATCCCGTTCTGTATTTATAACAGATAAAATGATATGACAAGCAGGAGCAAATACTATTCAAATCCTACTTATGAGATGTATTCCTTGGTGAATGACAATTTTATTTTTAAAAACTGTATATAGCCAACAATTTTAGGAGATAAATTTGATCAATGTATAACTTATTAAATCGAGTTTTCCTTTTCCTTAATTTGAAAGCATTATGGGGTGGAAGTGTGTCTTCAATCTGCTGCCTGTTCCGCCTATGCCTTACCATGTGTCTGTGCCTTGCCATGACCTCACATAACCTTCAAAAGCTAACCTCTCACATTCCATACTAGGACACCTCCCTTCTCTTCCCTTGTACAAACACAGATTTTCAAAAGATAGCTAATAGATGGAACCATAAGGCTGCTTAGATTTCTCCCAAGCTATTGTCTACACATGCTTTGTTACTTTGCAGATTAATGGCACTCAGATATGCACAGACAAACCTTTGCCCCCTGTATATGGTATAACACAACAGTATTTGTTTCTTTGTGTGTGGTATATACATGTTCTTGGCTCTGGATTATTTTTAAATCACATTTGTCATCTTTGTACATTTGTGGTATAAATATATTCTGAACTGGAAAGGCATAGATTTTTCAGTGTTAGATTATGGGGCTTCATAGCATTTTCCCAAGGTCTGGTTTACATGTACATGGGTAGAGGATAGAGAGCAACATCTATAGAAATTAGAAAAATCTCCTAAAGAATATTGCCTATACCACTGGTTACATACAGGGAGCTGAATAATAAATTGCACAAATATTTATACTTCATCAGCTGCACAGAAATGAATAAAATGGTGATTTTTCATCTTTCACTCTAAGGTACTTACAGAAAGCTCTGTGAAAGTAATTTTCTCCCAGTCAACAATATTAGCAGGATTGGGAAGTTAGAAGTTTCAGTGCAGTTTGCTTTGACAACCTCATCCCCAGATTTGTTTGGAATAAGAGCTGTTTGATTTCTTTTTAGACAGTAACTGCCTATCCTGTTCCAATCTGAAACATATGGGTGCTTGTCACAATATGGAACAGAGGTGACATCTTGGAGAGTGAACATTGTTTCCCAGAAAAGAGAAAAGCAGTAGTCTTAGAGGTGCCAGTTGGTTTTAAAAAATCATTTATTTTTTAGCATTTTTTACAAACCCCATTAAATAGAGATTAGTATGAGGCCTACAACTGCAGACTTAATTATCATGTCAAATCTTTTATAGAATACAAATGACTGTTTCTGGATCAGTCAGTTCAGTTGCTCAGTCATGTCCGACTTTTTGTGACCCCATGGACTGCAGCATGCCAGGCGTCCTGTCCATCACCAACTCCTGGAGCTTACTCAAACTCATGTCCATCAACTCAGTGATGCCATACAACCATCTCTTCCTGTCTTCCCCTTCTCCTGCCCTCAATATTACCCAGCATCAGGGTCTTTTCCAAGGAGTCAATTCTTTGCATCAAGTGGCCAAAGTACTGGAGTTTCAGCTTCAGCATCAGTCCTTCCAATGAATATTCTGGACTGATTTCCTTTAGGATGGACTGGTTGGATCTCCCTGAAGTCCAAGGGACTCTCAAGAGTCTTCTCCAACACCACAGTTCAAAAGAATCAATTCTTTGGCTCTCTGCTTTCTTTTTGGTCCAGCTCCCACATCCATACATGACTATGGGAAGAACCATAGCTTTGACTATATGGACTGTTGTTGGAAAAGTAATGTCTTTGCTTTTTAATATGCTGTCTAAGTTGGTCATAGCTTTTCTGCCAAGGAACAAGCATCTTTTAATTTCATGGCTGCAGTCACTATCTGCAGTGATTTTGGAGCCCAAGAAAAGTCTGTCACTTTTTCCATTGTTTCCCCATCTATTTGCCATGAAGTGATGGGGCTGAATGCCATGATCTTAGTTTTTTGAATGTTGTTGAGTTTTAAGCCAGCTTTTTCAGTCTCCTCTTTCATTTTCATTAAGAAGCTGCCATAAGGGTGGTGCCATCTGTGTATCTGAGGTTATTGATATTTCTCCGATCAATCTTGATTCCAGCTTGTGCTTCATCCAGCCCAGCATTTCGCATGATGTACTCTGCATATAAGTTAAATAAACAAAGTGACATTATACAGCTTGACGTACTCCTTTCCCAATTTGGAACCAGTCTGTTGTTCCATGTCCAGTTCTAACTGTTGCTTCTTGACCTGCATACAGATTTCTCAGAAGGCAGGTCAGGTGTTCTGGTATTCCCATCTCTTTAAGAATTTCCAGTTTGTTGTGACCCACACCTTCAAAGCTTTAGTGTAGTCAATAAAGCAGAAGTAGATGTTTTTCTAGAATTCTGTTGTGTTTTCGATGATCCAGTAGATGTTGGCAATTTGTCTCTGGTTCCTCTGCCTTTTCTAAATCCAGCTTGAACATCTGGGAGTTCTCAGTTCACGTACCGTCAAAGCCTACCTTGGACAATTTTGAGCATTACTTTGGTAGCGTGTGAGATGAGTGCAATTGTGTGGTAGTTTGAATATTCTTTGGCATTGCCTTTCTTTGGGATTGGAATGAAAACTGACCTTTTCCTGTCCTGTGACCACTGCTGACTTTTCCAAATTTGCTGGCATATTGAGCGCAGCACTTTCACATCATCTTTTAGGATTTGAAATAGCTAAACTGGAATTCCATCATGTCCTCTAGCTTTGTTCATAGTGATTCTTCTTAAGGCCCACTTGACTTTGCACTCCAGAATGTCTGGCTCTAGGTGAGTGATCACACCATCATGGTTATCTGGGTCATGAAGATCTTTTTTGTATAGTTCTTCTGTGTATTCTTGCTACCTCTTCTTAGTATCTTCTGCTTCTGTTAGATCCATACCATTTCTGTCCTTTATTGTGCCCATCTTTGCATGAAATGTTCCCTTGGTATCTCTAATTTTCTTGAGGAAATCTCTAGTCTTTCCCATTCTGTTGTTTTCCTCTATTTCTTTGCATTGATCACTTAGGGAGACTTTCTTATCTCTCCTTGCTATGCTTTGAGCTCTGCATTCAGAAGGATATATCTTTCCTTTTCTCCTCTGCCTTTTGCTTCTCTTCTTTTCTCAGCTATTTGTAAGGCCTTCTCAGACAACCATTTTGCTTTTTTGTATTCCTTTTTCTTGGGGATGGTTTTGATCACTGCCTCCTGTACAGTGTCACAAACCTCCATCCATAGTTCTTCAGGCACTCTGTCTATCAGATCTAATCCCTTGAATCTATTTGTCACTGCCACTGTATAATCATAAGGGATTTGATTTAGGTCATACCTGAATGATCTAGTGGTTTTCCCTACTTTCTTCAATCTAAGTCTGAATTTTGCAAAAAGGAGTTCATGATCTAAGCCATAGTCAGCTCCCAGTCTTGTTTTTGCTGACTGTTTAGAGCTTCTCCATCTTCGGCTGCAAAGAATATAATCAATTTAATTTCGGTATTGACCATCTGGTGATTTTTCATGTGTAAAGTCTCTTTGTGTTGTTGGAAGATTGTGCTTACTATGACCAGTGCATTTTCTTGGCAAAACTGTTAGCCTTATGACCCAATTGATAAAATGTATCCAGGCCTTGATTCCATGTTTCTTTCTACAATTATTAAATATATAAGCCCTTTTTATGAAAAGAATCTGTAAACATATTGTCGTGTTTCATCTGTACAACTGAAGTATTTGCATTCAAGTTATTTCACAGTGGGAACAGCGAGTAAGAACTGAAACCAAAATGGATAGAAACCAAAAGCATTTCCCAAAAACATCACATTGACATATACTACTTTTATATGCCTGTAAAAGAGAGGAAGCAGCAAGATTAAGACGAGTGATTGCTAGGTCAACTTATTTATTCTTGTTTTCAGAAGTCCCAAGAGTTCTCTCTTAAAGGATATAAAGTTTTGAGGTGCCATAAAAATTTTTAATTTTTAATTAACAGTTTCAGTTGCCTTTTCTAAGTGCCTGGATATAGTTATAAAGTGATTTTTGGATTCAGAACAATTGAATATGCACAGGACAAATACAGATAAATGCAAAAGTGTAAAAATCAAAACATTCTTTCATTTGTGGAAGTGTGTACATAGGAAGTCCTGGATAGATATGGTAATGGGCAGGGGCAAGGGGGGGGAAGGTATTTGAAGGGAAGATGAAAAGAAATAAAGACTGTGTTTCTGAGCATATGTTTTGATCATAAAGTGTATGAGGATATGGTTGTAATCTTAATTATCCTGTGGTGGTTTGCAGTAGGTGGATGCCTTTCTCAGAAGAACAGGCTATTTCATATGAAATGGTGCTAATTGATAAACCTAAAGTGAAAATTTTTATGTTGAACTCAACTCATTTGTTTTTCTCATTGCCCCTGTGGTAAAGAGGATTGATTTCTGTGTTGCTTTTGCTATTTGGCATGTTCTCCTTTGGTTAATAGTGTATACAAGCCTTAACCCTATAACCTTGAATCTGAACCCTTGGCTACTTGGTGGAAAGAGAATCTTTCTTTGTTGTATCATGTGGCATGGTAAAGGATTGTATAGGTCAGGGTCAACCCAAGAAGCAGAACCAGTATGAGATGAATTGCACGGGTTGGCTAAGGCAAGTCTGAAGTCAAGAAGGCAGGCTGTCAGGAAAGGCAAACTGGAAATCTTAGGTATGGGCTGAACCTTCTCTGGGGACGTTTTTCTTTTTCAGGGAAACTTTGGCTCTACTTGGAAGACTTCTCAAGAAACTGAATCAGGGCCATCTAGATTACCTAAGATTTAATGGATTTTAATCACATCAGTAAAATACTTTAGTTTAGTGATTAATGAACTGGAAACTGTAGCCTAGCCAAGTTGACATATTAAAAAAGACCGTCACAGTCCACCTGTTGTCAACTTGGCACCCATACTCATCTTAAATTGTACTTACTCTCTAAACAGAGAAAATAAAAGAGGCATACTCCCACCTAACATGATAAAACCATCCCAAATACAGCTGAAAACATCCTTTCCCCAGAAGCAGAGTGAAGTCCATAGGTCATGGTCACTCTTCTCCATGATATCCTTTCATTTCAGTGCTGTGATGAGTACGTCACAGCTGTATGTTGTCACCCTGCTTATTTAACTTACATGCGGAGTACATCCTGAGAAACGCTGGGCTGGAAGAAGCACAAGCTGGAATCAAGATTGCCGGGAGAAATATCAATAACCTCAGATATGCAGATGACACCACCCTTATGGCAGAAAGTGAAGAGGAACTAAAAAGCCTCTTGATGAAAGTGAAAGAGGAGAGTGAAAAAGTTGCCTTAAAGCTCAACATTCAGAAAACGAAGATCATGGCATCTGGTCCCATCACTTCATGGGAAATAGATGGGGAAACAGTGGAAACAGTGTCAGACTTTATTTTTTGGGGCTCCAAAATCACTGCAGATGGTGACTGCAGCCATGAAATTAAAAAACGCTTACTCCTTGGAAGAAAAGTTATGACCAACCTAGATAGCATATTGAAAAGCAGAGACATTACTTTGCCAACAAAGGTCCATCTAGTCAAGGCTATGGTTTTTCCAGTGGTCGTGTATGGATGTGAGAGTTGGACTGTGAAGAAAACTGAGCACTGAAGAATTGATGCTTTTGAACTGTGGTGTTGGAGAAGACTCTTGAGAGTCCCTTGGACTGCAAGGAGATCCAACCAGTCCATTCTGAAGGAGATCAGCCCTGGGTTTTCTTTGGAGGAAATGATGTTAAAGCTGAAGTTCCAGTACTTTGGCCACCTCATGCGAAGAGTTGACTCATTGGAAAAGACTCTGATGCTGGGAGGGATTGGGGGCAGGAGGAGAAGGGGACGACAGAGGATGAGATGGCTGGATGGCATCACCGACTCGACGGACGTGGGTTTGAGTAAACTCCGGGAGTTGGTGATGGACAGGGAGGCCTGGCGTGCTGCGATTCATGGGGTCGCAAAGAGTCGGACACAACTGAGCGACTGAACTGAACTGAAGGTTAATTATTATTAATGCATCTTATATTAGATGATAAAGAGATAAAATAGAAAGAAAACAAAAAAATTAGGTTAATATACGTACAAAAACATACTTACAATAAAGGAAGAAATACTCTTTTAACTATTAAATTCCTCATATCTGCAGCTGACCACATGGATAAGGCTGACATTTATAACTACTTTCCTCCACTATCCATTCCATAATTCCCTTTGCTGTCAGCAAACACTTCAGCGAGTCATGGCTCTTTGTCTGATGCGGTGACCCAAACTTTCACTCCTGAAGAGGTGGACCATTAACAGTCATGCCTGAACTGGATTTCTGTCACCTGTCATTGACTTTCTCATCATAGGATACTCTAAGGGACTTCCTGCATTCCAAATAGATTCCTCTTCTCCACTGTGTAATAGCAACTCATTTCCCTCTCAGTTGTTCAGTCCCTAAGTCGTGTCTGATTCTTTGTACCCTATGGGCTGCAGCACACCAGGTTTCTCTGTCCTTCACCATCTCCTACAGTTTTCACAAACTCATGTCCATTGAGTCGGTGATGCCATCCAACCATTTCATCCTGAGTCACCCTCTTCTCCTCATATACTCAGTCTTTCCCAGCATCAGTTTTTTTCGATCTCTCCCAGCATCAGTCTTTTCCAGTGAGTCGGTTCTCCACATCAGGTGGCCAAAGTATTGAAGCTTTAGCTTCAGCATCAGTGCTTCCAGTGAATATTCAGGGTTGATTTCATTTAGGATTGACTGGTTTGATCTTTTTGCTGTCCAAGGGACTCTCAAGAGTTTTCTCTAGTATCACAGTTGAAAAGCATTAGTTCTTCAGCACTTAGTCTTTAAGACATGGGAATGCCAGATCACCTTACCTGCCTCCTGAGAAACCTGTATGCAGGTCAAGAAGCAACAGTTAGAACCAGATATGGAACAATGGACTAGTTCCAAATTGGGAAAGGAGTACATCAAGGCTGTATATTGTCACCCTGCAGAGTATATCATAGGAAATGCAGGGCTGGATGAATCACAAACTGGAATCAAGATTGCCAGGAGAAATATCAACAACCTCAGATATGCAGATGATACCACTCTAATAGCAGAAAGTGAAGAGGAACTAAAGAGCCTCTTGATGAAGGTAAAAGAGGAGAGTGGAAAAGCTAGCTTATAACTCAGCTTTCAAAAAGCTAAAATTATGGAATTCAGCCCATCACTTCATGGAAAATAGGTGGGGAAAAGTGGAAACAGTGGCAGATTTTATTTTCTTCTGCTCCAAAATCACTGCAGCTAGTGACTGCAGCCACGAAACCAAAAGTGCTTCCTCCTTGGAGAGAAGGAGCAAGAAACCTAAACAGCGTATTAAAAAGTAGAGATACCATTTTGTGGACAAAGGTCAGTCTAGTCAAAGCTATGGTCTTTCCAGTGGTACATTATGGTCAGTTCCCCTAGCCTATACAGTAATATAACTCACAGGCATGAGGAGCCCAGAGTGGTGGGGTGGCAGTGTCATCCTCCAGGTCAGTGGAATCACAGCTGTGTCACCCGGTGGAAACACTCCTGCCTTTGGAACTAAGACCCCTAGACCAGTAGACCCTAAAGTCATGGGGAAAGAAAGCAGAAAAATCGCTGATGGATCACTTGGGGCAATAGTGAGTGTACCTACTTCCAGTCTGTCCTTTCCTGGACCTGTGAATCATGGCTGTGGGAGAAATAGCACCACATATCAGATACTGATTTAAAGCATATTTAGAGCATTCTAGAGGACTGTCTCCATCCTGACAAGGTATTGCCCTCTAGCCAGTGCTGTTGCTGAGTCATTAAAGGCCATTTCATTTTCTTCAGCATAGTGGGGGATGTGCTAAGACAAGTGAATTCCATAGGCATGAGCATATTGAAGCACTTAATTTTCTGTGAAGTAAGTCCCTTTATCAGAGGCAATGCTGTGTAAAATATCGTGATGCTGGATAAGACATTCCCATGACAGCTACTAATACTAGGTATCTACAACCTATAAATTGAAAAAAGGCAGAGGGAGAAATTAAACCAAACAAAGGCATAAGGCTAGAATGAATGCTGTGGTACTAGAATCTGAGATATTACTGTATATACATGTTTATGTATTGTCTTTGTCTGTTCAGGCTGCCATAAATACCAAAGACTGGGTGGCTTAAATGAAAGAAATACATTTTCTCACAGTTCTAGAAGCTGGAAATGTGAGATCAGAGCATCCACACGTTCAGGTTCTGGTGAGCACCACACAATAAGTGCAGTTACAGTGTCCCCATACGTAGTTATTAACTAGAGCCCCACACTGCATCTTTTACACCTGTGCCTCATTTATTTTGCAACTGTAAGTTTGTACTTGTTAATCTCCCTTATCCATTTCTTCTACCTGCCTTTGACAACCACCTGTTTGTTCTCTGTACCTACATGATATAGATGACTTCTTTATTCAGTCATCTATTGCTGGGCACTTGGGTTTAACATATCTTGGCTACTGTAAATAATGCTGCAGTAGACATAGGGGTGCATGTATCTGTTTACATAGTGTTTTCAATTCATTTTCTTCAGATATATACCCAGGAGTGTAATTGGCTGTTTATATAATAGTTTATATAATAGTTCTATTTTCAGTTTATTGAAGAATCTCCATACTGTTTTTCATAGCGGCAATACCAATTTGTATTCCCACCAATACCATAAGTGTTCCCTTTTCTGCACATCCTTGCCAACACTTGTTATTTGTCATCTTCTGTTAATAGCCATCCTGATAGGTGTGACATGCAGTTTCTTTATGGTTTTGATTTGCATTTCCATGTTGAGCATCTTTTCATTTGCCTATTGGCCATTTGTATGTTTCTTTGGAATGATGTCTATTCAGGTCTTCTGCCCATTTTTTAATTGGGTTGCTTTTTGATATTGAGTCATGTGAGTTCTTTGTATATTTTAGATATTAACTCCTTATCAGGTATTCATTTGCAGATATCTTCTTCCATCCTGTAGGTGACCTTTTCATTTTATTGATAGTTTTCTTCTCTGTCCAAAAGGTTTTCAGTTTAATATAATCCCATTTGTTTATTTTTGCTTTTGTTTCCTTTGCCTGAGGACAAATATTCAAAAAAAATATTGGTGTCAAAGAGCATACTCTTTGTGTTTTCTTCTAGAAGTTTTATTATTTCGGGTCTTTCATTTAAGTCTTTAATCCATTTTAAATTTATTTTTGTGCATGGTGTGAAAAGTATTGTCAATATGTTTCTTTGACCATGTTGTTGTTGTTTGGTCCCCAAGTCATGTCTGACTCTTGTTACCCCCATGGACTGTAGCCTGCCAGGCTCTCTGTCCATGGGATTTCCCAGGCAAAAATACCAGAGTGGGTGGCCATTTCTTTCTCCAGGGGATCTTCCCGAGCCAGGGATCAAACCCACGTCTCCTGCATTGGTGGGCAGATTCTTTACCAATGAGCCACTGGGGAAGCCCTCTTTGGCATGTAGCTGTTCAGTTTCCCCAACATTATGTAATGAAGAGGCTTTTCCCCATTGTATGTTCTTGTCTTCTACGTCATAGGTTAATTGCCCATATAAATATGGGTCCATTTCTGGGCTCTCTATTCTATTTCACTGGTCTATGTGTCTTTGAAACTTTACTGGAAATCTAAAAGTATTCCAAAATAAAAACTGTATTTTTTAAAACAGGAAAGTATAAAGACATAATAACAAGCAAATGAAACACAGAAAACATAGTTTTTTAGAAGATTAATCTTGATTTTAAAATGTATTCATTAGTCTGTGACTTAGTGTGATCTCATAGCAGCTGCACTACTAAGCAATAAGAAACGATGGGATCGTACAGAGAACTTCAGTGCACTGAATCTCAGTGGCACCGACTAAAATATCCTCCATAGAATATTAACTTCAAGTGTTTTATTTTTTATTTGCTTTTTTGTTTGCTTGTAAAATGATACACAGGAATTGCTTTGGCTAAGCTGGAATGGAAAAAAGATAGGTTTAATGCTCATGGAAGATGAGAAAGATGAGTAATTGTTCTGAACTCCTTGTGGTTTGGTATGAGATTATATAATCCTTATTCTTTGTTAATGAAGTGAAGGGCAAAAATGCTGGATGGTGTAAGAAAGTAATGGTTTTATTAAAGAAATCAAAAGATCTTGTAGTTCATCCAGAGAACCAGCCAGGAAACTCACAAAGAGAACCAGAAAAGGCTCTAGTTCTACATGAAAGTGAAATTTTTACCCATGAGATAGTTTACTATTCTGATAAACTGCAAAAAATTTGCTCTATTTGTCTTTCAGTCATAAGTGTTTTATGTGAAAACAGGTGTCTTTGAGGAAAAAGTGGAAAAAGATATAATTTTAAACTCTACCTCAGTATAAAGTTTGATGCGTTTCTAGCAAAAAAAAAAAAAATGAAACTAATGTAAAAGGAATCTGGAAGTGTAAGACTGTGAGCACATGGGTAGATTTTAGAAATTTCAGGCTTTCTTAACGGGGAAAGCACTGTCAGGTAGGTGGCAAATAGAAAAATATGTCACTATAAACAGAAAAAAGAGTCTCTAGTCTACATACTTATACAATATAAATTGTACCTTTTTTAAGGTTAAAATGTATGTTTTAGAATTTGGAGAAATCAGTATGTTTATACACCATTTTTTTCCCATATGAGCCAGATAATCAACATTCTTATCTTGGCTTTCCTATGGGGATTTTTAAAAATTTATTATTATTTTTTATTCAAGTATAGTTGATATACAATATTATCAGTTATACATGTACAATATAATGGTTCATAATTTTTAAGGTTATGCTCCATTAACAGTTATAAAATATTTGCTGTTCCCTGTTGTACAGTATATCCTTGAAGTTTAATTTATACAAAATAGTTTGTCCTTTTTAGTCCTCTACCCCATGTTCCTACTCTCCCCACTAATAATTGCTAATTTGTTCTCTATATATGTGAGTCTGTTTCTTTTTCATAATATTCACTAGTTTGTTGTATTTTTTACGTTCCACATATATGTGATATCATATAGTATTTGTCTTTGTCTGACTTATTTCACTAAGCATAATACTCTGAGTCCATCAGTGTTGTTGCAGATAGCAAAATTTCATTCTTTTTTACAGTTGATTAGTTTCCACAAACATATATATACATATATATATATACCACACACATATATATACATATACATATATATACCACACACATACATATACATATACATATATATACCACACACATATATATACATGCCACATCGTTATCCATTCGTCAACGGACGACACTTAGGTTGATTCCATATCTTGGCAATTTTGTGAACAATGCTGCTATGAACATTGGATGCATGAATCTTTGAAAGTAGTAGTTTTGTTTCTTTCAGATACATACCCAGGAGTGGAATTGCTGAGTCATATAGTAATTGTTTTTACTTTTTTGCAAAAGAAATTGTGCTCTTGAAAAGTCATAAGTAAATAATAAAAACCAGAATATGAAGATGAAATTTCACAGTTTTAGAGTTTAAAGATGCTGTGGAGGCTAAATCCAAGTCTCATTTTATCAATGTGTAATCTAAATAAAGAAATTTGAAAAAGAATAAATTCAGTTACCATTAGGGACATGCCCAACAATTTTAAATCACAAAAACAGTAAAGAAAATGTTTTAAGTTCTAGCAGAATCAAGAAAATCTACTATTGTCTTCTATAAGAATGGAGTTCATCAGGTATTTCATGATTCTCTTATACCATTTTGAAGGCGTGTAGGCCTGACATACTTCATAAGAAAGAAGTATGCCATCATTAAAACCTCGGTCTATATCATTATTTTAAAAAAAACACCTCCCAGAATATTGGAAATAAAAGCAAAAATAAACAAATGGTACCTAATTAAACTTAAAAGTTTCTGCACATCAAAGGAAACTATTAGCAAGGTGAAAAGGCAGCCTTCAGAATGGGAGAAAATAATAGCAAATGAAGCAACTGATAAACAACTAATCTCAAAAATATACAAGCAACTCCTACAGCTCAACTCCAGAAAAATAAATGACCCAATCAAAAAATGGGCCAAAGAACTAAATAGACATTTCTCCAAAGAAGACATACAGATGGCTAACAAACACATGAAAAGATGCTCAACATCACTCATTATCAGAGAAATGCAAATCAAAACCACTATGAGGTACCATTTCACGCCAGTCAGAATGGCTGCGATCCAAAAGTCTACAAGCAATAAATGCTGGAGCGGGTGTGGAGAAAAGGGAACCCTCTTACACTGTTGGTGGGAATGCAAACTAGTACAGCCACTATGGAGAACAGTGTGGAGATTCCTTAAAAAACTGGAAATAGACCTGCCTTATGATCCAGCAATCCCACTGCTGGGCATACACACTGAGGAAACCAGAAGGGAAAGAGACACGTGTACCCCAATGTTCATCGCAGCACTGTTTATAATAGCCAGGACATGGAAGCAACCTAGATGCCCATCAGCAGATGAATGGATAAGAAAGCTGTGGTACATATACACAATGGAGTATTACTCAGCCATTAAAAAGAATACATTTGAATCAGTTCTAATGAGGTGGATGAAACACCTCATTATTACAGAGTGGAGCCTATTATACAGAGTGAAGTAAGCCAGAAAGAAAAACACCAATACAGTATACTAACGCATATATATGGAATTTAGAAAGATGGTAACAATAACCCTGTGTACGAGACAGCAAAAGAGACACTGATGTATAGATCAGTCTTATGGACTCTGTGGGAGAGGGAGAGGGTGGGGAGATTTGGGAGAATGGCATTGAAACATGTATAATATCATGTATGAAATGAGTCGCCAGTCCAGGTTCGATGCATGATACTGGATGCTTGGGGCTGGTGCACTGGGACGACCCAGAGGGAGGGTATGGAGAGGGAGGAGGGAGGAGGGTTCAGGATGGGGAACACAGGTATACCTGTGGCGGATTCATTTCGATATTTGGCAAAACTAATACAATATTGTAAAGTTTAAAAATAAAATAAAATTTAAAAAAAAACCTGTTGAGACACTCTGAATCTAATTATTCATGTAAATGTGAAAATATAACCATAGGTCAGATTTAAGAGAAAAGGAACTCTCACTTGTTGTTACACTAGAGAGCGTTTGGATAAAATCAAAGAGAAAGGACCACTGGAAATTTTATTTCACTCTTAAGAAGTCTTCTTGACTGCCTCTTGTTAGCGTTTCATATCCTAAAAGGAGGTGAAGACAATCATAGAGTTGACATATTCATCCTACTTCTGACAAATGAAAAATTGATAATAATTAGAGGTGTAACCAAAAGTTAAGAAAGGCAAAGAAAAGAGAAGCATGATCTTCTGAGCTGAGATTCAAAAGGGTGAGAGTTGAAAGAGCTGTGAAACTCAAAGTATAATTCTAACCATGCAAACATAAATTAATTGAGGAATTAAGAGAGGATTCTTCAGATCATCACTGCAAAAATAAAAGATATGTTTGAAGAGTAAGGTTTAAGAATATTTCAAAGAAAAGCAGGAAACTGTCGAACATACTAGAGCCCAAAACAGGTTTAGGATTTTAAAACATGTCAGGGATGACTGGAGTAGCTGATTTGATACTGTTTAAAGGATTAAGTGCAAACCAAGAACAGCCTTATTATTTAGGACCTATGATGTTTTAGGAGCTTTTTAGGTGACTCAGACTGTAAAGAATCTGCCTGCAATGCCGGAGACCCATGTTCAGTCTCTGGGTCAGGAAGATTCCCTGGAGAAGGCAATGGCAATCCACCGCAGTATTCTTGCCTGGAGAATTCTGTGGAGAGAGGACCCTGGTGGGCTGTATAGTCCACAGAGTGGCAAAAAGTCAGGCACGACTGAGTGGCTAACACTCATGATGTGTTAACACATGGCAAAGAGTGTGTTAACACTCTACCAAGTAACTATTTTTCTTCTCAAGATGAATTATCTTTGGTCTATAAAGAGTTGAACAATGATTGGTACATGAAAATTGAAGCAAAAGGTAAGTGAGGAGTTTACATATATACTTTGATATAAATGTATTAAAATCAACTCTTCTAGCTTAGTTTATCTGCATCTCAGGATAGTTAAAATCACTGTAAGTAAGAACATTTGTTGGTAACCTTGAAGATTTATGGAAAACTGTGGAGGTACCAGGAGGATAGATGGGTAAGCTTCATTAAGAAAAGAAAATTCAGAGCAGTGAATTCTGCATTTTAGGTGCCAATGAACTAGATATTGATTCTGAACATGTTTCTTAATTATAAAATGATTTATGCTCTAAGAAATTGGATTGAATATGTGGTTACCACTCTATCCTACAGAATACCACTAAGATGACAAAATAAAATGTTTAAGAAACCCAAACTTAGGCATTTTCAAATGCATTTGTGCTCTGTTGCTCAAAACCAAAACTGCATAAACCACCTTGACTTTATTTCCCTTTTTTCTTCACCCTCCGTATCTAGTTCATTAATAAATATTGTTGACCCTACTTCTAGAATTATCCATTTTTCAGTCCTCTGCTGAAAACCCTGTACTGGCTTCAGTCATACTTGAAATACAGGTCCAAGCTCTGCCAGGCCATCCATGACATGGCCCTTGGATACCTCTCTGAGCTTGTTGTACACAGCTATCACTCTGCTCAAGATATTCCAGCCACCGTGACCTTCCAGTTTCTCTAATATGCTAAGCTTATTTTCATGCCAGTCCCTTTGTACTGGCTGTTTACTCTGCCTGGAATGGTCTATCACTAGATTCTTACATGATTAACTTCTTATTCATCAAGGAAAAAGCAGTCAGCTGTCACTTCTCATTTTGTATATTGGCAAAAATTAAAGAATGGTAACACCCAGGGAAAATGACAAAAAGCATATCTGTTGAAAATATAAATTATTTTGTAGGCCAGACTGACTCCACAATTAAAATTGTACATATAGAACTGAATGAAGGTAAAACACAACATATAAAAGCTAGTGGGATGCAGATAAAACAGTATGATGCTGTGAAAGTGCTGCACTCAATATGCCAGCAAACTTGGAAAACTCAGCAGTGGCCACAGGACTGGAAAAGGTCAGTTTTCATTCCAGTCCCAAAGAAGGGCAGTGCCAATGAATGTTCAAACTACCACACAGTTGCACTCATTTCACATGCTAGCAAAGCAATGCTCAAAATTCTCCAAGCCAGGCTTCAACAGTACATGAATTGAGAACACCCAGATGTTCAGGCTGGATTTAGAAAAGGCAGAGGAACCAGAGATCAAATTGCAAACATTCATTGGATCGTAGGAAAAGCAAGATAATTCCAGAAAAACATCTACTTCTGCTTTATTGACTACGGTAAAGCCTTTGTGTGGATCACAATAAACTATGGCACCATGAAATTAAAAGACACTTGTTCTTTGGAAAAAAAGCTATGACAAACCTAGACAGCATAATAAAAAACAGAGACATTACTTTGCTGACAGAGATCTGTCAAGTCAAAGCTATGGTTTTTCCAGTAGTCATGTATGGATGTGAGAGTTGGACCATAAAGAAGGCTGAGCCCCTAAGAACCAAGCACCACTTTTGAACTGTGGTGTTGGAGAAAGCTCCTGAGAGTCCTTAGACTGCAAGGAGACAAAACCAGGCAATCCTAAAGGTAATAAACCCTGAATATTCACCAGAAGGACAGATGCTGGAGCTGAAGCTCCAATACTTTGGTCACCTGATGTGAAGAGCTGACTCATTAGAAAAGACCCTGATGCTGGGAAAGATTGAAGGCAGGAGGAGAAGGGGACAACAGAGGATGACATGGTTGGATGGCATCACTGACTCAATGGACATGAGTTTAAGCAAGCTCAGCGAGATGGCGAAGGACAGGGAAGCCTGGCGTGCTACAGTCCATGGCATCACAAAGAGTCAGACACAACTGAGCGACTGAACAACAAAGAGGGAACCTTATAGATAGATGTTAGTAGTCCTCTCGTGGAGCTATGGATACTGAAGTCCATGTTACAGCAGAAATAATGGAAGAAGCAAAGGATATTTAACCCCACCCTATTAAACCACCATTTCTGTATATGGGGCTCAGGCATCTCCGTTTCTGGAAAGCTCCCAGCAGATTCAGATGTCTGGTTTTAGAACCAACTAGATAGAACCCTTTCTGTGTTCAAGTGGTGCTTGTCGTGTGAATTACTTTAGAATTCCTATGTTCTACTATACTGTAAATGATGTACAATAAACATTTTATTATGATGCTATTGTCTTTATCTCTAGCAAATAGTTCTTACGTATTTTTATGACCACTGGAAATTCCAAGTTATGTCAGAATTGCCTTTGCTTTCCAGAGCAGGTGTGTGCCAAAGGTAGCTGAGTAGTGCTATCTGAAGTCAACCTTTGGAGCCATGGCTTCTCATCCCTTGATTTTGTGCTTGCAGAGCCTTTGAGCAGTGTGTAGGGAGCTCGCATCTCTAACTGAATGAACTAATAGACATAATAAGCTGTCATGATTTGTTTTTCATGACCAAGTGGTTATTATATATTCATACTTAGCAACTGCCTGCTCCAGCCTCTCACTTTTCTCCAACAAACAGTTCAGTGTGACATCTAGCAGTGAGGTTTTTGATGAAACACACTGCACAGAAGCCTTTTTGCCAAACAGCACAACTCAACAGAGACTAGTTTTCAACTTAACAGAATTTTAAAACTATGGTTCATCTGGTAAACCATACAGTAACGCCGATAGCAATAAACATTATTTGGGAAAAACATGCAAAGGACTGTCTTTGTGTAAATTATATACAACTATTAACATTAAGGTAGCATGATAGATTTCTTTAAATGAGTCATACTGGGATAGTTAAAGGCTTTCATTTTATCCTTATACTCTGGGACTTTTCATACTGGTGGAGGGTTCTGGGTCAAATGGGTGTTAGGCCATGGCCCATACAAACTATAATAAAACCACAATTTTATAGTTCAAAGCTGGCTGCTCTAATTATGGGTCCTTTTATGTGTTTTCTTTAAACCTCTCTAAAATGCTATTTTTTTCTTTTTGCCCAGTTTTCTATTTATTGCATTCTCATTTATTTCAGTGGGTGATGGTTCTATGAATAGTACCCACTGGCACAAAAAAAAAAAAAAAAAAAAAAGAGGGATTTCAAAATTGCTATTCATTTACCCAGAGCTGCCTGCTATCAGCAGCTATGAGCCAGTTCTAAGACCCCTGTGGTGAAGAATGGTGTATATATACTTACAGTCATATAAAATGTATGAAAACATAAAAGATCTTGTAGTATGCTGATGTTCCCAGGATTTTTATAGAAAATTTGTTGATTCTAAATCTCACATTACCAGTTTGGTTGTCTCATTATATAACCATAATCAAAGCCTTAGAGGGAAATTCTTTGTTCTGTTTGTCCAAGGAGATGAGGAAGCCTTTGATGACCTCTTGCTAATTGATATGACTCAGCAGTCAGATCCCAAACACATGATTCTGTAAATGCCAGAAAATTGGTTATTTTTGTGATGATTGCTGATCAGGCGAGGTTAATGTGAGTTTCTTAAATGAGCAAAAGTGAAGGGCAGTTTGGAATTGGAACTCCTGATGAATTCTCAGGGTGTTTATTGGGAGGCAAGTTTACTTCAGTAAATGGAGAATAGGAATTCTCTTTAATGTAAATGATAGAGTCTGATCTTGGAAACTTTGGATGGTATTTTTGAAGTTTGTTGCAAAACTTTTGTTGAGAATACAGGGACTGGGCTCCTTTTAATCCATGCTGTTATCAGTGGTAAGAGACAGAAGACTTCCTGCTTTACCCTCAGACTGAAGTTCAGGAACTTCCTTTGGTTAGCTGCACATTCACAAAAATTTGATTTCTTATAGCCCAGCCCTGGAAATCACACAAAGGTCTTTCAGTGGGTGAATGGATAAATACACTGTGCTAAGTCCACACAATGGAAAACTACTCAGAAATAAAAAGGAATGAAATATTGATACACACAAAGGCTTAAGTGAATCTCAAAGATGTGCTGAATTAAGGAAGCCAGTCTTAAAAAAAAAACGGTGAATCTTGTTTAATTTTATGTACATGGCATTCTGTAAAAAACAAAGCAATAGTGATAGAGAATATACCAGCTGTTGCCAGAGTTAGGTTAGGGCTGGGAAAAGTGACTGCATACGAATTTTATAGTAGAGGGAGTTTTTTAAGGTGCTAGAACAATTTTGTTTCTTCATTGTGGTGATGGTTTAAAGAATCCACACGTGTGTTAAGATTCATAGAATAATATACCTTACCCACAAAGATCAATTTTGCTGTATACTAAGTTTTTTAATTAAAAATTTCAGCAGGAAGATTCTTCCTGCTATTGATTTTCTGGAATCTTCCATATTGATGCTGGAAGAGCATGTTGGTAATTATTTCCATGGACTCATCATTCATCGTGCTACACAGAGTAGCAGTTCTCAAGTATTCTGATCTCAGGACTCCTTTACAGCCACATACTTTATGGAGTTCCCCAAGGAACTTTTATGTATATTAAATTCATTTAATGTGGGTAATATTTATTACCATACTAGAAATAAAAGCATAAAAATAAACATTCATTTAAAATAATAATAGTAAACTCATTGCATATAAAAAATGTATTTTCCACAACAAAAAAATTTAGTGAAAAAAAGTATCATTGCTTTACATTTTTGAACATTTTTGAACATCTCTTTAACATTTGACTGTTTTCTCACTGCATTCAGTGTGTTGTGATGTCACATGTCAGGTATTCTCACTGTGCCCTCGTGAGAGAATGAAAGTGAAAAAGATAGATAATATCTTAGTATTTTCAAAAATACTTTTTACATTCTCAGACAGTACTTTAGAACCACTACTTTAGAGATAGCAGAAGCATGGACTTATCCTCACCCTGCATCTTCAGTAACACTCTGGTCACCATTAGACCTTGTTTTTTTTTTTAAAGAAATCTTTTCAACCATAGTCCTTAATTGACCACCATAAGGTTTTTTGACATTTCCAATAAATTTATAGATTTATAGTACCTTGGATTGGATTGGTCTGTTTTAAAATTTTGTATTCGCAGCTCACTGGCAAGATTTTTTGGCATACTATAAACATATCCTCCTTTTCTCATCTTATACCAGATTTTGAAGATTTTTAAGTGCATGCTTTGATGAAATTATGGATTATAGGTCAAGGAATGACTATGAATGGTCCACAATGTAAGGAAGAGATAGCAGTGAACTAACTCAGAGTTCTGTTGTTTTCATTCCACAAATGTCTTCCAAACAATAACTGTCTTCAGTAGATGTGTGTTGGGCCTCTTCTCCAGTGTCCACCCCCATAGAATGAATGCATTTCTGGGGGTGCAGAAAAGAGAACAACATGGTAACTGCCCTTAGGAAATTGATTGTGTAGTGGGCAGTCTGTGTTTCTTCGTTTATATTAAACTGACATTTTCATCTTCCCAACTGTCAGTCTTCTTTTACATATTTTTTAAAAGTTAAAAAATGCACATTCCTTATTAAAATGTGCATGAATTAGCTTCAAGAGCTATTTTCCTTATTGAAGGCCACAGAGAAATTCTGAAGGCATTTCTAAGATCAGTGCAACAGAACTCTAAATTAGTGGTTGGTAATGGATACAGCACAGGGTTTTATTTAGCACAGCTTTATCACCATTCTCTTTTTTTCTCACTGTCTCTCAGTTGTTGCTGCTTCTGGGAAGAATAAAACTAAATATCTTATAATTAATAAAATTCTAGCTACATTCCCTTTGGTGAGGAAGCAAATAATAATCTAGTGACATCTTCAAGTACAAAGCATACCTTCACTAAAAATGAGGTCTGCCCTAATTTCTAATTATATGGTGAGTGAAAGTTGCTCAGTCGTGTCTGACTATACAGTCACGTGTATGACTATACAGTCCATGGGATTCTCTAGGCCAGAATACTGGAGTGGGTAGCCTTTCCCTTCTCCAGAGGATCTTCCTAAACCAGGGATCGAACCCAGATCTCCCACATAGCAGATGGATTCTTTACCAACTGAGCCACAAGGGAAGACCAATTTCTAATTATACGGTGAAGACCCCATTTTTGAGTAAAACACTTACCTGTCTCCAGAGTTCTTAATTTATCAGGCATTACTGCTTCATGGCCCAATAGTGTATCTCAGATCCACATAGCTCATGCATCAGTGCCTTATTCACATTCGCATCCTATTTTCTCAACAATTTCACTGTATCAATACTTCTCAAACATTTTTGGGCTCTTTCTCTATATGTTTAAAGAACTTGTTCAGTTCAGTTCGGTCGCTCAGTCATGTCCGACTCTTTGCGACCCCATGAACTGCAGCATGCCAGGCTTCCTTGTCCATCACCAACTCCCGGAGTTTACCCAAACTCATGTGCATTGAGTCGGTGATGCCATCCAGCCATCTCATCCTGTGTTCTCCCCTTCTCCTCCTGCCCCCAATCCCTCCCAGCATCAGGGTCTTTGTCAATGAGTCAACTCTTCGCATGAGGTGGCCAAAGTATTGGAGTTTCACCCTCAGCATCAGTCCTTCCAATGAACACCCAGGACTGGTCTCCTTTAGGGTGGACTGGTTGGATCTCCTTGCAGTCCAAGGGACTCTCAAGAGTCTTCTCCAGCACCACAGTTCAAAAGCATCAATTCTTCGGCACTCACTTTTCTTCGCAGTCCAACTCTCACATCCATACATGAGCACTGGAAAAACCATAGCCTTGACTAGACAGACCTTTGTTGGCAAAGTAATGTCTCTGCTTTTTAATATGCTATCTAGGTTGGTCATAACTTCCCTTCCAAGGAATAAGCGTCTTTTAATTTCATGGCTGACATCACCATCTGCAGTGATTTTGGAGCCCCAAAAGATATATCTGACACTGTTTCCACTGTTTCCCATCTATTTCCCACAAAGTGATGGGACCAGATGCCATGATCTTTGTTTTCTGAATGTTGAGCTTTAAGCCAACTTTTTCACTCTCCACTTTCACTTTCATCAAGAGGCTTTTTAGTTCCTCTTCACTTTCTGCCATAAGGGTGGTGTCATCTACATATCTGAGGTATTGATATTTCTCCCAGCAATCTTGATTCCAGCTTGTGCTTCTTCCAGCCCAGCGTTTCTCATGATGTACTCTGCATATAAGTTAAATAAGTAGGGTGACAATATACAGCCTTGACGTACTCCTTTTCCTATTTGGAACCAGTCTGTTGTTCCTGTCCAGTTCTAACTGTTGCTTCCTGACCTGCATATAGGTTTCTCAAGAGGCAGGTCAGGTGGTCTGGTATTCCCATCTCTTTTAGAATTTTCCACTGTTTATTGTGATCCAATAAAGTCAAAGGCTTTGGCATAGTCAATAAAGCAGAAATAGATGTTTTTCTGGAACTCTCTTGCTTTTTTGATGATCAGCGGATGTTGGCAATTTGATCTCTGGTTCCTCTGCCTTTTCTAAAACCAGCTTGAACATCTGGAAGTTCATGGTTCATGTACTGCTGAAGCCTGGCTTGGAGAATTTTGAGCATTACTGTACTAGCGTGTGAGATGAGTGCAATTGTGCGGTAGTTTGAGCATTCTTTGGCATTGCCTTTCTTTGGGATTGGAATGAAAACTGACCGTTTCCAGTCCTGTGGCCACTGCCGAGTTTTCCAAATATGCTGGCATATTGAGTGCAGCACTTGCACAGCATCATATTTCAAGATTTGAAAGAGCTCAACTGGAATTCCATCACCTCCACTAGCTCTGTTCGTAGTGATGCTTTCTAAGGCCCACTTGACTTCACATTCCAGGATGTCTGGCTCTAGGTGAGTGATCACACCATCGTGATTATCTGGGTCATGAAGATTTTTTTTGTACAGTTCTTCTGTGTATTCTTGCCACCTCTTCTTAATCTCTTCTGCTTCTGTCCATACCATTTCTGTCCTTTATTGAGCCCATCCCTGCATGAAATGTTGCCTTGGTATCTCTAATTTTCTTGAAAAGATCTCTAGTCTTTCCCATTCTGTTGTTTTCCTCTATTTCTTTGCATTGATCGCTGAGAAAGGCTTTCTTATCTCTCCTTGCTCTTCTTTGGAACTCTGCATTCAATATCTTTCCTTTTCTCCTTTGCTTTTTGCTTCTCTTCTTTTCACAGCTATTTGTAAGGCCTCCCCAGACAGCCATTTTGCTTTTTTGCATTTGTTTTCCATGGGAATGGTCTTGATTCCTGAGTCCTGTACAATGTCACGAACCTCTGTCCATAGTTCATCAGGTACTCTGTCTGTCAGATCTAGGCCCTTAAATCTAGTTCTCACTTCCACTGTATAATCATAAGGGATTTGATTTAGGTCATACCTGAATGGTCTAGTGGTTTTCCCTACTTTCTTCAATTTAAGTCTGAATTTGGTAATAAGGAGTTCATGATCTGAGCCACAGTCAGCTCCCAGTCTTGTTTTTGCTGACTGTATAGAGCTTCTCCATATTGGCTGCAAAGAATATAATCAATCTGATTTCGGTGTTGACTATCTGGTGATGTCCATGTGTAGAGTCTTCTCTTGTGTTGTTGGAAGAGGGCGTTTGCTATGACCAGTGCATTTTCTTGGCAAAACTGTATTAGCCTTTGCCCTGCTTCATTCTGTATTCCAAGGCCAGATTTGCCTGTTAGTCCAGGTGTTTCTTGACTTCCTACTTTTGCATTCCAGTCCCCTATAATGAAAAGGACATCTTTTCTGGGTGTTAGTTCTAAAAGGTCTTGTAGGTCTTCATAGAACCGTTCAACTTCAGCTTCTTCAGCCTTACTGGTTGGGGCATAGGCTTGGATCACCGTGATACTGAATGGTTTGCCTTGGAAACAAACAGAGATCATTCTGTCGTTTTTGAGACTGCATCCAAGTACTGCATTTCAGACTCTTTTGTTGACCATGATGGCTACTCCATTTCTTCTGAGGGATTCCTGCCCACAGCAGTAGATATAATGGTCATCTGAGTTAAATTCACCCATTCCAGTCCATTTTAGTTCGCTGATTCCTAGAATGTCGACGTTCACTCTTGCCATCTCCTGTTTGACCACTTCCAATTTGCCTTGTTTCATGGACCTAACATTCCAGGTCACTATGCAATATTGCTGTTTATAGCATCGGACCTTGCTTCTATCACTAGTCACATCCACAACTGGGTATTGTTCTTGCTTTGGCTCCATCCCTTCATTCTTTCTGGAGTTATTTCTCCACTGATCTCCAGTAGCATACTGGGCACCTACTGACCTGGGGAGTTCCTGTTTCAGTATCCTATCTTTTGCCTTTTCATACTGTTCATGGGTTTGTCAAGGCAAGAATACTGAAGTGGTTTGCCATTCCCTTCTCCAGTGGACCACATTCTGTCAGACCTCTCCACCATGACCCGTCCATCTTGGGTGGCCCCACCCAGCATGGCTTAATTTCATTGAGTTATACAAGGCTGTGATCCTTGTGATCAGATTGGATAGTTTTCTGTGATTATGATTTCAGTTTGTCTGCCCTCTGATGTCCTCTAGCAACACCTACCCTCTTACCTGGGTTTCTCTTACCTTGGACGTGGGGTATCTCTTACTGATTAAGAACTTCAAAAAAAAAAAAAATAATAAAATAAAATAAAAAAGAACTTCAAGGATCAGGGGCTGTAACACCACAAACATTCCAGGAAAACAAACACATGGCAGCCCAGCATCTCCCGCCTTCCCTCCCTCCAGCTCGAGCTAGATCCTGACCCCTCTCGGGGGGCTCTGTGGCTCGATTCCTCCGCTCCGGCCGCGCGGTCGCAGGTGGAGAGGCTCATCTCCATCAGCGGGCCCTAGCACCTGCCATTCATGCCTGGGCCGCTGCATGCCCAGTGCATCTGGCGCAGCCATTCTGTCCTCACCGTGTTCTCCAAGGAGGGCGGCCCCCGCACGGCTCACCTGCATGATGGTCTTACGGATCTTCCACAGCCCTTATGTCTCCTCCTCGTCCTCCATGATTGCCGCCGCTCTCACACCCTGCGCCTACGACCGGCACGACCCACTGATCCTTCTTAGAAAAAAACAAAAACCACTCATCTTTGCCTTGCCATTGAACCACTGCCCTATCTTTTTCCAAACATCTTATGACCAGCCTAGATAGCATATTCAAAAGCAGAGACATTACTTTGCCAACAAAGGTCCGTCTAGTCAAGGCTATGGTTTTTCCTGTGGTCATGTTTGGATGTGAGAGTTGGACTGTGAAGAAGGCTGAGTGCCGAAGAACTGATGCTTTTGAACTGTGGTGTTGGAGAAGACTCTTGAGAGTCCCTTGGACTGCAAGGAGATCCAACCAGTCCATTCTGAAGGAGATCAGCCCTGGGATTTCTTTGGAGGGAATGATGCTGAAGCTGAAACTCCAGTACTTTGGCCCCCTGATGTGAAGAGTTGACTCACTGGAAAAGACTCTGATGCTGGGAGGGATTGGGGGCAGGAGGAGAAGGGGACGACAGAGGATGAGATGGCTGGATGGCATCACTGACTCGATGGACATGAGTCTGGGTGAACTCAGGGAGCTTGTGATGGACAGCGAGGCCTGGCATGCTGGGATTCATGGGATCGCAAAGAGTAGGACACGACTGAGCGACTGAACTGACTGACTGACTGACTTGGTCGCTGCTTCTGCTTTCTCATTTTCCATTTAGTCCTCTTCTACTGAATCATGGTCGTGAGTATCCTCCTAATTCTCAGATCTTTTTACTTCTTGTCCTCATCCTACTTGACTTCTCAGTAGCTAGCAACACATCCAACCTTTCTGACATCTCTTTCAATCCCTTGCTTTCTTCATACTATTTGTTCTTTCTCTGCTTACCTCCCTTTTGGAAACTCTCTACCTATTGCTTTTGCTTCCCTGCTCCCACAGAGTATTTTACTTTCCCTTTGCCTCTACATACTGTTTAAGTACTGACAATTCCATTCTCTTCCCTCCGATCAGCATTATTTCTCGCTGTGGGAAATTTAATTCATTCTGGTGACTTTAGATCATATTTCTATGCTGATAACTCTAAAATCTTTATCTCAGGTCTCAGCTTTTCCCTCCTGAGGCCCAAAACTGTCCTTATAATTGCGTGATAAAGTTATCTAGCCCAAATGACATAGGGTCCCTCAAATTCAAGGTTTTCAAACTAGTTATCTCTACCACTACCCCAGTGACCTACACTTTCTCCATCATTCTCAGTGATTGTACCATCCATTTATTTAGCTAGTCTGTAATAACTTATTGAGAAGCTACAATGTACTAGATGCTGCTCTATTTTAAATGCTTCATTTAATTATAATAGAAATAATGATAATAAATGCTGTTGATAACATTTATGTAGTACTTATGTGCTGCTAAGACATTTCAGTCGTGTCCGACTTTGTGCAACCCCATAGAAGGCAGCCCACCAGGCTCCCCCGTCCCTGAGATTCTCCAGGCAAGAACACTGGAGTGGGTTGCCACTGCCTTCTCCAATGCATGAAAGTGAAAAGTGAAAGTGAAGTTACTCAGTCGTGTCCGACTCTTCGAGACCCCATGGACTGCAGCTTACCAGGCTCCTCTGCCCATGGGATTTTCCAGGCAAGAGTACTGGAGTGGGGTGCCATCGCCTTCTCCACTAGGTGCTAGGTACACCTTTGTGTATCTTATGTGTTCATTCAGTTAATCCTCACAACAATCCTACATACTGTTACTTACCTCATTTTAGAAATGAGGCGATTCAGCTCAGTAACTTTAAGTAACTTATTTAAGAAGTCTATCAGATAAACAGATGTAGAGTACCCAGTTCTGTGTGACCAAAGCTAGTATACTAAACTACTAAACTGTGCTAATCAGGGCCAGACCCTCTCTTTGTTATGCCATGCAGATCTAAATTAGGTGTTTTCTGCTTGCAAATTATTTATTGTCTTCTTTTTGCAAAATGTTTGTTGTATTCTAGACACCATTATTCTACCAAACATACCTAAGGGATTTGGTATCCTTGTATACGTAAATTCTATATGAGGATGGATACATCTTTTGGAACCAGGAACCAAGCCAGTGCCTTTTGTATGTCCTTAGTCTCTCAGTCATGTCCAACTCTCTGCAACCTCATGGACTGCAGCACACAAGGCTTCCCTGTCCTTCACTATCTCCCAGAGCTTGCTCAAACTCATGTCCATTTGTTCAGTGATGCCATCCAACCATCTTGTCCTCTGTCGTCCCCTTCTCCTCCTACCTTCAGTCTTTCCCAGGATCAGGGCCTTTCCTAATGAGTCAGCTCTTTGCATCATGTGGCCAAAGTATTAGAGCTTCAGCTTCAGCATCAGTCCTTCTAATGAATATTCTGGGTTGATTACCTTTAGCATTGACTGGTTTGGTCTCCTTGCAGTCCAAGGGACTCTCAAGAGTCTTCTCCAGCACCATAGCTCAAAAGCATCAATTCTTCAGCATTCAGCCTTCTTTATGGTCCAACTCTCACATCTATACATGACTGTGGGAAAAACCATAGCTTTGACGATATGGACCAGCAAACTTATGTCCCAGCTTTTTAATATGCTGTCTAGGTTGGTCATAGCTTTTCTTCCAAGGAGTAAGCATATTTTAATTTCATGGTGGCAGTCACCATCTGCAGTCATTTTGGGGCCCAAGAAAAGAAAGTCTCTCACTGTTTTCTCTTTTTTCCCATCTATTTGCCATGAAGTGATGGGACTGGATGCCATGATCTTCATTTATTAATGTTGAGTTTTAAGCCAGCTTTTTCACTGTCCTCTTTCACTTTCATCAAGAGGCTCTTTAGTTCCTCTTCACTTTCTGCCATCAGAGTGGTGTCATCTGCATATCTGAGGTTACTGACACTTCTCCCAGCAATCTTGACTCCAGCTTGTGCTTCATCCAGCCTGGCATTTCGCATGATGTACTCTGCATATACGTTAAATAAGCAGGGTGACAATACACAGCCTTGATGTACTCCTTTCCCAATTTGGAACCAGTTCATTGTTGCATGTCCGGTTCTAACTTGCTTCTTGACCTGCATACAGATTTCTCAGGAGGCAGATAACCTGTTTTGGTATTCTCAGTATATGTGTGTGTGTGTGCTGTATAGTATATGCTGTTAAATTATCTTTTCTTTTAACTGACTTCTTACCTCATCTGATTCATGACCCCTCATTCCCTTCTTGGAAGCTTCCTGTTATTTTTCAGCTCCCTGTGAAAAGTGAAAGTGAAAATCACTCAGTCGTGTGGGACTCTTTGCAACCCCATGGACTATACAGTCCATGGAATTCTCCAGGCCAGAATACTAGAGTGGGTAGCATTTCACTTCTCCAGGGGATCTTCCCAACCCAGGGATTGAACCCCTATCTCCCACATTGCAGGTGGATTCTTACCATCTGAGCCACCAGGGAAGCCCAAGAATACTGGAGTGGGTAGCCTTTCCCTTCTCCAGCAGATCTTCCAAACCTACGAATTGAACCAGGGTCTCCTGCATTGCAGGCAGATTCTTTACCAACTGAGCTATCAGGAAAGCACTTTGCTTATACTGCTATCATAACACCTGCCATTGTGTGCTCATTCCTGAGCTAGCTATCTCTTCTTGTTTACCTGTAAATATTCAAGGATGTAGTCACTTATTCCCTTGTGTACTTCCCTACCCAAACACAACTGACACACAGTAGGCTCTTAGATAATATTTACTTGATATATGGAAATAAAATTTGTACTGTGATTTTGGAGTGGGAACATATAAAGATCCGACAGTATATCGAATACTTCATTTTTGAAAATTTATTCTTTTAACTCTTTGGTTTCAAAATATTTTGTTCATTGACAAGTACATCTCTGGGGAATGTGACAATTTAGTTGCGACATTGAGGAAAATTATTTTTAAGAGTTATAAGCATTAGGGTTATATGCCATCTGGCTTCACATTCATTGGTAGCCAAGTATGCAGAGAAATGCTAACTAGAAACTCACAGAATAAGAAACCCTGAATTCTTCCTTTGGAAATAGCAGGTGGAATTAAATGATATCTTATTGGACCTCCTTTTGCTACTCCTGTTTCAGAATCATTTACCACATCGGTGGCTCCATAATATTCCATTTACAGACGAAGCAGACCATTTTTGCTGGATTGATTCATTGAAATGAACAGCTGAAACAAGTTAAAAATCCATCATCACATCCCTGCATAATTTTAAAATGAATTTAGTTGATATTAAACAGACATTTGTTTTTATTGTCTCAAAGATTGGACTTTTCCTCTAGTAAAGCAGAATAATGTATCTATATGGTATTCTAACTTGAACAGTACATAAAGATTAGTAAATAAGGCCCCATTAAAAATACTTATAATGTAAGTAACATGAGTCCCGATAGCATTTCTAATGTCCATTAATGCTTATTCTGAGGATCAGAGCGCATTTTACTGAGCCATTTAGTCAAACCGTGTGATTATTTAGAAAGTTAATTCATGCATACTAAAATCTAGCTTAAGTAATTCAGAGGGTAGGAGGTAAAACTCTATGGAGACGATAGTCCTTTTTGTTATTTAATGATCAGCCATAATTAACTTGCAAATTTGAAATAATTAGAACAAATTAAAGGTATTTAACTTTGCCTCCCTAAAGAAAAATTCAAATTGCACCAAATGCAGCTTTAAATTATTCAAATCTCAGAGGTCTCGGCTAGATTTTTTTTTTATAATGCCTTTTCTATGATGAGAATACCAATCTGCTTTTTGTCAGAAGGCATCCTATCAAGTAATTGTTCTTTGTGTTTAATAAGTGACAGCTCTTCTTCTTTGTAAAAGTATTCCAGTCTCTCAAGACTACATCAGCATTTCCGTGGCATTTTAATTCAATAAAACAAAAGGTTAATGTTTTTCTGCTTTTTAAGGAATGCAAATACAAGTGGTATTCAATTGGTCCTGAATGACATTTAAAATTTACTATTGAAGTTCATGCAGACTATCGCGATATTAGATTTGGGAAAAATAGAAAATTTCAAGGAGTTTTGGATTATTAGAATTTTACTGAACTTGAAGAACTGAAAATGTGTTTTTCTTTTCCTGTCCTAAATTGGAGCTACTCAGGGTTTCCCATCTAGTATTTTATAAGGTTAAAATATGGAGATATAATTCAATAAAATCTTAATAACTTAAGAATGACTTATACAGTGTGGCAGTCCTAAATGCCATGAGTTTAGACATTTGCTGTCTTGATTTTGAGCATTTTACCATCACTTTAACAGCTCCAACAGATGCCAGTTAAGAACAGCAGAGAATTATTTCTAGTAATTTCATCATATCAGTGAATGATGTCTTATATTAGACAGAGACCGTCAGTGAATTTTGTTCACATTTTATGTGGACTGTATGAAATATGAGAAACACTGATCATCTGACAGCTAGGTTTTGACTTTGTGGTCTCCCACACAGAGAATGAATGGTCCAAATGTGTGCACAGTGAATGGTTCTTCAACTTAGTGCCCAATTCTATAGGTTTGGAAACAAAATATAGTTTATAATTTTGATATTATATCAGCATATCTATGGAAAAGTTTCTTTGGTAATTCTTTTGCTGTTTTAACTTTATTTTTTATCAACTTTAAATATACATTTAATTAAAATGTACAAGAAGTTTGTGTTGTAACAAATGAATATACCTGTGTAAGTAACAGCCCAATTAATATAAAAAGGATCCATTGATCCAGAGAGTACTTTACTCTACTTTCCAGTAAGCCCCTCACAAACCTCTGACCCAGTGATCTAATTTCTGTCACTTAAGACAGCTTTGCATGTTCTAAATTTTCATATAAATGATATCATACAGTATGCATGTAATCGGCATCTTTTACTCACTATATGTTTTGGAGATCTTTACATTTTGCTGCATATTTCATTAATCCATTACTTTTTAAATTACTGAGTAGCAATGCATTGTATAAGTACCCCACAAGTTTATCAATTCATTTGCTGATGGACATTTACATTGCTTCCAGATTTGGACAGAAAACAGAAAATCTGAACTTCTGTAAACATTTGTGTGCAAGTCCTTTATAGACATATTGTCTTTCTCTTAAGTAACCAGATAGGAGTAGAATGTATAATATTCTAAGTTTACTCTTAACTATACTTGAAACCCCCAAACTGTTTTATGAAGTTGTAAACTTTACAGTCTTAACCACCAAAGTGTCAGAATTTTATTTACATCATGTCATTGCCAAGGCTTGATATAGTCAGACTTTTTTATTTCAACCATTTTGGTGGCTGTTAAATGATACCTTATTGTGATTTTAATATGCAGTTCTCTGATGACTAATGGTGAAGACCATATTTTAATGTTGCTGTTGGCCATTTTTATATCTTCTTTTGGAAAGTATCTATTAAGATCTTTTAATCCATTTTTAATTGCGAAAATAATCATTGAACGTAGAACTCTACGTATTTTGGATCAGATATGTTTTGTGAATATTTTCTCCCAGTGTGTAACTTGCCCATTTATTTCCTTAATAGTCTTTGAAAGAGCAAGACTTTTTCTTGATGAAGGTTGAAAAGATATTTTCCTTTATTTTCTTACAGAAGTTGTATGTGATGTAATGTAGGGCTCAAGGTTCATTCTTTCTCTATACAGATATCCCATTATTCTAACACCATTTGTTGAAAAAAGGCTATTTTTTTTCTTCATTGAATTGCCTGATGCCTTTTCAAAATCAGTTGGATATGTACACCCGTGAACACACATTTATGGATTTCTATTTCATTGATCTACATGTCCAGTCTTCTGGCCATGTCAGACAGTCTGGATGACTTTAACATTATAGAAAATCTTGAAATAAATTGTCTTCCAACTTATTTTTCTTATTAAAAATTATTTTAATAACTTATTTATTTAATAATAGTTTACTTTTAAGAAGAAAATTATTAAATTTTTTTTAGCTATTTCAGTTTCTTTTCTTTACATTTTAGATTCAGTTTATTGATTTCTATTAAGGAAGTGAAATTGTGATTGGATCAATTTAGGAGAATTGACATCCTAAAAATATTGTTTTCCAATCATAAGCATGGTATATCTCTAAGTTTATTTAGATTTTTTAAAATTTACCTCAGTTATATAGTTTTCAGTATAACAATCTTGTACCTTTTTCACTGAATTTATTAGTAGTATATAGAAAGAGCATTGAATTTTTAATATTTACTTTGTATACTGCAGTCTTGCTAAATGCTCATACTCTAGCGGGGCTTGCTGGTTTTCTTTGTTTGATAGATTTCATAGGATTTTCAAGTTCAGAGTCAGGTGAACAGCCATAACAACAGCTTTAAGGCTTGCCATGCTCCCTGCTTTTCGTTTCTTATTTTTAACTTGCTGTGTTGGCTAGAGCTTTTAATTCAGTATTAAAGAGAAGTGATTAAAGAAGACATCCTTGCTTTGTGCTCAAGGAAAAGGCATTCAGTTATTCACCAATTAATATAATGTTAAATATAGAGTTTTGATAGTTGTTCTTTATCAGATTAAAGTAAGCTCCATTTTTTTTAATGTAAACATTTTTATAATTCTTGATGCATATTACTAAGTAGCATTCCAGAAGGGTTGTATCCATTAACTGTAGGACCAGTAATATATGACTAAATATGTGTGTAATAGTAATGTGTGACTAAACTTTCATGGTAAATAAGCTCCCTAGTTTGCTTAGTTTTTATTTTTTCAAATGCTTTTCTTACATTTAATGATATAATCATATGCCTTTGCATCTTTATTCTTTTAATGTGACGATTTACATGGATTTCTAATGTTAAGCCAACATTTTATTTTAGAAAAATACTCATTTGTCCATTATGTAGTACCTTTTATATATTGCTGCATTTGATGTGCTATTATTTTGTTGAGGATTTTTTTGTCTATGTTCATGAGGAATACCAGTTTGTAATATTCCTTTATTGTAATAACTTAATAAGCTTTTGGTATCACATAGTAACATGAAATGAGTTGAGAAGAGTTCCTTCCTCTTTTAGTTACTGAAAGCTTGTATAAAATTAGTAATATTTCTTCCTTAAATATGATAAAAGATACCAGTTATCTGATCAGTTTTCTTTGTAGGGATGTTTTGATTATGAATTCAATTCTTTAGATATGAGGCTATTCATATATTTCCTGTTTCTTCTTGAGTCAGTTTTAACAAGTTGTTTCTTTCAAGAGATATGTGCATCTCATTTCATCTTAATTATTGAATAAGGTGGCATAAAGTTGTTCATGAGATAGCCTTAATATTCTTTTACTATCTGTACCATCTACAGTGATATCCCCTCTCTGATTGATGATATTCATAAGTTTTTTCTTTTTCTTAGTTTGTCTTGGATTAGGAGTTTATCAGTTTTATTATAACTTTCAAAAGGCTAGCTTTTATGTTTTTATTATTGTGTATTTCATGGAGTTCTACTCTTCATTGTTTCCTTTTTTCTACTTGCTTTATATCTAGTTTGCTCTTATTTTTCTAGCTGTGTAAAATGGAATAGTATATCATTGACTTTTTTTTTTTTTTTTTTTTTTTGGCCATGCTTTGTGACATGAAGAATCTTAGTTCCCTGACCAGGGATCAAACCCTTGCCTCTGCTTTGGGAGCATGAAATCTTAACCACTGGATCACCAGGAAAGTCCCATTATGTCACTGACTTTAAACTTTTCTTCTTTTCTAGAAAAAGGATTTAAGCACTTACCTTCTGTATCCCTCAGATCTTAATAGGTTATATTTTTGTTGTCATTTATTTCAAAATGCATATTAATTTCTCTTGTGAATTTTTGACCCATGAGTTATTTGGAGTATGATTGAAAACTTCCAAAAACTTCATGCTTTTCTAGATATCTTGTATTTTGGTTTTAATTTAGCTCCATTGTGATTACATATTCTATAGGTGTTTATCCTTTTGCAATATATTAAATTTTATTTTTTGATTCAACATCTGATTTGTCTTGGTCAATATTCCAAGTGTACCTTTAAACATTTATATTCTGCTATTGAGTCATAATGTTCTATACATGAAAATTAAATTGATGAATACTGTTATTCAGATCTTCTGTAGCCTACTAAATTTTTGTCCTCTTGTTTCTATCAGTCGATAACAAGGAGATGTTAAAATCTCTAAATATAATGATGGATTTCTCTATCTTTTCCTTTCTCTTATGAGTTTTCTATGTGTATTTTGTAACTGTTTTAGATAATGCATATTACTTGAGAATGTTATGTGTGTCTAATGATTTGCCCCCTTTAATCATGATGAAATATTTTAATGATGAAATATTTCTCTTATATTTGATTCTACTCTTTTACTTAACATCTGCTTTATTTGAGATCCTATAACCACTGTAGCCTTCCATGTGTACTGTTTGCTTGGCTTACCTCCTTCCATCCTCTGTGTCACCCTATTTACCCTTATACATTTAAAGTATGACTCTTGTAAACAATATGTGGCTTGGGCTTTGCATTTTTCTGTAGCCTAACAATCTTCTTTCTATTTGGTGTGAATGTTTAATTCACTTTAATTATTGATACTATTGGATTTCCTTCCTGCTAATAATATCTATTCTCTGTTCCTCTGTTTTTTCTTTTCTACTTTTTTGGGGAAGGAAAAGGGAGAATAGTAATCTTTTTAAATTTTTAAACAATTTCTCTATTATTTCATTAGCTATAGCTCTTTGATTTCCTTTAGTGACTTCTATAGGGATTAAAGCTCAACATTCAGAAAACGAAGATCATGGCATCTGGTCCCATTATTTCATGGGAAGTAGATGGAGAAACAGTGGAAAGAGTGTCCGACTTTATTTTTCTGGGCTCCAAAATCACTACAGATGGTGACTGCAGCCATGAAATTAAAAGACGCTTACTCCTTGGAAGGAAAGTTTTGACCAACCTAGATAGCATATTCAAAAGCAGAGACATTACTTTGCCAACAAAGGTCCATCTAGTCAAGGCTATGGTTTTTCCCGTGATCATGTATGGATGTGAGAGTTGGACTGTGAAGAAGGCTGAGCACCAAAGAATCGATGCTTTTGAACTGTGGTGTTGGAGAAGACTCTTGAGAGTCCCTTGGACTGCAGGGAGATCCAACCAGTCCATTCTGAAGGAGATAAGCCCTGGGATTTCTTTGGAAGGAATGATGCTAAAGCTGAAACTCCAGTACTTTGGCCACCTCATGTGAAGAGTTGACTCATTGGAAAAGACTCTGATGCTGGGAGGGATTGGGGGCAGGAGGAGAAGGGGATGACAGAAGATGAGATGGCTGGATGGCATCACTGACTCGATGGACGTGAGTCTGAGTGGACTCCGGGAGTTCGTGATGGACAGGGAGGCCTGGCGTGGTGCGATTCATGGCGTCGCAAAGAGTCAGACACGACTGAGCAACTGATCTGATCTGATAGGGATTATAATATGCTTTGCTAATTTATTATAGTCTATATAATACTAACATTGTATAATTTTATGTAGACTAAAGAACTTTTATATTATATATTTACCTCTCCATTCTTTATGATATTATTGTCATATATATTACAGCTCAGTGTATTATAAATTCTCTTCTTTAAACGTGCATTTACCTTTTAATGGGACTTCCTAGGTGGCGCTAGTGATAAAGAACCCACTTGCCAATGCATTAGACACAAGAGATGTGGATTTGATCCCTGGGTGGGGAAGGTCCCTTGGAGAAGGAAATGGCAACCCACTCCAGTATTCTTGCCTGGAGAATCCCATGGATAGAGGAGCTTTGCAGGCTACAGTCCATGGGGTCACAGAGAGTTGGACACAACTGAAATTAGTTAGCATACACACAAATATCTTTTAATGACATTAAGGGAAGAATGAGAAAATACAGAGTTTTATATTTATTCACATATGTCCTGTCTCTGATGCTCTTCATTTCTTAGACCCAGGTTTCTAACTGATTCTTTCAACCTGAAAAACATATTGTTTCTTGATGTGTAGGTCTGCTAACAGCACATTTTCCCTATTTTTATTTATCTGAAAAATGTTATTTCTCCTTCCTTTTTTTGAAGAATATTTTCATGAGATACAGAATTCTAAGATGAAACTTTGGGTTTTCTTATTTTTTGGTTTTTAGCACTGTGAAGATATTGTCTACTATCTTCTGGCTTTCATTGTTCTGAGAAGTTAGCTGTCAAAATCATTGTTTTGTATGTAATTGAAATTTTATCTGGTCATTTGCAATCGTCTTTGTCTTTGGTTTTCAACAGTTTGGCTGTGATCTGTGGGTCAACGTTTTTCATCATATTTGGGAAATAGTCTGCCATTATTTGTTTAACATACTATTTCAAATATTTTTTCTACTTCATTTTCTCTCTCTTCTCCTTCTGCAACTTCAGTAATATTTGTTAGGCAGCTTAATATTGCTTCTAAGATCTCTGTTGTTGTTGTTCAGTCGCTAAGTCGTGTCTAACTATGCAACCCCATGGACTGTAGCATGCCAGGCTTCCCTGTCCTTCACTATCTCCCTGAGTTTGCTCAAACTCATGTCCATTGAGTTGGTGATGCCATCCAACCACTCAACCTCTATTGCCCCCTTCTTCTGCCCTCAATCTTTCCCAGCATCAGGGTCCTTTCCAATGAGTAAGCTCTTTCACATCAGGTGGCCAAAGTATTGGAGCTTCAGCTTCAGCATCAGTCCTTCCAATGAGTATTCAGGGTTAATTTCCTTTAGGATTGACTGGTTTGGTCTCCTTGGAGTCCAAGAGACTCTCAAGAGCCTCCTACAACACCACAATCTGAAAGCACGAATTCTTCACTGCTCAACCTTCTTTATGGTCCAACTCTCACATCCGTACATGACTACTCAAAAAACCATAGCCTTGACTGTATGGACCTTTGTAGGCAAAGTGATGTCTCTGCTTTTTAATGTGCTGTCTAGGTTTGCCATAGCTTTTCTTCCAAGGAAGAAGACTTTCTCACTGCAGAGGTAGCCCAGTGAGAACTTAGTATCGAGAGTGCCTGTACAGACATGTGTTAGTGGAAATACCCAGAACAGTGTTGTGGTGATTGGCAGGGGAGGGATGACTAGGGATTATGGCAGTGGTGATGGAATATCTTCATACAAGAGGACTAATTAAATAATTGTATTAAGGAAATGGTAGCCAAGTTTCTTCTCTGTTACAGAATAGAGTTACATATATGGAAAGGTAAAAACCTGAAATGAACCCTGTTGGTTTGGGGTTTGAATTGGAGATACTAGTGTAAACTCATGATTTTCAATGTTTACCTAGATACACAAATTATGCATATGTACATACATACATGCATATAGTCTCTTACCCTGTGAGAACTGAGGAGCAGTAATAATCCAATTCTATCAGCTTAAAAAAAAAACTAAAAGATATTCATATCAGGTCTCCTTGAAGAAATGGCTGATTCCATAACTGAGCCAGAAATTGGACAATATAGCAATTATTTAGACATGGAATGACTGGTACCTAAACTGGCCATTGGAGAAAGGAAGAAAAGATTTCATACGTGTCTTTTTCCCTATTCTATCTTCTAAATCAAGGACTTGTCCTTCAAGTTTTGTTAAATGACTCATGCCAAAATTTGAGTAATTTGTATTAATTTTCTCTCTTGTGCTTTCATTCTCTTAAAAAATCTGTCTTCCCTTCCCTATTTTTCCTCACACCATAACACCCACCCCTTTCCTTCCTCTGCCCACCAGCATTTCGTAAAGGTGCCTTACAGAACCCCTGTCTCACAGACATTAAACTCTTCTCATCCTCAGCCTTTTCACATGCAAGAAATGATTTCTCCCATTCTTGGCCATAGTTTAGTGCTTTTCAGTACTTGCTGGACAGTGGAATTACCTGTGACGCTTTAAAGCAGGAGAGAGGGAGGCATGCCATGTGACTCACTCCAGACAGATTCATTCCATTTCTAAGAGTGGGAAGGATAGCCCATCACTCTTCTAAAATGTTTCCCAGATAATTTGAACTGTGTATCATGCTGTGAATCACTGCCTCAATTTGGCATCTTTTCTGAGAATGCTGCTCTCCAGGCCATTTTTTCTGTCACCTCTGGCAAACCACACAGACTGTAGTACCAGCATTTCCCGTCTTCCTCATTCCAATACCTCAAACTTTTTTTTTTTTAAGCTCACAGTTTGTTTGTTTTTTTAATTGAACCAACATCTCAAACTTTTAACTATAATTTTCTCTGCAGCAAGCCTCTTCTATGTGAATCTCAGGGTATCTGGTCTTACAACCCATTCTTCCTTTTCTTTGTTTTCTATCATCGTCTCAAAGTCACCCCCCGCGACATCTCCTAACCCCATTCTGTGTGATTCCAGTATCCGTGTGGTTGATCTCTCTGTTGCCATAGGAAAGGAGATTTGTCTTCCACAGTTCACTCCAGTTTTCTTTAGCCATGCCATCCATGGCCATGTCCAGAACTTGTTCTCCCCTCCTGCGTTTCCATCACAGAAACCGCTGACTGGTACTCCCTTTATACTCCACCTCTTTCCCCTGAGTCTAGTCATGTTTTCATTTCTCACATAGACTATACCAAAAGTTTTGTTTGCTTTTCTTGTTGTTTTGTTTTGTCTTTGTTTTACCTTAAAGAGACATCTAAATCCTTCACTTCTCCCCTTTTTTTGCCAGTCTTTCAGTCCCCTCTTTGTCTTCCTTTTTTCCGCATGTACACTCTAGACCAAATGGTTGACCTAAACTCTTCTTTCATCAGTATACAAATTTCCCTTGATCTCTAGTGTGAAGCGCCCTCCACGTAGAATCCTAACCCTGGATCAAGCTCTCAGGCTGCTTTCTCTGCTTTTACATCTATGCCCCCAAGCCCCAAAGCAAATTTACGATTTCTAATTCTGTTAGGCTGTCAGCATGGTGGGACAATGTTATTGTTGTTCTTGGTCATTTTACCTTGAATTCCCTTAATACTGGCTCTAAAACACTGTTTTTCTCTTCAGTACCCATTTCTTTCACTCACAGGAATGGATTTACCTCCTCCTTCACAGGCAAAATTGAAAGTAAAGCATGTACTTTCTCAACTCTGTCTCTCTCAACTCCACCAGCCTAAAGTCAGTCAGCCAATAAGCAAAAAGCTGCAGGGTTATTGATCCGTCCGTTCTCTTGAACGACCTTTCCAGATGTTTTGTAGACACCTCAAGCTACATGTAATCCCCACCCCCCACCACCACCTTCTCTCTACCGCTTATCCACCCAAATTCTGCCATTCATTCTCAAGTCACTCCTCTCTCTCGCTTTTCACATTCAGACACTTATCAAATTCTACCAATTTTAAATCCTAAATATATTTTAAAAGTTGCCTCCTTCCCATTTCTACCACTTCTCTATTTCAGACTCGCACCATCTCTCATCAGAGCTGTTTCAGCCACCTTCGCACTCATCCAGTGCATTCTCTAAACTGGGCCAGGGCAATTTTTCATAAATTCAAGTTGGAGCATGTCATTTTTCTCCTTAGAGCCCTTTAATGACTCCGTCTTGCTGACAAGATAAAGTTCAAGCCCCATGACATGAAAAACCAAACCTTTCATGACCTTACCGTTCCCGTCTGTCTTGCTTCACCCTCCACTTGTGCATACCCAATACCCAAACTTGATGCTATAACAGTACCAAACTTTTTAAGTTGCCCGAAATATATTATGAAGTTTTGATATTTAGTATATTCGCTAATACCATTTCCTTCTAATACTGTATCTTTCCATCCTATTGTCCTTCCTTGTGTGTGTGTGTGTGTTAGTCACTCAGTCGTGTCCAACTCTTTGCGAACCCCTGGACTATAGCCTGCCAGGCTCCTCTGCTCATGGAATTCTCCAGGAAAGAATACTGGAGTGGATTGCTCTTCCCTTTTCCAGGGGATCTTCCCGACCCAGTTATTGAACCCAGGTCTCCTGCATTGCAGGTAGATTCTTTACTATCTGAGTACCAGGGAAGTCCTTCTTTATCCCCTGCTTATCCACCAAGATTTAGTTTGAATGCTTCAGGAATTTCTCTTCAGTCATGCAATTAGTGTTAAATGCCCTGCCTTTGTGCCCCCATAAACACCATGCTGTGAAAAGCTCCTAGAGAGATAGGAGTACCAGACCATTTCATCTGTCTCCTGAGAAACCATCTTACGTGTCTCCAGGTTTCTCTTCAAGAAGCAACAGTTAGAATCTTGTATGGAGCAATTGATTTGTTCAAGATCAAGAAAGGAGTACCACAGGGCTGTCTGCTGTCACCCCGTTTGTTTAATCTATACACTGAGCACATCATGAGAAATGCTAGGCTGGATGAGTTACAAGCTGGAATCAAGATAGGTGGATAGAAACATCACCAACTTCAAATATACAGATGATATCACTCTAATGGCAGAAAGTGAAGAGGAACTAAAGAACCTCTTGAGCATGAAGGAGGAGAGTGAAAGAACTGGCTTGAGACTAAATATTAAAAAAACTAAGATCATGGCATCCAGCCCCATTACTGCATGGCAAATAGGAGAAAAGGTGAAAGTAGTGACAGATTTCCTCTTCTTGGGATCCACAATCACTGCAGATGGTGACTGCAGCCATGAAATCAGAAGGCAGTTGCTTCTTGGCAGCAAAGTGATGACAAACCTAGACAGTGTGTTGAAAAGCAGAGACATCACTCTGTCAACAAAGGTCCGTATAGTCAAGGCTGCAGTCTTCCCAGTGGTCACATACAGCTGTAAAAGCTGGACCATAAAGAAGGCAGAATGCCAAAGAATTGATACCTTCGAACTATGGTGCTGGAGAAGACTCCTGAAAGTCTCTTGGACAGCAAGGACATCAAAGCAGTCAATCTTCAGGGAGCTCAACTGTGAATATTCACTGGAAGGACTGATGCTGAAGCTGACACTCCAGTATTTTGGTCATCTGATGCAAACAGATGACTCATTGGAAAAGTCCTTGATGATGGGAAAGATTGAAGGCAGAAGGAGAAGAGGGCATCAGAGGATGAGATGCCGAGATGACATCACTGATGAAATGAACATGAACTTGGGCAAACTCCAAAAGATGGTGAGGGACAGGGAGGCCTAGCATGCTGCAGTCTGTAGGGTCACATGGGGTCACGTGACTGGGTGACTGAGCAACAACAACAACAAACAGCATGCATATTCCTGAATCATAGCATGGATCATATCGTATTAAAAATTATCTGTTTTGCATTTCCCCATCAGTCCGGTAGTTAAGACTCCATACTTGCAATGCAGGGGGCATGAGTTTGATCTCTGGTTGGGGAAGTTGTGTGTGCCACACAGCATGACCTCCCCCCAAAAAAAGCATATGTCTTCATGTCTGTCTCCACCAATAAAATCACGTTGAGAACAGGATCCCAGTCTTGCTTGTGTTTGTACCCCCAGCACCTAGCACAGAACAAGGCCCCAGTAAATGTTTGTTTTCCATAAATGCCAGCCCTAGCCCCATTGCATATATGCGTATGTCCTCAATAAATATCTGAAGAATATATAAATGAATGACTTGGCAATTTATTGGAGAGGAATAAGGAAAGCAGAATTTGAAACAGCTGAGGTTTTTCATCTTAGTAACAAGGAGGATGGTGATACATTAAATGAGAATGGAAACAGAGAGGAACTAGTTTCAAGATAAAGATTATTTATTGCTTTAACATGAGTTGGTTTTTGGAGCGGTAGGAAAAGACATCCCTTCACAGTTTTTTGACAGATTCTGGAACAGGTCAACAGTTTTGGGGAGCATTGTGGGCGAGATGAATCTATTTATAAGTCATAATTGAAGGAAGATACGATGTTGTGGCAAGGATCGCTCAGAGAAAGAGAAAAAAGATGAGGACAGAATCATCAGGAATGTCTGCATTTCAGAGAGGGAAGTAGAAGTGTTCCCAATAAAAGAACTGAGCAACAGCCTCCTAGAACTAGAAAACCAATCAAAATGTATGTCATGAACTCCGAGGGAAATAAGTTTTAAGAAAGGAGTCAGTTGTCAGGAGTCACATGACAATATGGTCTTGTAACAAAGAGAAAATGCCACTAGACTTGTTCTCTAAAATATAGCTTTAGTAGGCATGTCTATTAAAATTATTTTCTAGAAGCTTGACAAAGAAGGAGAGAGATTATAGTAATATAAAGGAGATTGTGAAAGTTTTTGTTTTATAATTACAAATGTACATGCATTTTGTAAGAAATTTAAGTATTCAGAAAAATATAAATTATAGAAATCTTTCCCTTGGTAACTCTGTTTCTACTTCTCTGGTTTGTTATTTATCCATCCAGAACTTAAAAAATATTTTTGTATATTTTTTTACAAAAATGAGATCACAGTATACCTTCTCTTATTGCAAATTGCTTTTTTCTAACTGTATACTGTGTCATGAAATTTATTCACAGTGGTGTAGAGAACTACCTCATTCTTTTTTTCTCTTTTTTCATTTATTTATTTTTTTAATTGAGGTATAGTTGATTTACAATATTGTATTAGTTCAGCTGTGTGACATAGTGATTCAAAATTTTTATAGATTATGTTTCATCTAAAAATGAACTGAAGTGAAAGTCACTCAGTCATGTCCAAGTCTTTGCAACTCCATGGACTATACAGTCCATGGAATTCTCCAGGCCAGAATACTGGAATGGGTAGCTTTTCCCTTCTCCAGGGGATCTTACCAACCCAGGGATCAAACCCAGGTCTCCTGCATAGCAGACGGATTCTGAGCCACAAGGGAAGCCCAAGTTATTTGTAAAATAGTGATTATATTTCCACCAACTATCTCTAATTTGGTGGGTTGTCTTTTGTTTCTTCAGTGGTTTACTTTGCTGTACAAAAGCTTTGAAGTTTAATTGCTGTTGTTGTTTAGTCACTAAGTCATGTCTGACTCTTTTGCAACCCCGTGGACTGTAGCCCATCAGGCTCCTCTGTCGGTGGGCAAGCAAGAATACTGGAGTGGGTTGCCATTTCCTCCTCCAGGGATAAGTTTAATTAGGTCTCACTTTCTTATTTTTGTTTTTATTTTCTTTGCTTAAGAGACAGATCCAAAAAAAAAAATATTGCTACAGTTTATGTCAAAGATCATTCTGCCTGTTTTCTTCTAGGAGTTTTTGTATATAGAGTGAGAAACTTTTCTAATTCCACTGTCGTTTATGTAATTCTGTGGGGTAACTTCTTAAAAGTACAGTTGTAAGAGGGTAGGTGCACTTTTATCTTGTAGTGACAAATCACTCACCAAAGGGTTATCCCAATTTGCAGTTTCCCCAGTACTGTAATAAAATCCTCGTGCCCTGACACTGAGTGTTACTATAACTTTCCCACTTAAGGGAACAGTTTTTGGATTTAGGTTTAGGTTTTGATTTTTAATGAAACATCCAGTCTTATTTGTAATCCTGGGAAAGCACAGAGAAGTTTGTAAGTGATAAGAAAAGGAGATGACTGGCAGGCTGTAGTCACAGAGGGCATGGGTCAAATGGTACCAAGAGTATGAGTGAAAGGCATGATTTTCTTTTGAGGTTTTTTTTATAACTTTATTTTTACTTTTGGCTGTGCTGGGTCTTTGTTGCTGCCCAGGCTTTTCTCTAGTTGTGACAAGCAGGCACTGGTCTCTAGTTGTGGCGTGCAGGTTTCTCATTGCAGTGGCTTCTCGATGCAGAGCGGAGGCTCAGGAGTTGTGGTGCTCGGGCTTAGTTGCTGCACGGCATGTGGAATCTTCCTGGATCAGGGATCAAACCAGTGTCTCCTTCATTGACAGGCAAATTCTTTACCACTGAACCACCAGGGAAGCCCCCTCTTCAGAGATGTTAATAGAAGAATAGTAGATGGGTAAATTTGGAAGTAAATGCAAATGAAAGAAGAAAGTTCTTGTATAATCATCTTTATTTCAGAGAAATTAGAATTCAGGTTCCTGGGATGGGATTTGGAATAAAGGTACAGACAAACCTCTGTGTAAAATGGAAGGAGGATTCAGTATTGGGAATGATCAACACTGGCTAGTATTGGGAGCGTGAGTGACCCGAGAATGTATGACTTGGGGGAATCCAGTAGTCTTGGTGATGTTAACTTTACTGTAAGAACAAGTAGAGATGTAGTTGTTGAATTTGCCAGGATTTGGGACTTCTGGGTTGAGGTAAATTTATCTTACATTCACAATGATGTAGTTTTATTCTGCCTATCTTCCTGCCGCATGAAAAGAAGTTTTATGAGCTAAGATACATGTCCATTAGCAGGTCAATATGGAAAAGTGACCCTTGGGTTCTGGTAAAAAAAAATTTAAGCTCCTAAATTTAATACACTGCTTTATGCCCATATAAAACCATACTGCTAACAGTTTTAGTTTCTTTATACCAGTCTGAACATAAAGCTATGTAATGTATTGACTTTTATTAATAAATTATGGTGTGAGCAAACATTATGAAAATTTCTGATCCACACAAAACAAGCCCAGTGACTCTGATGGGTTTATGTCATTTGAATCCTGGTCAAGGGCCTCGTGGGATTCATAATGGATCCAGTAATACTCCATCAACTTGTTCAGTCTAGGGATTGCCTCTCCTTCTGGGAAGTTTAAATATTCTAGTTTTTAGAATATTACTCTTTGAATAAATTCTTTTTCTTCATTTTAATTTCCACATTGTTTATGGTCATAGGCAAGACAAAACGAAAGTATCACGAGATTGCGGTGAGCTTCATGATAGTTAGAAGGAAGGGACTGGTAGAATAGTAAGAGATGCACATCATGATAACATTTCTCTCTAAAAAATAAAATGTTCCAAGAGGAATTGTGCTAATGGTGGGAACATATTTTACTAGAGAGAAAAACATATGCATGTGTGTTTATTTTCATTAAAATTTCTTTTACTCCATATTTGCCTTGTTGACTTTATAATGAAATTATATGAGGACAGAGACCAATTCTCCCACATGCATTATAGTACTATTCCTCATATACTCTGAGTACATAATAAATACCATAACAATCGAAAATGAGAAACACCAATGCATTTTGAAGCAAACTGGTGATATTTTAATCCCTTATGTTCATTTTTAGTACTCAGAAACATTTTAGTTATGCAAGTCTTGTTTTAGCACACTTTTTATTTCTACAGATACTCTGGTTCTTAGTCATAGTCTGTGGCTTTATTAGCAGTTTCATGAGTCTGACTCTTATTTCCCCAACTCCAAATATAAACTTTTGAGGACAAGAACCACAACTCCAGAGTTGTTTTGGCAGGACACAGAACAGGTCTTCAGTAAAATTTTTAAATTATATATCAATAAAAAAATAAGAAAAAGTTTCTACTGCCATGAATTGCATTTCAACTCATGCTAAATTGATATGCTTTTTTTTGTGATCCATTCCCCCTTCTGTGCTCTCTATAGCTCATTCATGTTTATTCTTTTCAGTTTATTGAAGTCAGAGTGTGATGACTGGACACATGGAACATCACCGTCCAGCAAAAAGTGCCAAGACTCCACTAACAGTGGAGCAAGTAGAAGGGATAAGAAGACAGTTGGGTTTCAGTCACAGATGGAAGATGATGCCCTGTGGACAAGTCAGAAGAAAGATGCATGTCGATCCCAAAGAGGTGAGCTCAGCATCTGCAGTAGCAAAATGGGAAGCTTTGGGGGCCAGGTTGCTAGTGGTTGCTAGCCATCAACTCCAGATGGTTTCCTGTAACCCTGGAGCAAGAGTTAAACGTGTTACAAACCAACGTGCACCTGCAAGGCCACAGGTAGCACGTCTCCTGGATCAGTGAATTGCATCAACAGTTCTCTTAGAAGACTCATGAGAAACTGTCTACTGTGTCCCTCTTTTTGCAAACAGCTAACTGTAAGAATTATTCAGCAGTAAATATGGTCATCAGTTCAGTTCAGTTTAGTTCAGTCGCTCAGTCGTGTCCGACTCTTTGCGACCCCATGAATCACAGCACACCAGGCCGCCCTGTCCATCACCAACTCCTGGAGCTTACTCAAACTCATGTCTATCGAGTCGGTGATGCCATCCAGCCATCTCATCCTCTGTCGTCCCCTTCTCCTCCTGCCCCCAATCCCTCCCAGCATCAGAGTCTTTTCCAATGAGTCAACTCTTCACATGAGGTGGCCAAAGTAGTGGAGTTTCAGCTTTAGCATGGTCATAGACACAAAATAATACTTAAAATGAATAAAGAGGACCAGAAATTTAACATAAATCTTTGCTGGGAAAGTAAACTCTAACAACTGCAATTAATCCTCAATTAACTGGAAATATGAGGAGGGTGGAAGAGAGGTCATTGTGGCTAAAACAGAACCTCGTAAGTCTTAAGCCTGTATTGCCTAGCAGTCTTTGAAGTACCAGTAATTCTTTCTATTTTATATGTGGTAGATATTTTAAAAGAAATCAGTTATAAATAACTATATGGAATATTAAGTGAAGCAGTTAAATTTAATTTCATATTCCAGTTGTTTCTGAAGTGGCTTTTGGTTTAATCTCCCCTGGAATCATTAAAGGAAGGACTCTGGGACAGAATGGAACAAGTCTGAGCTTCATTGGTCAGAAGATGTGCAGAAAGCAAAGGGCCCCAAAAGGTCTCAGAGCCCACTTCTGTTCACTCCTCTTTCCCAGACATCTTTCTTGCCTGTTCACAACCATTAACCTCGATTTCCTCCTTGTTTACCTCTTTTTACTGGCCTAGCTAGCACTGTCCACTGCTAGTGTTAACCAACCAATTTCTCATAATCTCTCTAGTCACTCTCACATCTATTTATTTAAGAATTGTACAGTGCTTTATGAGATCTTCCTGGGGCTTCCCTGGTGGCTTAGATGGTAAAGAATCTACTTGCAATTCAGAAGACCTGGGTTCAATCCCTAGGTTGGGAAGATCCCCTGGAAAAGGAAATGGCATCCCACTGTAATATTCTAGTCTGGAGAATTCCATGGACAGAAGAATTGCAGTCCATGGGGTTGCAAAGAGTCAGGCACCACTGAGCGACTAATACTTTACTTTTATGAGATCTTATAGATATACTACTCCCTGCCTTTCCTCATCAACTGCCAGCTTTGTCGCGTTTTTGGTTTTAATTATGATTAATCTAGAAACCATTTAGTCCTCTCCCAGATAATTAAAAGAAGGTAATTAGTCCAAGTTTCAGAAGGGAGACTATCCACAGTTTGAAAAAAGAGCAAAGGTACATTTCATTTGATATAGGACAAAAGTTCTGCAGACCTCTGCTGTTTTAGGACAACTTAGAACAACTCTTGTCTTTTTAGACTTTGCTACCAGAAACAGAAATGAAACTGAGGAGACTTTGTATCTGAGATGGAATCTTGTCTACTTTGTCTATTAGTCATCCTTCAGAGATGGGACATTCTTACTTTTGGCTTCTTCTGTTCTGAGTCACTGCACTTTGGAGAGTGGAGAACCAGTCAAAATCGCTGTGGCGGTTACACTGCAAGGCTCAACATAGTCTTCTGTTAAACTGACAGCAAACTTGTGTTGTGTGTCAGCGCTAAAATAAAATAGCAATATGAGAAAAATTTAGTGTAATAGCAAAGGGACAAATAACTTGTGTTATTGGCTGAGACCACAGCAACATTAGAAAGCTGCAATTGAAAAGGCACTTTGAGAAAAGGTGTCATCAGGCCAGCCCCGCTGTGGAGGTTAATCTCTCCCAGGCCCAGCTACAGAAGCCGGAAGTCTACATAAAGGGCTTGTGCCCACCCCCCAAAAAAATCAATTTCTAATTTGAAACAAAATCATTTTTGACTAACAGGGATTCAGAACCCATTACTTTTTGCTGTGTAGTCTGCTGACATTTCAGCACTTTCTGTTGTGCACAATGAATCCTAATAGTCATTTTATAATGTTACTAGACCAATCAATTTAACCAAGAGAAAGCTGTTACAATTCTGCAGTTTCCAGGGCACAGTTCACTCATGGTTTTATTTTTTTCATTACTCTTTTTTTTCCTTCCCCCTTTTTTGAGGGGTCGTGGGGGAGGATTATTGCATTATAGTGAGAAAAATAGAAAATTTTTCATCTTTTTAAAAGAGTTCTGCTTCAAGGTATTCACAGCAATTATTAACTTTTTCTTCTACTCACAAGAAATGCGGTCTTGTATTTTTCCCTTCTTTTATTCTAATATGGAGAGAAAAGCACAATGATGGTGTAGCTGATCACTAGGAGCTGAAGTTGCCCCTTGGAGCTGCTCTGCCCGTTGCAGGGCTGGTGGTACACACAGATCACAGTACAGGGCAAGGTTATTGCACTGGCATTTGCAGTGAGAGACGGACTTTCCCAAGGTGTGCTGTGGCAGGATCAGACACCCTGTTTAGCATAAGGCCAACGACCTAACACTAATTGCCTAAGTTACACTGCTGGGTTTAGCATCTCCTTAATTGCTTTCCCCCCTTTAGCGTGTCTGAATTTTTAAACATATTATTCTTCTGTTTCATATCCTTTGTTACTTTTGTTGTCCTTTAATCATTAAGTACTACATAGGACATTTACTGCAGGACCATTAATCTTTATTATCAGTCTCTTACTCCCTTACCTCTTCTATCCCCCTCACCATTCTGTCAACTTTATTAATACCAAACACGTTTAAAAAAAAAAAAAAGGCCTGATTCTTATCTCAAGAAATAACCTTGTGATTGTGAAAATATCAGTACAGTACAGTATTGTCAGAATTATGCTTGAGATGTAAATTGTTTTTCAATCATCAATGCTTAGAATGTTCTTAGTTGCCTTTATTGAGCTCTGTGGAACAAGGAGACTTACTAAGGAAAATCCAGACTTGAATCAAGAACTTTTAAGCTGGCAGAGGCCAACAGAATATTGTAAAGCAATTATCTTCCAATTAAAAAAAATCATAATTTAAGAAAAAGAACTTTTAAGCCAAAAGCATAAATTTAAAAATACCCACTCTTCATTCTTCTTTTTTCCTCCCTACTCAGCAGTGTTTTTATTCTTTCCTAGCTTGCCTAGACCCTCTCCTTCCTAAACAATCACTGATTCTCATTCCTGAATCAGGCTGGAAAGCCATTCCAAAGCCCAGTACTACATTTAGAGTTAGCTCCTGTTTGTTTCTCTGTCATCAATTTCTCATTCCCCTTAACACTTTAAGAGAGTTTGAGAAAGGCTAAACCTAGACTGACTGTGGTTTTCATTCTGTATGTCCTCTAACTGATATGGATAAAAGGCTTATGGAAGCTTCCTGTTGGGAGAGACTGACTGGAGGAAACTGGGTCTTGTTCTAATGGATCTTGTTCTAAATCTTTAATCCAATTTTCTGCTGATGGGCGGGGTTGTGTTCCCTCCCTGTTTGACCTGAGACCAAACTATGGTGGAGGTAATTAAGATAATGGCGCCCTCCTTCAAAAGGTCCCGTGCACCCACTGCCTCACTCAGTGCCCCTCACCCTGCCAGCAGGCCACCACCAACCAACGCCTCCCAAGAGACTCCTGGACACTCACAGGCAAGTCTGGGTCAGTCTCTTGTGGGGTCACTGCTCCTTTCTCCTGGGTCCTGGTGTGCACAAGGTTTTGTTTGTGCCCTCCAAGAGTCTGTTTCCCCAGTCCTGTGTAAGTTCTGTAATCAAATCCCACTGGCCTCCAAAGTCAAATTCCCTGGAGGTTCTCAGTCCCTTTGCCAGATCCCCAGGTTGGGAAATCTGTTGTGGGTCCCAGAACTTCCTTAACAGTGCAAGAATTTCTTTGGTATAATTGTTCTGCAGTTTGTGGGTTGTCTGCTCGGCAGCTCTATAGTGGGGTTAATGGCGACCTCCTCCAAGAAGGCTTATGCCACAGGCTGTGTGACCCAGGTAGCTGCACCCAGAGCCCCTGCCCCTGCGGCAGGCCAATACTGACCCATACCTCCACAGGAGACACTCAAACTCAGTTCTGGCAGTTTGAAAAATCAGGAGAATACCAGAAAAACATTTACTTCTGCTTTATTGATTACACCAAAGCCTTTAACTATGTACATCACAACCAACTGTGGAAAATTCTTCAAGAGATGGGAATACCAGAACACCTTACCTGGTTCCTGAGAAGTCAGTATACAGGTCAAGAAGCAACAGTTAGAACCAGACGTGAAACAATGGACTGGTTCAGAATTGGGAAAGGAGTACATCAAGGCTGTATTTTCTCACCCTGCTTATTTAAAATGCAGAGTACATCATGCAAAATGCTGGGCTGGATGAAGCTCAAGCTGGAATCAAGATTGCCAGGAGGAGTATCAATATCCTCAGATATGCAGATTACACCACCCTTATGGCAGAAAGTAAAGAGAAACTAAAGAGCCTCTTGATGAAGGTGAAAGAGGAGAGTGAAAAAGCTGGCTTAAAACTCAACATTCAAAAACCTAAGATCATGCTATCCAGTCCCCTCACTTACTTCATGGCAAATAGGTGGGAAACAATGGAAACAGTGACAGACTTTATTTTTGGTGGGCTCCAAAATCACTGCAGATGGTGACTGCAGCCATGAAATTAAAAGACGCCTGCTCCTTGGAAGAAAAGATGTGACAAACCTGGACAACATATTTAAAAGCAAAAACATTACTTTGCCAACAAAGGTCCGTCTAGTCAAAGCTATGATTTTTCCAGTGGTCATGTATAGATGTGAGACTTGGACTATAAAGAAAGCTGAGCGCCAAAGAATTGATGCTTCTGAACTGTGGTGTTGGAAAAGACTCTTGAGAGTCCCTTGGACTGCAAGGAGACCCAACTAGTCCATCCTAAAGGAAATCAGTCTTGAATGTTCATTGGAAGTACTGATGCTGAGGCTGAAACTCCAATACTTTGGCCACCTGATGCCAAGAACTGACTCCTTGGAAAAGACTCTGATGCTGGGAAGGATTGAAGGCAGGAAGAGAAGGGGACAACAGAGGATGAGATGGTTGGATCGCATCACTTAATGGTCATGAGTTTGAGCAAGCTCTGAGAGTTGATTATGGACAGGGGAGCCTGGTGTGCTACAGTCCATGGGGTCACAAAGAGTCGGACAGGACTGAGCAACTGAACTGAACTAAACCTAGAGTAAGTTGGATTTGCCTGATGATATTGACCGTGCCCTGCATTTTGTCTCTCAAGTTTTTTAGTTTATGTAATATACAGCAGCTGTCACTGGTTGAGACTTCCAAACACAGTTTTCTTTTACTGGAAGTGAAGGAATAATCCCAAGTGAGGAATAATCTCTGAAGTTCCTAGTTCTCCCTCTAAGTAAACCCTGCTTGCAATGATCTAAGTGTTCTTTGCAATCCATGTTGGATTAATATAGAGGTCATGATTTTAAAAAATAAGCAAGTGGGATGATCTAAAGTACAGAAACAATTTCCATCTTGCCCCTAAGGAGCATTTATTTATGTTTCTTTTATTATTAGCATTATTATTATATGTCTAATCATTAGAAGGAATGCCACAATATCTTACTCCTGGTTCCCAGTAATCTGAGATAACAGATTTGTTAAAACTTGATACTTTGATCATCAGAACACAGAAGACAAGCATACTGCAGAGCTATGAATAAATGTAACCACGTATATTAAATCATCCTGCCTAGCCCACTCAGAAAAGAAATTCAATCACAAGAGACCAACATTCAGAGCTGAAGTTGCTATGTATTGAATAGTCTCTTAAGCCAGAGGCTCTACATTGCCTATCCTCTGTGATAGAAGTATCTCAAAATACTACATAATTTACTTACTTATCATGTATGTTTTGTGTCTTCTCCCAAGAGAATATAAGCACTCCTTATGTTCACCATTGTTTCCATGTCTCCTTGAATGTTGCTTAACACATGGTAGACACTCATAATGTATTTGTTTAATGAATTAATATATTACAGTTGACCCTTAACTACTCAGGGTTGAGCTGCCAGAATCCCCTTACGTGTGGAATCCTTTCAGTAGTAAATACTGCAGTTCTACACAGTCTTTGGTTGGTTGAATCTGTAAATGTGGAAGAACTGCCTGTACCGAGGGCCACCTCTAAGTTATACTTGGATTAACCCCCACGTTCTTCAAAGGTCAACTGTATATATATGAGTTTTCTTTGCTGTGTCCTTGCCTTATTTTTCCACAACAAGGATCTAATCAATGAGATCTTTGACCTCAGTGCCTACAATGATTTAGTGGTTTAAGAAGTGTACGTGCTGGTCCCTTTAAAGCCCTTATGTTGATTGATTGGTAATATCAGAGATGTCAGTGAAGTAGGGGTCTTAAAAAGCACTGCTACAAAGCCAAGAATACTATGGGTTTTTCTTCAGTTTCTTTTATTCTAATTGAGATTTAATTTTTATACAATAAAATTGCATAGGACTGAAGAGTACAGTTTGATAAACCTTGACACTTATATATACCCACATGGTTAAGAAATAGCGCATTTCCATTATTCATGAAAGCTTCCTTGTGTTCCTTTCCAGTCATTCCCCGTGAGGCCTCTCTCTGTGGTTTGCACGTGGCTGCCTTCTCAGTGCGTCCTCACATGCCCTGTTTGCTGTGAATGTGCATCCTTCGTGTGTCTCCCTTTTCTTATAAGGACAGAGTCTTACTGGATTATGGGCCACCCATATGACTTCATTTGACCTTCATTACCTCTTTAAAAGAGCTTCCCTGGTGGCTCAGATGGTAAAGAATCCATCTGCAATGTGGGAGGCCTGAGTTCGATCCCTGCATTGGGAAGATCCCCTGGAGGAGGGCATGGCAACCCACTCCAGTATTCTTGCTCGGAGAATCCCCATGGACAGAGGAGCCTGGTGGGCTACAGTCCATGGGGTCACAAATAGTCAGACACGTCTGAGAGACTAAGCACACAGCACATACCTCTTTAAAGGCCCTGTCTTCAAATAGTCACATTCTGAGCTGTACTGGGGGTTAGGACTTCTGCATTTGAATTGCCCAGGGCGGTGGGGTGGGGTGGGGCTGGAAGCACAATTCAGTCCGTAACAGTTACTCTCTTTCCAATCTTTTTATGCCTTTTACTTCTTATTTCACTGTACTTTCTAGGATTCTATTAACAATGTAGAATAAAATGGTAAAAGTGGACTTCATGCCTTGTTCCCAGTGTCACAGGGAAGGCAGACTGTCTTTCACCATTAAGTATGATTTAAATGTAGGCTTTCTGTAAATGCCCTTTATCAGGTTAAGAAAGTTTCCTCCTCATTTGCTGAGAGCCTTTATGGTAATGAGTGTTGAATTTCATCGTCTTTTTTTTCCTGCACCTATTGAGATGATCATGTGTTTTCTTCCTTATTCTGTGAACGTGATGAATTACACTGATTGGGAGATACTGGTGCATAACGTCCTTCTTTTTTTTTTTTTTTTTTTTTTTTGGTAATGACCTTGTCAGGTTTTGGTATTAGAGTTATGCTAGCATCATGAATGAATCAGGAGCAGGTCAGCAAGATGGCAGCATAGGGACTTCCAGGAGTTTGTCCCTCCCCAGAAACACTGAAAAACCTGGCACATACTGTCAGAACCCACATTACCAAAGCTCTGCAAGATGGTGAATGATTTATGGAAACCAAGCAAATGCTTAACTGGGAAAAAGGCCACTGAACCATGGTAGGAGAACTTTATAAAGTTTTAATTTATGTTCACCCTACTCCCTTCTACAGCATAGCAGCAGTCTTACAGATGACAGCCGAGTTCCAGGTGTGAGTACCTGGTCCCAGAGGAAGCAGACCTTATTCTCAAGGAGTTGTGTTTATCTGTTTCATCCTGTCTGTGGATTTCCCAAAGGGCTGATACATGGAGATCGCCTTTGTTTTTCCTAGGTGTAAACTTTTTCAAGACAGAGAAGCAGCTGTATGTAGGACATTCCTTGAAAACATTGAAAGCCAAATGAAAACACCACTGCCACCTGGGGTAAAAAATAACAGTTGAGACAAACAGTAGACAACTAAAAGCCAACACACCTAGGTGAAATGGATTCCAAAGTACCAAAACTGACTTAAGAAAAGTAAAACATCTGAATAACCTGTTAGCAAATAGATTAAACCAGTAATCACAAAGCCCCCAACAAAAGCAAGCTCAAAATTGGATGGCTTCACTGCTGAATTGTGTCAAATAGTAAAGAAGAATTAAGACAAATCTTTTTCAGACTCTTCCCAAAAATATAGCAGAGGAAGGGATACTTATTCACTCATTAAAATGAGTGAATCATTTTATCAGCATTATTCTGCAAGCAAAGTCAAAGACATCACAAGAAAACTATAGACCACAATCCATTGTGAATATAGATGAAAATATCCTCAACAAAATAATAGTGAACTGAATGCAGTAGCATATTAAAAGAATTATATATCATGATCAAATAGGATTTAGCCCAAGAATTCATCATACAGGTGGCTTATCATATTAAAAGGTATTTCATAATAAAAATACCATAGTAATAAAAATAAAAAATATGATCATGTTAACACAGAAAAATCATTTGACAAAATCTGACACTCCATGATAAAAACAATAATAAAATAGGAGTAGAAGGAAACTTCTTCAACATCATGAGGAACATCTATGAAAAGCCCACAGCTAATGTCATATTCAGTCGTGAAAGACTTCCCTCTAAGATCAAGAACAAGCCAAGTATTCCCACTTTTGCCACTTCTATTCAACATTTTACTGGAAGTTTTCTATTTTTTAAGAAGACATAGAAAAATTAGGCAAGAAAAAGAAAACATACTCAAATTGGAAAGGAAGAATTTAAACTGCATTAGCAGATGACATGATTTTATATAGAGAATATCCTAGAGAATGCAAAAAAGAAAAAACTACTAGAACTAATTGCACCAAAGCTGTTAGAGCTAATAAATGAATTTAACAGAGTTTCAGAATAGAACTTAGCACAAAAATCTGTTGTATTTGTATATACTAGTAATGAACTCAGAGAAGGCAATGGCACCCCACTCCAGTACTCTTGCCTGGAAAATCCCATGGGCAGAGGAGCCTGGTGGGCTGCAGTCCATGGGGTCACAAAGAGTCGGACACGACTGAGCGATTTCACTTTCACTTTTATACATTGGAGAAGGAAATGGCAACCCACTCCAGTGTTCTTGCCTGGAGAATCCCAAGAACGGGGAAGCCTGGTGGGCTGCCGTCTCTGGGGTCGCACAGAGTCGGACACGACTGAAGCGACGCAGCAGCAGCAGCAGCAGTAATGAACTACTGAAAAGGAGTAAGAAAACAATTCTGTTTATAACAGCATCAAAACAATAAAATACCTAGCAATAAATTTAACCAAGATTGCAAGACTTGTACACTGAACAGTTGCAAGAGATCAAATTGCCAACATCCATTGGATCATAGAAAAAGCAAGGGAATTCCAGAAAAGCATCTACTTCTGCTTTTTGACTATGCTAAACGCTTTGACTGTGTGGATCAACAACAAACTGTGAAAAATTCTTAAAGATATGGGAATACCAGAGCACTTGAAGTCTCTTGAGAAACCTGTATGCAGGTCAAGAAGCAACAGAACTGGACATGGAACAACGGCCTGGTTCAAAATTGGGAAAGGAGTACAAGGCTATGTATTGTCACCGTGTTTATATAGCTTATATGCAGAGTACACCATACAAAATGCCAGACGAGATAAAGCTCAGCTGGAACCAAGATTTCCAGGATAAATATCAGCAAACTCAGATACACAGATGACACCACTCTAAAGGCAGAAAGAGAAGAGGAACTAAAGAGCCTCTTGATGAAGGTGAAAGAGGAGAATGAAAAAGCTGGCTTAAAACTCAACATTTAAAACACTACAATCATGGCATCTGGTCCCATCACTTCATGGCAAATTGGAGGGGGAAAAGTGAAAGCAGTGACAGATTATATTTTCCTGGGCTCCAAAATCACTGCAGATGGTGACTGCAGCCATGAAGTTAAAAGACACTTGCTCCTTGGGAAAGAAAGCAATGAAAAACCTGGACAGCCTATTAAAAAGCAAAGACATCACTTTTCCGATAAAGGTCCAAATAGTCAAAGCTATGCTTTTTCCAGTAGTCATGTACGGATATGGGAGTTGGACCATAAAGAGGGTTGAGTACCAAAGAATTGATGCTTTCAAAGTGTGGTGCTGGAGAAGACTGTTGAGAGTCCCTTGGACTGCAAGGAGATCAAACCAGTCAATCCTAAAGGAAATCAACCCTGTATATTCATTGGAAGGACTGGTGCTGAAGCTAGAGCTCCAATACTTTGCCCACCTAGTGCAAAGAACCAACTCATTGGAAAAGACCCTGATGGTGGGAAAGATTGAAGGCAAAAGGAGATGTGGGCAACAGAAGATGAGATAGATAGATAGCATCACTGATTCAGTGAACATGAATCCGAGCAAACTCTGGGAGATAATGAAGGACAGGGGACTCTGGTATGCTGCAGTCCATGGGATCACCAAAAGCCAGATATGACTTAGTGACTGAACAACAATAACAGCAAATCAATGAATTTAGTAAAGTCTGTATATAAAGTTAATATATAGAAGAAATCCCTTGCATTCCTATATACTAAAAATGAAAAATCAGAAAGAGAAAATAAGGAAACAATCCTGTTCACCATTGCAACAAAAAGAACAAAATACCTTGGAATAAAACTACCTAAGGAGACAAAATGTGGTCCACTGGAGAAGGGAATGGCAAACCACTTCAGTATTCTTGCCTTGACAAACCAATGAACAGTATGAAAAGGCAAAAGATAGGATACTGAAACAGGAACTCCCCAGGTCAGTAGGTGCCCAATATGCTACTGGAGATCAGTGGAGAAATAACTCCAGAAAGAATGAAGGGATGGAGCCAAAGCAAGAACAATATCCAGCTGTGGGTGTGACTGGTGATAGAAGCAAGGTCCAATGCTGTAAAGAGCAATATTGCATAGGAACCTGGAATGTTAGGTCCATGAAACAAGGCAAATTGGAAGTGGTCAAACAGGAGATGGCAAGAGTGAACGTTGACATTCTAGGAATCAGCGAACTAAAATGGACTGGAATGGGTGAATTTAACTCAGATGGCCATTATATCTATTGCTGTGGGCAAGAATCCCTCAGAAGAAATGGAGTAGCCATCATGGTCAACAAAAGAGTCCATAATGCAGTACTTGGATGCAATCTCAAAAATGACAGAATGATGTCTGTTCATTTCCAAGGCAAACCATTCAATATCACAGTAATCCAAGTCTGTGCCCCAGCCAGTAACACTGAAGATGCTGAAGTTGAATGGTTCTATGAAGACCTACAAGACCTTTTAGAAATAACACCCCCAAAAGATGTCCTTTTCATTATAGAGGACTGGAATGCAAAAGTAGGAAGTCAAGAAACACCTGGACTAACAGGCAAATTTGGCCTTGGAATACGGAATGAAGCAGGGCAAAGACTAATAGAGTTTTGCCAAGAAAACGCCCTGGTCATAGCAAACACTCTCTTCCAACAACACAAGAGAAGACTCTACATGTGGACATCACCAGATGGTCAACACCAAAATCAGATTGATTATATTCTTTGCAGCCAAAGATGGAGAAGCCCTATACAGTCAACAAAAACAAGACCAGGAGCTGACTGTGGCTCAGATCATGAACTCCTTATTGCTAAATTCAGACCTAAATTGAAGAAAGTAGGGAAAACCACTAGACCATTCAAGTATGACCTAAATCAAATCCTTTATGATTATATAGTGGAAATGAGAAATAGATTTAAGGGACTAGATCTGATAGATAGAATGCCTGATGAACTATGGACGGAGGTTCATGACATGGTACAGGAGACAGGGATCAAGACCATCCCCATGGAAAAGAAATGCAAAAAAGCAAAATGGCTGTCTGAGGAGGCCTTACAAATAGCTGTGAAAAGAAGAGAAGCAAAAAGCAAAGGAGAAAAGGAAAGATATAAGCATCTTAACGCAGAGTTCCAAAGAATAGCAAGAAGAGATAAGAAAGCCTTCCTCAGTGATCAATGCAAAGAAATAGAGGAAAACAACAGAATGGGAAAGGCTAGAGATCGCTTCAAGAAAATTAGAGATACCAAGGAAACATTTCATGCAAAGATGGGCTCAATAAAGGACAGAAATGGTATGGACCTAACAGAAGCAGAAGATATTAAGAAGAGGTGGCAGGAATACACAGAAGAACTGTACAAAAAAGATCTTCATGACCAAGATAATGACTATGGTATGATCACTGACCTAGAGCCAGATATCCTGGAATGTGAAGTCAAGTGGGCCTTAGAAAGCATCACTAGGAACAAAGCTAGTGGAGGTGATGGAATTCCAGGTGAGCTATTTCAAATCCTGAAAGATGATGCTGTGAAAGTGCTGCACTCAATATGCCAGCAAATTTGGAAAACTCAGCAGTGGCCACAGGACTGGAAAAGGTCAGTTTTCATTCCAATCCCAAAGAAAGGCAATGCCAAAGAATGCTCAAACTACTGCACAATTGCACTCATCTCACACGCTAGTATGGAGAAGGCAATGGCAACCCACTCCAGTACTCTTGCCTGGAAAATCCCATGGACGGAGGAGCCTGGTAGGCTGCGGACCATGGGGTCGCGAAGAGTCGGACACGACTGAACGACTTCACTTTCACTTTTCCCTTTCATGTATTGGAGAAGGAAATGGCAACCCACTCCAGTGTTCTTGCCTGGAGAATCCCAGGGACAGGGGAGCCTGGTGGGCCGCCGTCTATGGGGTCGCACAGAGTCGGACACGACTAAAGTGACTTAGCAGCAGTAACAGCACACGCTAGTAAAGTAAAACTCAAAATTCTCCAAGCCAGGCTTCAGCAATACATGAACCATGAACTTCCAGATGTTCAAGCTGGTTTTAGAAAAGGCAGAGGAACCAGAGGTCAAATTGCCAACATCCGCTGGATCATCGAAAAAGCAAGAGAATTCCAGAAAAATATCTATTTCTGCTTTATTGACTATGCCAAAGCCTTTGACTGTGTGGATCATAATAAACTGTGGAAAATTCTGAAAAAGATGGGAATACCAGACCACCTGACCTGCCTCTTGAGAAAACTATATGCAGGTCAGGAATCAACAGTTAGAACTGGACATGGAACAACGGACTGGTTCCAAATAGGAAAAGGAGTACGTCAAGGCTGTATATTGTCACCCTGCTTATTTAACTTCTATGCAGAGTACATCATGAGAAACACAAAAGCTGAAATCAAGACTGCCGGAAGAAATTTCAATAACCTCAGATAGACAGATGACACCACCTTTATGGCAGAAAGTGAAGAGGAACTAAAAAGCCTCTTGATGAAAGAGAAAGAGGAGAGTGAAAAAGTTGGCTTAAAGCTCAACATTCAGAAAACAAAGATCATGGCATCTGGTCCCATCACTTCATGGGAAATAGACAGGGAAACAGTGGAAACAGTGTCAGACTTTATTTTTGGGGCTCCAAAATCACTGCAGATGGTGACTGCAGCCATGAAATTAAAAGATGCTTACTCCTTGGAAGAAAAGTTATGACCAACCTAGATAGCATATTGAAAAGCAGAGATATTACTTTGCCAACAAAGGTCCGTCTCGTCAAGGCTATGGTTTTTCCAGTGGTCATGTATGGATGTGAGAGTTGGACTGTGAAGAAGGCTAAGTGCCGAAGAATTGATGCTTTTGAACTGTGGTGTTGGAGAAGACTCTTGAGAGTCCCTTGGACTGCAAGGAGATCCAACCAGTCCATTCTGAAGGAGATCAGCCCTGGGATTTCTTTGGAAGGAATGATGCTAAAGCCGAAACTCCAGTACTTTGGCCACCTCATGCAAAGAGTTGACTCATTGGAAAAGACTCTGATGCTGGGAGAGATTGGGGGCAGGAGGAGAAAGGGACGACAGAGGATGAGATGGCTGGATGGCATCACTGACTCAATGGATGTGAGTCTGAGTGAACTCCGGGAGTTGGTGATGGACAGGGAGGCCTGGCGTGCTGTGATTCATGGGGTCGCAAAGGGTCGGACACGACTGAGCGACTGAAGTGAACTGAACAGAAGGCGACAAACACCTGTATGCAGAAAACTATAAGACATTGGTCAATGAAATCAAGAATGGCACAAATAGATAGAGAGATGTACCGTATTATTGGATTGGAAGAATCAGTATTGTGGAAATGACTATGCTACCCAAAGCAATCTACAGATTCAGCACAATCCCTATCAAATTATCAATGGCATTTTTCTCAGAACTTGAACCAAAAAGTTTGCAATTTGTATGGAATCACAAGAGACCCCAAATAGCCAAAGCCATCTTGAGAAAGAAAAACAGAGCTGGAGAAATCAATCTTCCGGATTTCAGACGGTATTACAAAGTACAGTCATCAAGACAGTATGGTACTAGCACAAAAGCAAAAATATAGATCAAATGGAACAAGATGGAAATCCCAGAGATAAACCCACACACCTATGGGCACCTTATCTTAGATAAAGGAAACACAAATATACAATGCAGAAAAGACAACCTCTTCAATAAGTGCTGAGAAACTGGACAGCTACATGTAACACAGTGAAATTAGAACACTTCCTAACATCATACACAAACATAATCTCAAAATGGATTAAAGACCTAAATGTAAGGTCAGAAACTGTAAAACTCTTCTAGGAAAACTGAGGCGGTACACTCTTTGACATCAATTGCAGCAAGATCCTCTTTGACCCACCTCCCAAAGTAATGGAAATAAAAAAAATAAATAAGCAAATGGGGCCTAATTAAACGTAAAAGCTTTTGCACAGCAAGGGAAACTGTAAGCAAGATGAAAAGGCAGCACTCAGAATGGGAGGAAATAATCACAAATGAAGCAACTGACAAAGGATTAATTTCCAAAATATACAAGCCAGATCAATACCAGAACAACAAGCAACCCAATCAAAAAATGGGCAGAATACCTAAACAGACATTTCTCCAAAGAAGACGTACATATGGCCAATAAACACATGGAAAGATGCTCAGCATCGCTCATTATTAGAGAAATGCAAATCAAAATTGCAATGAGGTAGTAACTCCCACCAGTCAGAATGACCATTATCAAAATTCTACAAATTATAGATGCTGGAGAGGGTGTGGTGAAAAGGGAACCCCCTTCTACTGTTGGTGGAAATGTAAATTGATACAACCAATATGGAGAACAGTATGGAGATTATGTTTAAAAACTAGGAATAAATCTACCATATTACCCAGCAATCCCACTACTGGGCATATACCCTGAGAAAACCATAATTGAAAAAGGCCAATGTACCCCAGTGTTCATTGAAGCACTATTTATAATAACCAGAACCTGGAAGCAATCTAGATGTCCATCAACAGATGAATAGATAAAGAAGTTGAGGTGTATATATATATACACACACACACACACACACACACACACACACAGTGGAATGTTACTCATCCATAAAAAAGAACAGATAGGAGTCTGTTGAAATGAGGTGGGTGAACCAAAGAGAAAAACAAATATTGTATGTTAATCCATATATATGGAATCTAGAAAAGTGGTACTGATGAACATACTTCAGGACAGGAATAGAGATACAGGCATAGAAGAGTCTTCTGAACACAGTGGGGGAAGGAGAGGGTGGGACAAATCGAGAGAATAGCATCGACATTATACACTACCATGTGTGGACTGGATAGCTAATGGGAAGCTGCTGTGTGGCACAGGGAGCTCAGCCAGCCTGGCACTCTGTGATGACCTAGAGGGATGGAACTGGGGGAGGAGAGATTCAAGAGGGAAGGGATGTATGTATATATACATACATATATGCTTATGGCTGATACATGTTGTTGTGCAGCGGAAACCAATACAGCATTGTGGAGAAATTACTCTCTAGTTTAAAAAAAAAGAAGAAAATGTGGTACATATATATAATGAAATATTACTCAGCCATAAAAAGGAATGCACTTGTGTCATTTGCAGAAACATAGATTGAGCTAGAGATTGTCATACAGAGTGATGTAAGTCAGAAAAAAAAAATGTTGTATAGTAATGTATATATATAAAATCTAGAAAATGATAAAGGTGATCTTATTTGCAAAGCAGAAATAGAGACACAGACATAGAGAACTAATGTATGGATACCAAGGGGGAAAGGAGATGGGTGGGATGAATTGGGAGATTGGAACTTACATATATACATTACTATGTGTAAAATAGATACTTAATGAGAACCTACTGTGCAGCACAGGGAACTCTACTCAGTGCTCGGTGGTGACCCAAATGGGAAGGAAATCCAAAAGAGGCAATTTATATAAGAAAAGTAAAAGTGTTTGTTGCTCAGTCATCTCCAACTCTTTGCGACCCCATAGACTGGACCCCGTAGCCCTCCAGGCTCCTCTGTCCGTGAAATTCTCCAGGCAAGAATACTGGAGTGGATAGCCATTCCTTTCTCTAGGGGATCTTCCCAACCCAGGGATTGAACCTGGGTCTCCTCCATTGCAGGCAGATTCTTTACCATCTGAGCCACCAAGGAAACACCAAATATATGTATACACATGGCTGATTCACTTTGCTGTACAGCAGAAACTGACATAGCAGGGTAAAACAACTGTACTCCAATAAAAAGAATAGTCAAGAAATCAAAAATTAAAATGTGCTGTGTGTTCAGTCGCTCAGTCTTTTCTAACTCTTTGCAACTCCATGGAGTGTAGCCCTCCAGGCTCCTCCAGGCAAGAATACTGGAGTGGGTTGCCATGCCCTCTTCCCAACCCAGGGATTGAACCCAGGTCTCCCTCATTGCAGGTGGATTCTAACCATCTGAGCCACTAGGGAAGCCCAAAAATACTGGAGTGGGTAGCCAATCCCTTCTCCAGCGCAACTTCCTCACCCAGGGATCAAACTGGGGTCTTCTGCATTGCAGGCAGATTTCTTTACCAGCTGAGATACCAAGGATGCCCCCAAAATTAAAATAATAAATGTATTTTCTACACATGCCAAGAAAAAGAAAAGTTAGAGAACATGTAGAGAAATCAGAACCCTCATACATTGCTGCTAGGACTTTAAAATTGAGAAGCATTGTAGAAAACACTTTGATAATTCTTCAATACTGAACACAGAATTACCACAAAACTTGTCAGTTCCACTCAAATGCTTTCAAGCAAATCTTACACACATGTTATCATAACAGCTCTATTCATAATATGCAAAAGGTGGGAGGAACCCAAATGTCCATGAACAGATGAAACAAAATGCAAAAAATCCATACAGTAGAATATAATTTAACCATAGGAAAGAATAAACTTCTTATCCATGCTACAGTGTGGATATACCTCAATGACATCTTGCTCAGTGAAAGTAGTCAGACACAAAAGACCATGTTGATGGAATCATGTTATATGATTCTATTTATATAACTACCCAAAATAGACAAAGGACATTAAGCGGTTCACAGGGGGTGTGGGGGAAGGGAAAATGGAGAATGACTGCTTACTTGGTACAGGGTTTCCATTTATAGTAGTGAAAAGTTGTGGAACTAGAGCATGGCAGTGGTTATACAACATTCTTATAATGCACCTAATGCCAGTGAATTGTACACATTGCGTGCATGCATGCTAAATCGCTTATGTTGTATCTGACTCCTTGTGACCCCCATTGACCATAGCCCACCAGGCTCCTCTGTCCATGGGACTCTTCAGGTAAGAATACTGGAGTGGGTTGTCATGACCTTCTCCAGGGGATCCTCCTGACCCAAGGATCAAACCCACGTCTCTTGTGTCTCCTGCTTCGGCAGGGAGGTTTTTTACCACTAGCGCCACCTGGGAAGCCCCTAATTGTACATGTTAAAATGGTAAATATGTTTTTTACCACAATTTTCTTTTTAAATAAGTCAGAAAGTCTTTTCTCCCTTTGTTTCCTAAAAGAGTTTGTGTAAGAAACTGTTAGCCCCGCCATAGAAAGTCAACAAGGATGAGTAGGGGTATGAAAAACTACATATGAGAGGTTTCGAGATTTTTAATAGGCCTGAAATGGCACCAACAGTGTCCACTAGTTTTCCATGTGACCATACATAGTTACAAGGGAGAGCAGGGAATACAGTCTAGCTGTGTGCATTGTGGTGGATAACTAGCAGCCTCTGTCACAGCAGCGTTCTTCAAAATAGCCCCAAACCAGAAACACTCCAAATGCCCATCAATTGCAAAGGAGATAAGAAGTCATAAATGCATGCAATGGAATACTGTGTAGCAAAGGAAGCAGACTGCAGGTATGTAAACCATCAACACAGACTCATCTCACAGACATAATGTTGAGCAAAAGAAGTCTCAAAAAGAATATATATATATATATATATATATATATATTTCTCTTTGTATAAAGTTTTAAAGCATCAAAACTAAGCCACATTCTGGGATGCATACCTTAAGTGGTAAAACTATAAAGAAGAAAGGTAGTAATTAAAAGACTAGTGGCTGGCTCTTGGAGGCAAAAAGAGATTGTAATTAGAGATGTGTATTGGTGATGCTTCCAGGTGGCATGCCACCAGTACATTTTCTTGATCTAGAAAGGGCTTACCCTGGTGTTTTCTTTACTGTTTATTGTTTGAACTATACTGAATACTATAATATAGCTCAGCTATTTTAAAAATGCAAAATGAAACAAAGGCCCAGAAATGAAGTTTTCTTAAACATTGAACTCAAAGAAGTTCTCTTATCATAAGATGTTGATTGATGGATGAGCAGACATATCCCCAGCTCTGTATAAATAGGATATGATCCATTATATTCAATTCCATCTGTGTATGCAAAGATATATGTGTTTATTTACATAAATATATTCACATATATTTACATATGTATAAACATATGCCTTTATGTGTGGAAAGTATCAGCCTAATGGATGATAGTCTTAACAGCACTTTTGTTTTTAAAATGTGTACATTGTGTATGTGTATGTGTGTGTTTAGAGAGAGATATGTCATTCTATGAATATGCATTAACTATGTAATTGTTGGTATACTTAATATTAAATCAAATTTTATAGAAGGTATAAATATTAAAAGCTGATATATAGCTTCCTATAAACTTAATAAGGAATAGAGCTTAAAGAATTAACAAAAAGAGGTAAATTTGCCCTATGCCTTAGAGCAATCATTCTTAACTTTTTGGGGTCTCTTTCAGAATTTAATGAAAACTATGGTCCCTTGACCTAGAAAAATGAATAAGCATATATACATACATTATTGTACCCGCAATTATGAAGGATTCCTCATAATTCTGTGTATTTATGAAGAATATAGAAGTCTCTGTACTCTATTAAAATTTTCTTTAAAAAAATTTCCTATCAAATATCAATTGTCTCAACCAAGTTTTTGCAAGAAGTATCAAAGCAGAGAAAAAAAGACTAATGTTCAAGTTTTGTGTAATAGTGACTAACAAGATATTTCTCTTATTACTACCAGGCATTTCTTCTTTCCCCTCACCTCAGCCACAAGTCCCTCCCAGTTGTTTCTCTTCCTATTATTATTATTTTTTTAGATATTCAACACTTTATCATAAAATAGACTTTGTTTTAGATATTTCCCAGCTATAGGCTAATGTCAGTGTTCTGAGCACACTTAAACTAGGCCAGGCTAAGCTCTGATGTTCATTATAAGTCTGGTTTTTTTTTAATTGGAGGATAATTGCTTTTCAATGTTGTGTTGGTTTCAGCCGTACAACAGCACTAATCAGCTTCAAGTGTGTGTGTGTGTGTGTGTGTATATATGCTCCCTCCCTCTGGAGCCTCCCTCCCACCCCCACCCGTCCCAGCCATCTTGGCTGTCACAGAGCACCCGGGTGGGCCCCCTGTGTTATTCAGCAGCTTCCCACTATCTGTTTCACTCATGGTAGTGTATGTAGGTCAGTGCTGCTCTCAGTTCGTCCTACCCTGTCCTTCCCCACCGTGTCCACAAGTCCATTCTCTACATCTGTGTCTCTATTTCTGCCCTGCAAATAGGTTCACCAGTGCCATTTTTCCAAATTCCATCTCTTCCTTTCCATCACCCAGGATCCCACCCAGTATTTGTAGTCATGGTGAACTGCGTTTCCCGCCTTCGTTCTCTCTGTTCCATTCTGTTCTAAGCTCTGCTACAAGAATAATCTCTCCAAAGACCAGTGTGGATTTTTTTTAATTGTTGTTGCTGCTTTGTTTTATATTTGAGTCCAACTAACACAGTGTCTTTGTCTAAGAGTTTGCAATTCAGAATCAAATAGACCTTAACTGCATTCAAAGCCCAGACTTGTTCTGACCAGCCCTGTGTGATATTGGACAGGCTGCTTGCCCTTTTCACAGTATCCACATCCTTATCTGTAAGATGAGGACAATAATATAATTTACTAACTGGTATAAAGATTAGTAAGATAATGCAGGTGAAGTGATTTAAAGTGATTAGCAAAGGACATAGTGATGCTCAAGAACTATTTCCTGAATTTATTAAATATTTAGCTATAAGGTTTTTTTAATTTAATGCTTTTGTGAACTCCATGCCCCCTGTTCCTTTCTTTCAAAATTCCACCTCCTGCATCAGATCTTCCCTAACCCTAAAGCTAGATGTGATCTCTCCCACTTCTTAATTCCTCAGACTTTTCATATTATATTTCACAGCAGTATAGCATAATAGTGAAAACTCTGGGATCAAATGCTGGTCACTTACTAGCTTTGTGACCTTGGGCGGGTCATTTAAGTCCCCTACAGTTTATTTTCCCCATCTGTAATTAGATATTAAGAAATAGTATATGTCACAAAGAGTTTTTATGAGGATAAACATAAGTAATGTTTAGAAGTGGCAAAACTATAGATATGGAGCTGGAAGGGGATATGAGCAGAACAGTCAGAGAGAAGAGACTGACTATAAATGGGTATAAGGAAACCTTTTGGAGTGATGAAATACTTTAAAATTGAATTATAAAAACAAACACATGACAAAAATATTAAAAACTGGCTATGTAAATTTACTACTATTTATCAAACTGTACACTTAAGAGGGATACATTTTATGGTATTCAAATTATACTTCAATGAAGCAATTTTTTTAAAAAGCAAAATGAATATATGGTATATGGAAAAGGCTTAGGACAGTAACAGGCCCATACTAAGCATACTGTTATCTGTTGGCTGTTATTAATACCTTATACTGTTTTCTACTGCCTTGAGTTATTTATGGTTCTTCACCAGATTGTTCAGAGTGTCTCATTTCTTACTCACATCTTCCTTCCCCTCTCCATAAACTAAGCCTGAATTTAATCCTGGTACTAGCCCCTGTGTATCATTAGGTACTTGGTAAACATTTACTGACTTATGCATTGTATGAACTGATGGAGTTTATGTCCACTATTAGAAAGTACTGGTTTGGGTTGAGGGTCCCACAGGTTTGTGTATAAGAAGTCTGAATTGTGCTTTTGGCCAGCTGGTTTTTTACATCTCTACATGATAGAGAACAGTCAGTATTCAGTATGGCTTTTAAATACCAGGATCTTGGTAATTGTTTTGATGCTAATCTCTACAGATGTAAGACTCTTACCTTATGCAGGCCTGGTTTTCTCAGGTCACAGCTAAACCCTGCCATTCCCTGAGTTAGCATATGGTATTCCTGATCTGGTATTCCTAACACACCAAAGCTGTCTTTTCAGATCGTTTGAATATTCACCATTTCCTCAAAGAGATAGTGACTCTTCCCAGATAACTTCTTTCCGCAGTTTGGGCAACAGTTTCCTAGGAACCAGAAGAAAATTGTGAATGAGATTCTTATAGTCTTCCAAGAAAAATACAAGAATGTTTTGTGTATTTTTGGAATATACAAAATATTCCACATAATATTATGTGGAAAATGACATTAAGAAGAAGAAGGAGGGAGAAGGATAAGATGGCAGAGTGGCAGGATGTGGAGTTCACATCTTGCCACAGAGGCATCAAGAATACATCTACAAATGGAGCCGTTCTCACAGCACCTGCTGAACACTGGCAGAGGACCCTGGACACCTAAACGGACAGGAAAAGATGAAAGAGAGAAAAGGAAAGGAGAGGAAGCAGGACAGGGTCTGTGGGTCTGGGTTGAGGGGGTGAGGAACTGGAGGAGAGGAGAGGTTCCTGCGCCCAGGGGCTCCTCCTCACTGTGGGGAGATTGGCTCAGGCAGAAGGGGGGACTTGGGTTCTGGAGGAGAGTGCCACAGCCGGTCTGTGGCAGACGGGACAGAGTGAGCCGTTCACAGGTGGGCTGTGCGCAACCCTGCGCTCCTCAGCCTCAGACGTGTGTCTGCCAGTGTGGACAGGGCACTGGTGTGGAACGTGGGGTTTGGAGAGCAGACCCGACAAGAGGACTGCTGTTGGCTGCCCGGAGACAGCCTGAGGGGATAGGAGTGAGGCGCTCCACTCCAGGAGTGCTGCTGGAGGAAGCCCAGAATGCCTTAGAAGTGAAAGGCTACTGCTGAGTGAGGCATGAAGGGCAGTGCTGCTTACAGCCTCGTCCCAGTTGGCTGCTGCCTCCCCCACTCCTGCCTGGGTGAGCACCCACACCCCAGCCAGTTGCCACCTCTGCCCCCTCCCACCGAGGCACCAGTGCACCTCAGGCACTGCCTCTGCCCCCTCTCACAGGTGGGGAGCAGATGCCTGTGGTGGCCCATGCATAGAGGTGAGGCTGAAACCCAAAATGAACCCCAGGGACTATGCAAGGAAGGAAGAAGGTCTGAAATCTCTCTCTGCTGCTGCATGAACCACAGATTAAATACCTGTGGCCATCTTCATAAACTCAGCACCAGCGGAACAGCTGAATGACCAAGTGCCCCCACAACTGAGACAGATCTGGTTGTAACAGCTGTGGAACTTGTCAGCACATACACTCAGGAGTGGACCGAGTCAGAGTCCAAGCTGCCCCAGTAGCGCCTGCAGTGGGTCCAGATCCAGGATTCCTGCAATCCTGATACCTGATGTGAGTGGATTTATGCTGGCGGCCTGGTGAAAACAAAGCCTGATAAGACACCAGGGCCAACTGCTGGCATACACACTGTTACAGTGGGGCTGAGAGCAGTGCCAGCAACACAGTAACTTGGGAGCTCACACAACAGGTGAAAAATGACACAAGAAAGCATCCCCACAGATGAATAGCACCGGAGGAGGAACTCTCAGTGTCTTCTCTCCCAGTGGGAGTGCCCCAAACCTGCCGACCTTGCACCACAGATGAGAAGCACAGCAAGAATAAGATCTGGGGCCTCTACTACAGCAGCTCGGGAGCAGGCCCTGCCCCTGACAGAGTAGTGAAACTACAGAGCAAAGGGGAGCCCCCCTGGCTCAATATCCAGGGCAGGCTCTGGTCACCACACCAGCCAAACCCCCCTATCAAGGGGATCATGGCCAGCATACACTGAGGAAAGAGGTGGCAAATGTTCATACTAAAAACAGCCCTCTCACTAAGCAATAAACACACACACACACACACACACACACACACACACGTGAAAATAGCCCTCTAAGGCTGTCTGAGAGTCTGGAATTGGGTGGAAGAACTGCCAACATTTAGTCTTAAAGGCCAGCAGGGCTTAGGTAAAGGAGCTCCACAGCACTGGGGGAAACAGAGACTCCACTCTAGGAGGGCACACACAAGATTTTACATTCACTGGGACCTAGCAGAAAGCAATACCTCCATAGGAACCTGGGTTGTACCTGCCCAGGGGTCTTGGAGGATCTCCTGGAAAGACAGGGATTGACAGTAGCTCACTGTGGAGGCAAGGACCTTGTTAGTGGACACATCGGGGAGTATTAATCGGTGTGAGCTCTCTCAGGGGTCCCCATTTGGAACCACTCAACAACCTGCAGGTTCCAGTATTGGAATGCCTCCAGTCAAGCAACCAGCAAGACAGGAACACAGCCCTACCCATCAGCAGACAGGCTGCCTAAAGTCGTCCTAAGCTTACCCCATCCCCAACACATTCCCTGACACAGCTCTGCCTTCTAGAAGGACAAGACCCAACTCCACCCACCACAGGGCACCAGTCCCTTCCACGATGAAGCCTGCACAAGCCCCTGGATGGACCTCAGCTACCAGGGGACATACATCAGAAGCAAGAGGCACTATGATTCTGCAGCCTGTGGAAAGGAGACCATAAACACAGTAAGTTAGACAAAACGAGTCAACAGAGAAATATGTCTCTGTTACAGACGAAGGAACAAGATAAAAACCTACATGAACAACTAAATGAAGAGGAGATAGACAATCTACCTGAAAAAGCATCAAAATAATAATAATAAAGATCCAAAATCTTGGAAAAAGAATGGAGACACAGGCCAACAAGGTACAAGAAATGTTTAACAAAAAGATAGAAGATTTAAAGAACAAATAGAGATAAACAACACAATAACTAAAATGTGAAATACACTAGAAGGAATCAATAGTAGAATAACTGAGGCATAAGAGCAAAGAAGTGAGCTGGAAGACAGAGTGGTGGAAATCACTGCTGCAGAACAGAATAAAGAAAAAGAAGGAATAGAAAGGAGGACAGTCTCAGAGACCTCTGGGACAACGTTAAACACACCAACATCTGCATTATAGGGGTCTCAGGAGACAAAGGGCCTAAGGAAATATTTGAAGATATTATAACATGGGAAAGGAAATAGTCACATCCAGGAAGCTCAGAGAGTCCCACAGAGTATAAACCCAAGGGGAAACATGCCAAGACACATACTGATCAAATTAACAAAAATTAAATACAAGGAAAAAAATATTAAAACCAGTAGATAACATACAAGGTAATACCTATAAGGTTATAAGCTGATTTTTCAGCAGAACTTCTGCAGGCCAGAAGAGTGGCATGCTTTATTTAAAGTGATGAGAGGGAAGAACCTACAACCTACAATACTCCACCCAGCAAGGTATTCATTTAGATTGTACAGAGAAATCAAAAGCTTTACAGACAAGCAAAATCTAAGAGAATTCATCACTACCAAACAGCTTTACAACAAATGCTTCTAGGCAGGGTAAAAAGAAAACAAAAAGAGACCACAGCTATATAGAAACAAGAAAATTAAAAATGGGAAAGCTCATTTGCCTGGTAAAGGCAAACATACAGTAAATGTGGGAAATCATCCACACACAAATATGATATGGTACATATAGATAATGTAATATTACTCAGCCATAAAAAAAGAAAAAATAGTGCCATTTGCATCAACATGGACCTGGAGATTGTCATACTGAGTGAAGTAAGTCAGAGAGAGAAAGACACATATCATATGATACTACTTATATGTGGAATCCTTAAAAAATGACACAGATGAACTTATTTACAAAACAGAAATAAAGTCACAGATATAGAAAACAAACTTATGGTTTACTAGGGGGAAAAGCAGAAGCAGAGGGGAGGGAGAAATTGGGAGATTGGGACTGACATATACACACTGCTATATATGAAATAGATAACTAATAAGGACCTACTGTATAGCACAGGGAACTGTTCTTAGTCCTCCATAATGACCTATTAGAAAAGAATCTAAAAGAGTAGAGTTATGAATATGTAACAACTGATGCACTTTGCTGTTTGGCAGAAACTAACACAGCATTATAAGTCAACTGTACTCCAATAAAATTTTTTAAAACATTTTTAAAAAATAAAACAGTAGCCAGAGCTCTTTCTATGAAAAGCATCTATCAAAAAAGAAGTAAGATGAGATGATCTGCAAGGTCTTTCTGGCTTTATCATGAGAATTTGATACATGAAGAAGCTCAATTATGTTTTTAATAAATGAAAAGCTGAATTAAAAACAAATTTTAAAAAATTTGTTTAAAATGTTTTTAAAAAGAAGATAAAATTATTAAATAAGTAATAATAAAACAAACAAAAACAAAATATTTTTATTTCCATGCCGTGTTATTACTTAGCCCCCCAAAAGTAAAACGTAATTACCAACTAAACCTTGCTTGTTAGAAACAGAAACCAAATTAGCCCCGGAATGGTGAGTTGAGCATCTTACTTATTTTAGCCAAATGTTGAGTTCTTTAAAAGAAGCATTCATAATTTATGCCTACTTTGAAAGTTTTTTGGGGGTAGAATCAATTTAATTTGGAGGGCTTAAAGGTACAAATTTTCTATTTTCTATTTTGTCAAGGAGAGGAAAGAACTTTTCTTATGACAGTTAAAAAAGGAGCAAAATAAAGCAATCTACTTTCTTGGGTGTCTTTACCCTAAACGCAAATCATCAAGACTTTAATAATCAGGTTTACCAACCAAATCTCTAATTAGTCTGTTATTGCACAAATCCAAGTTTTTAAAAACAAGATATTGTGGACCACTGGTATTTACAAAACCAAAACAACCCACCGAGCTTTCCATCTGCCATTGTTACATTTCAGAGGGGAAGACAGCTTACTTCTAAAGCTTGGGGATTCCTATAATCTCTGATATATTATTCATGATAGACTCTTGCATTTTCTTTTATTGAATGCCTGAATTTGTTCCTTTATTGTATATGCAGGGACAGTGGCAGAAGTTCGAAAAGATGCGTCCACATCTCCTATGACAACAGGGAGCCAGAAGGAGCTTGTAACCCCAGCTACATCATCATCCCAACATGACGGCTCCCGGTGAGTTTCAGGGATTCTTTGCTTTACCATTCTCCAGATGAGAACTTCTGCAGAGTTATTTAATAAAAAGTGAAAAATCTTAACAGTTCTTATGTCTCCAACTCAAGAGAGAGGCCCTTATTTGGAAGCATCTAGATACGACCAGGTAGAACTCCTGGAACCCTTTCCTTTATCCATGCTTGTCCTTAATTGGCAATGGTAATTGACAAGGTTTCCATAGAAACACAAAACTAATCCTACCTTTCATCAGAAAATGTTTAGAAGCGGGTCCTACCCAATTTATCCCGAAATGGTTATACACTTGGACTATACACTTAACTTACTGAATCAATTGATGCTGAAAACCATAGTGGGTTTTGTACTACAGTTAAATGACTGTCAACATTTACTTATACCAGAGACATTTGAGGAGCTAATACTTTGATTGGCTTTTTCTACAGTCAAGAAAAGAAATATGTTATTAAAATTTCTCATGTCTAATAAGCCAATTCCTATATTATACATTTAACTGGCCACCTCATACGAAGAGTTGACTCATTGGAAAAGACTCTGATGCTGGGAGGGATTGGGGGAAGGAGGAAAAGGGGACGACAGAGGATGAGATGGCTGGATGGCATCACTGACTCGATGGACGTGAGTCTCAGTGAACTCCGGGAGTTGGTGATGGACAGGGAGGCCTGGTGTGCTGCAATTCATGGGGTTGCAAAGAGTTGGACACGACTGAGCAACTGATCTGATCTGATCTGATATAAACATTAACACCAAAAGGGCATGTTTGTGTTTCCGTGGGGATGTGATTTTTTAAGCAATTAAAATCCTAGCATCTTATCCAATAAATATAGATTTTAAGACTTAATTTTAAAGAACTTTTGGGAAATGACTCAACACAGAGATAATAGTAATGGAGGAGTTAAGGTAAGAGGAAAGGCAATCTGGGTTTTCAAATGAATTTTCCTATCTTTGATGCGAAGATCTTGATTCAGATCTTTAACACTACTCTAATGTGTTTTTGATAATTGCACTTCAGTTTCATGAGAGGCATGAAAAAGAAGAATAAAATGTTCCCCAGTAGGGTTTTATAGAACATCCTCAGCACACGTTTTCTGAAATGACCACATCAACTTTGTGGAGTTTTACAAGCCCAGGTTAAAATTGCAGTGAAGACTCATATCTATGGACCTTAAAAAAAGGATTCTTTTTCTGTTAGTTCTTAATGCTGCAGATCAGCTAGATACAGATTCTTAGAAGCTTCTTAAATAATGAGCATTTGGCTAAATAAAACAATGTGCAGCACCCCAGATTTTATCCTTAGAAGTGCATGATGGCATATTATAGGTCTGCAATACAAAGTGCAAAGTTGAAAAAAAGATTCAGTACTATGAAAATCAGTTACCAAGAAAGCACAGTGGTTGCTTTCCAGATTTCGGAATCAAGATTATTTGAAATATTTTTATTTCAAAGTGTAGAAAAGGAATTTTTATAGACTACTTTTACATATAAGCTTTTAATGCAAAAGGAAAGCCTATTGTTCTTCATTCTAAGAAACCTTTGACAGTACTGAGAAGAACAAGAATAAAAGCCCTTTCCCTGTCTACCCAAAATTCCAAGAATTGTCAAGACCTGCAGAAAAGGATGGGGATGGAACAGGGGCCATGGGAGACAGTTTTTCCTTTGTTCTCTGGAAAGTGCTAACACCTAGGAGAGTCCCATATGGGTCCATGGGCAGGTGATAAAACCCAGCGTGGCAAAGTCATCTTTCTCATTCACAGTGTAGGTTGTTAATTGTTCTCTCTGCTGCCTGTCAGTATAATGTGAAATTTTCATTCCCCATTCAAGATGGGAAAAGTTGTGGCTGAAAATGTTAACATTTGCATTTTTATTTGTTGATTTATTTAAAGGACAGCCTCTCCTACAGCAATCCATCACTTGGTGACACCCCAAATATGAATAATGTATTGTAGACTTGCGGTTACAATGTGTAATAAGTGCTAGAGACAGTAAGGGAATGTTAACTACGTTGCAAATGTAATATTTATTGATGCATAAAGTTTATTGCTTTCGAGGTTCAATAATACTGACCATAGGACATTAATATCACTTATCCTGATTTTAGCAGGGCACCTTTGTGTTTGAAAATATTCATCTATCTCATGCTAACAAAATAAATATGTAATTTACAGCACAAGCAAAGAGGGCTTTATAGTTTTCTGTGCTGAGAGTGGCAATGCTTCTCTCTTTCTATTTTACGTCTGGCCTCCAACACTGATCACACACTCCTGAGGTGTCCAAGAAAGTAGGCACAGTGGGCATCTTGGTGCAAGAAGGTGGCACCACTGAACTAAACAGTGCCACGCATTTCTGCTGCACCGGAACAGGCAACACCCCTAGACCATTACACCTGAAGAGAGGACTGGAGGGACTTTTCTCCCTGTCATTCCGAATACCAGTGGGTTGGTGCATCTTTGCTCACAGAGTAAGTTGAATAAATACTTTTCCTGACACAATTCTGAGTCAGAGTTTACCCAATTCAGCTTGATCTTCTGGTCTCCAGTGTGGAGCCAGAGCTGGGCAAGTTACCAGTGAATTTGTTATGAGCAGAAATGTTGCTGATAATTAACCCTTTTGGGCCTTCTAGAATTAGTTGTGTCCATTGCCAGCATAAAGATCATATAAGAAATATCTGAGATCCAGAGCAGAAGAAGTAATGTTAATTAGCAACCGTCAGCTGTAATTGTCATCCCCATTAAGATGCAGAATTATGTATTTCTTCGTTATAAATAACCTTTCTAATTGTACTTGATGTATGCCAATTTAATCAAAAAGCATACTTGCAACAGGCAGATATTTGCATTAATGTAGTTTTGAATCTTCAAATCTTTTATTTCAGATTTGAGGAGAAAAGTCTATTACATGCTGTATATTTTTTAAATGTTGGTATCTTTTTCTATTCAGATATGTATATCTGGAACATTTTATATTAAAATGAAGACAGTATCTTGTGAAGCTGTTCATTGAAGCAGAAGTCTTGTCACTTTTTAAAGTATTGCTGGAGTTTCCCTCGGTCTTATGACAACTCAGTGATGATTGTTCTAAACTGATAAACAAAGACAAATACCAGGCCTGCAGCAGCGGTGTTAGTCACTCAGTCCCTGAAGTAAAAGGTTACGAAGGCCCCTTCTTGCTGTTCTTCCCTGACTCAGAAGAGCTAAGGCCAGTACTCTTGAACTGTTCCCCCCCTCCGCCCCCCTCCCTGCCCTCTGAGATATGAAGAGAGAAAGACAGATCTCACCAAATCATGGCCAATTAGTGAATTTTTGGAACTGGAGCTGTGGCTGGCCTATTTCTAGGACATACTGTTCACCCGAGTAATCTAGGTTTTTTCCCAGAAAGATTAGTTTATATCACAACAGCAAGTTGAAGTTTTCTGTTTTACTTTATTTGGTTTGTTTTTTGATGTATGTCATGGGAGATGATTTTGTAGAGCTTGTTTTTTGTTGAGGGAGTTTGGGAAATATTTGTGTGTGCTTTAAAGGACTTAATAGCTTATTGGGGAAACTTAAAAAAAAATAAGCTGAATTTGTTTGTTTGTTTGTTTGTTTGTTTTTTGAGGCCTTGGCCCTTTGCTGTCAAACCATACGCTTAATGTGCTCCAAAAAATTTGCTGTAAGCTTCCACCTTGCCGAGCTTTTTATAGAGCAATTGCCAGGACACAGTCGTGCTCACAGGCTACTGTTCACACGCAGCTGACTTGAAAGGCAATTGTGGAGCATCCACTGAGGTTGAGATTGAAGGACCCAGGCGTTGCTTCTTAGCTGTTTGGATGACTTTTACTTCTTTTTTTCTTTTTTCTGATCCCAAATTTCAGTGTTTTTTCATTCATTCACATTGTGTGAAGCTTGGATTTAGTTCTGAGGTATAGGCAGTAAGCCCATAAAACTCTGATTTAGAGTAAGAATCTGACAGACTTACTTTAAGGGTCAGAATTTGTTTTTATAACTTGATAGGAAGTTAATCTAAGAAAAGGAAAAGGATTGTGTTTCCGTCACACACAATAGCCAGATTGCAACACTTTCTTGCATTTGTGCCCAGAATCCTATCAAAAATTCTTTTTTTTTAAAATCAGAACTTTTCCTCACCTAGACACTCACACAAATATTTTTAATACCTAACCAGATCCCCTCATGTGCCTAGCACATAACAATGTGTTATTCTCCCAAGGTGGAGAACTAAACTAAAATCCATAACCTCAAACTAGAGCCTTGCAGGCGCTACTTGGCTTTACGGGGTCTGTTTGAACAGCAGACCTCACTGCCTCTATACAGTAGAGCCTAGGAGTGGTGACTGTATGTGACGATACTGGCTTCTATTCATTGAATGCCTGTTGTGTATCAGGTATTGTGTTGGGTATGTTCAGATATGTCCTTTCACGATATATGTTCATACAAATTACGTGTCATTGTAAAGCTCTTTTTAATGACTGTTAAAACTCATTTTCAAAGTATTGGATTTCTCTTAGAATTTTCAAAATGATTTCCAAAAGTGTGAACTTCTAGGCCAAGGACTGTTATTTTAACTTTGTCTACCCTCAGAATAACAATTTCACATTACACATAAAGTACCATTCACTATAACATTTCCATTTTGTGTGTATTGTAAATAACAGAATAAAAACAAAACTTAGTGAACTCTAGGAGATAGTGACGGACAGGGAAGCCTGGCTTGCTTCTGTCCATGGGGTTGCAAAGAATCAGACACAACTTAGCAACTGAACAACAAAATGAAATATTGCACAAAATGATGACAAATAAAAAGGGATAATGTGAAACCTTTAGAAAAGAATTGGTTGAATATGTAAAAGAAAATATGAAGTTATAAATATACCTATCTTACATATCAGGAGATGAAAAGCACAGCCATTCAAAAGGATTTTTATTTAAGCCAAGTTGATAAATTGAAATTCCCTGCTAGCAGGTGCATTAATACCAAGAACAGTTGCATGCATGGAAATTTTTATGTGTTTGATGAAGAGATGTTGCTTTTAATTAAGCCATGATTTGGGGCTGTTACTATAATTCCCACTGTTAAGAGCCATTAATATAATCATCCATTCCTCTCGTACACACTGCTTATAGAGTGTGTAAATTAAGAAAACAGAAACAAATAGGCTAAATAGAAATAATAAAGACATAGTTTAATTCCAAGAAATGAATTCAGCTTGAGGATACCTGTCAATACATTCTTGACATAGAAGGAACATACAGTACAGAGAAAGTACACATCGTAACAGCTTACATTTACTAGCCACTTAGAGTTCTAGTCCTAGTCTCAGGAAATCCCTCTAAATTCTAGTGAAGGGATTATAAGAGCTATTTTACTGCTCATATGTTTCTGTATTTTCCATATGTTTTATAACAACAATGTATTACTTAGGTAATTTCGAAAACAATATTTAAAAGAAAATAAAGAGCACACATTCATAGAAAGGAAACCCATTTCATTATTTTACACTCTATAGTGCCAAGTAGTTGCAAAAAAACCTGTTATCCTTGGAACATATGACATAATTATGTTATTTCTTTTTTGAGCCAGCAATAGGTGAGGATTATGCTTCCTCGGTGGGTCTTCTCTAGGGGACTGAACTCTGGAAAATGCTGTGATTAGTGACATCTGTTCAGTATTTTCAGTTCCTGCCATCATTTCAGTTTTGGGCCTCATTTAGACTTGCTCATTTGGTCCAAGGTCATAAAATTCCCTTCACTTCAGTATTAAGAAACGTTTGTTGAGTGTTAATTACTGTCCTAGTCGCTTAACTGCTTTTATAAAAATTATATATGTTGCCTAATGTAATCCTCACAATCAAGAGAAAGTAAAGCTCAGAGAAGCAATTATAGAACATTTAAGAGCCTGGGGATAATGATTATAACACCCAGGTTAATAGGCCTAGGTTTCAATGCTAGCTTGTGTGGTTTTGAGAAAATCCCTTAGTTTAATCTATAAAATGGGGATAAAAATATCTCCCTCATAGGCTTGTCATCATGGTTAAGCAAGATAGATTACATAAAGGACCGAGCACAGTCCTGGTACATGGCTAATAGGAGCTGTCATTGTAGAACTTCCCAGGACCACACAAGCAATAAGAAACAGAGCTCAGATTTGGACCTTGCTGTTATAATTCCAGACTCTATGTGAATTCCCTGACAAAAGGTTAGGAATAGGGTTAGGCTCATCTAAGAGTGGGCAGTACTGCTGCATTTCTTAATATTTACCATGGAAATGTTCTTGCAGACATACCTGAGCCTGATTCCTCATGTGAAAATAAGAGTTTTTAAACCACCTTGCAGATTTGCTCAGAGGATTAGACATGACTAGATATGCAAAGCCTTAACTTGGGGCTGGGTGACAATATGCCCTCAGGGTTAGCTTCCTTTTCTGTGCTCTGGGCAACTAGATTTGGGGGAGCACCTGGAACACAGTATATGTGAATGACACAGGCTCCCCTTGCAAAATGCCCTGAGTAGCAGAGCTGTGCAGAAATGTGGCTTAGAAGCAAGCTGAATAACCCTGCATTCAAAGTTATTTATAATGGATTTCTTTTCATAATTATCCCTTTGTGAAAATTCTGAAAGGGCTTAATTCCCTTTAGAGCAGTGGTTTGGAAATCTATGTGCACATTGGAGTCACTTAGGAATCTGTCAAAGTAGCAGTTTCTAGGCCTTACCTGGGTTAATTGAGCCAGAATTGCCAGAAACGGACACCAGTGATGTACAATTTTTATTTTCCCGGATGACTCCGACATACTTGGTCTAAAGACACACTCTGGAGCTGCCCATCTTCTCACTGCCCAACCCCTGCACACTGGCATTCTCCCTTTCTCCTTTCTGCCCCTCTCCTGTCCCAGGGCCTCTCCCCTCGGTCAGCAGTTTTCTGTAGCCATTGTCATCCTCTCCCCAAGGTACTATCAGGATACATCAGTAGCCTGCAGTGAAAAAATATTATTAAGAGGCCCCTGAAGAACTCCATTCATCAATCTCAATTGTTGAAATTGGAGACTAATCACTGGGACATATTGTTGATGACTTTCTTCTCTGTGAAGTGTATGGACACATCATTCTATCCATGAAGGAACTCTCAGCAAACAGGAGAAAGATGCCTGAGGAAATAATTCCTAATGCTTTCTGCCACTTTTCTCCTTCTCTGCTTTATCCTTTTTTCACAGTACTTATCACCTTCCAATATACTGTGTAATTTACTGATATATTTTGCCATCTGCCTCACCTGTGTCATATGGAACGTAAACTCCTGAGGATGAAGACTTCTGTTGTGTTCATTACTGCATCCCTATGCTGAGCAGGGCCTGGCTCATGGTAGACATTCAATAAAATATTTATTGGATGAATGAAAGAATGAATTAGTGATCAAAAAATGGATGTTTCCTTTTATTTATTCATTCAGCCACACCATGTGGCTCCTGGGATCTTAGTTCTCCAACCAGGGATCGAACCCAGGCCCATGGCAGTGAAAGTGCCAAGTCTCTGGACCACCAGGGAATCCCCCAAAATGAATGTCTCCTTTTAAATTTATCAGTTCATGTATTCGTGTAGACAACAATTTTCCTTCATTTCTTCTCTGTATCTACAAAAGAATCATGTTTATACCCAGCTAATATTAATACCTTTGTTGTGCTTCATTTATTTCTCAGAACTTCCTCACATTTTCATCTTCATGAGGATTTTCCCATTGTATGAGAATTGGAAATGTTTAGGTTGTCAGGAGGTTTCCAGACAGGATGACAGCAAGCTCTCAATTGTGACCAGTTTTGGCATGTTCTTTGCACTGAGATTTGTTGCTTCCTTAACATCTCACAATTATCTTCACTAAGTGAATGTAGAATGTATACTACTCCATTATCTTGTGTTCATCCATATCATAGAGCTTCTTCTAAAGCTCTGCTTAGGCCTGTAGCTAGTTTTCTGTTTTGGTTTCCTCAAGCAAATATCCTTACATGCAGGCAGGCCTTGAGAATTAAAGTCCAAAGACCTATATTCATCCTGCCTCTTTGCTTAGCAGTAGCAAAACCTTGACAAAGTCCCTCGACCACATGGACCTCAGTTTTCCAGCTGTCTATCCTATGTCTAAACCATACCCTCCGTTTAGAGATGAGATCAAAATGGAAACATGTACATTTGTCTCTTGATTTCAGAGTAAGTTACACATTATGAAGATAAAGTAATGGAGAGATGAGTATTTTTTCATAAATAATTGATTTCAGAATAACATAGTTTAAACTTCTTTCCAAAATCTTTGGGTTTCCTGCTGGCCAGTAATTTAGAAATGCTAAGGAGATAGACCAACTTGGCTCCATATCATTCAAAGCACAGGGACAAGCAACTTGTGGGTATTGCTGGCCTTGCCAGTTGACAGGAAGCCAGGTGTAATTTACGTTTCCTGAGATAATGCTCCGTGAACATGTGTTTACTGAAGTTTTTTTCTTTTTTGAGGTTTAAATGAAATTGTATCTGGAAATCATTAGATTTTACTTTAGGAAAGACACTCGGAGTAAAACAGGAAAAAGTTAGTATCCTTGAAGTCTAAATTAAGGTCATTAGTCATGCTGAAAAAGCTGACTGGGTATTAGTGTAGGCTACATACTTTGCCTTAGGACAAGAATGGTCAGGATTGTGTGTGTTAGTGCCAAGTATGCCACTGAGTAAAATCAAAGACACTATCAACAACAAGACTTGCCGTGAAGAAGACAGAGAATAATGTAGCAGTTAATAGTCATTGACTAATGCATTTTCAGCTCAGTTGGACATTTTTGCACACTGTTTTATGTATTCAAATATATACATGTGTTATATTGAATGAGTGAGTGAAGTCGCTCAATTGTGTCCAACTTTTTGTGACCCCGTGGACTGTAGCCTACCAGGCTCCTCTGTCCATGGGATTCTCCAGGCAAGAGTACTGGAGTGGGTTGCCATTTCCTTCTCCATATGTTTTAATATATTTAACACTTCTCACATTTTCCCATAAACTTTATGCTTTTGATATTAATAAGCCCCTCTCCCAAAAAAGATATTACAGTCCTTTTTTTCACATTCAACCTATGTTCTCTTTATTTCTTATAGAGAAACTCATTTTAGCATTTTGCATTATCTACAAATTTTTCTGAGTCTAACCACAAAATTTGAGACAGGTACATAGAAATTTCTTGTAAATAATAAAGGGAAACACATGAATATTGTTATTTTCATTAGCATTAATACACCTTTTTTGGGACTATGTATGGGACTGGAAAAGGTCAGTTTTCATTCCAATCCCAAAGAAAGGCAATGCCAAAGAATGCTCAAACTACCACACAATTGCACTCATCTCACACGCTAGTAAAGTAATGCTCAAAATCCTCCAAGCCAGGCTTCAGCAATGTGTGAACCGTGAACTTTCTGATGTTCAAGCTGGTTTTAGAAAAGGCAGAGGAACCAGAGATCAAATTGCCAACATCCGCTGGATCATGGAAAAAGCAAGACAGTTCCAGAAAAGCATCTATTTCTGCTTTATTGACTATGCCAAAGCCTTTGACTGTGTGGATCACAATAAACTGTGGAAAATTCTGAAAGAGATGGGAATACCAGACCACCTGACCTGCCTCTTGAGAAATTTATATGCAGGTCAGGAAGCAACAGTTAGAACTGGACATTGAACAACAGACTGGTTCCAGATAGGAAAAGGAGTACATCAAGGCTGTATATTGTCACCCTGTTTATTTAACTTATATGCAGAGTACATCATGAGAAACGCTGGACTGGAAGAAACACAAGCTGGAATCAAGATTGCTGGGAGAAATATCAATAACCTCAGATATACAGATGACACCACCCTTATGGCAGAAAGTGAAGAGGAACTCAAAAGCCTCTTGATGAAAGTGAAAGAGGAGAGTGAAAAAGTTGCCTTAAAGCTCAACATTCAGAAAACAAAGATCATGGCATCTGGTCCCATCACTTCATGGGAAATAGATGGGGAAACAGTGGAAACAGTGTCAGACTTTATTTTTCTGGGCTCCAAAATCACTACAGATGGTGACTGCAGCCATGAAATTAAAAGACGCTTACTCCTTGGAAGGAAAGTTATGACCAACCTAGATAGCATATTGAAAAGCAGAGACATTACTTTGCCAACAAAGGTTTGTCTAGTCAAGGCTATGGTTTTTCCAGTGGTCATGTATGGCTGTGAGAGTTGGACTGTGAAGAAGGCTGAGCGCCGAAGAATTGATGCTTTTGAACTGTGGTGTTGGAGAAGACTTGAGAGTCCCTTGGACTGCAAGGAGATCCAGCCAGTCCATTCTGAAGGAGATCAGCCCTGGGATTTCTTTGGAAGGAATGATGCTAAAGCTGAAACTCCAGTACTTTGGCCACCTCATGCAAAGAGTTGACTCGTTGGAAAAGACTCTGATGCTGGGAGGGATTGGGGGCAAGAGGAGAGGGGGACCACAGAGGATGAGATGGCTGGATGGCATCACTGACTCGATGGACGTGAGTCTCAGTGAACTCCAGGAGTTGGTGATGGACAGGGAGGCCTGGCGTGCTGCTATTCATGGGGTCGCAAAGAGTCAGACACGACTGAGCAACTGATCTGATCTGATCTGATGGGCCACTTGGTGTACGAATCCTAATATTACCCATGAAAGAAAGAGTCCAAGTTGGTCTTGAAGCTCAAGAATAGCTGGCCAGTGCATTACATATTTACTCACTAAGACTTTAATTGATCTTCTTTCTCCTGTGGGTGCCTACTGAAATAAGACTGTTACTAAGATTGAAAGCTCATCATCTCATTGCTTTGTACTCACCCCCAAATGGCTGTAAAATGATCAACTTGTCTGGAAGGTAAGCCTCTTGGCCAGCAAGGGTAACATGATTACTAGTACACATGAGAGGGTGTTTCTTCCTTTGGGAAAGCTGGGAAATTCTGAAGTGGATTGTGACTTGTATTAGAATCGGGACCCTGCTTCAAGCTTTCCCTGTCATAGGACATGGGCTACTTGAAAACCAGAGCCAATCATTAGAGTTGAGAAGGCTCCATTCCAGACCAGGACAACAAGTAGAAAGCAGACAAATCTTGTATGTAATTGCATGTCATATAAAAGTCCTGCCTGCTGTTGTGCTTCTTGGAGAATTCATCCTTTCCACATTTTGATAATTTAAAAATCACCTGGATTAATGTTCATATTAAATAATAATAATAAATAAGGGATATAAGATAAAATGGATGGGATTGTTAGCCATGGGATTGATTTTTAAATCTTATTTAGTAAATAAAGGGTGATGGAAGATGTACCCTGGGGATTGTCTTCTTTCTGTGACTCTTGAGTAACCCTGAAAAAGTGAAAGTGAAAATCACTCAGTCGTGTCTGACTCTTTGTGACCCCGTGGACTATGCAGTCCATGGAATTCTTCAGGCCAGAATATTGGAGTGGGTAGCCAGTCCCTTCCCACGTTGGAGCTTCCCAAACCAGAGATCAAACCTAGGCCTCCCACGTTGAAGGCAGATTCTTTACCAGCAAAGCCACAAGGGAAGCCCAGAATAAACCTATTGAGGTATTTTTAAGACCCAGAACAGAAGCTAGAGCTGGTGCACCATGCCATTTCACAATGAGTAAAAGGATGTTTAGTTTATTTTCTTGCTGAGGGCTGTCTCTTCCCCTCACCCTGGAAGAAATGTGTACAACAGAAGTCGGCACAGTCATGTACTTGGCACGTGGTATAATCTGATAAATGCTAGAAGTATCAGGCCTTGGGACACTTGTCCTACCAGGTGCAGCTTGGACCAATCACCACAAATGGCATTCTATGCGGACTGTCACTCGGATGCCTCTACATGCTCTTCATTAATGAATTGGTGCCCTCCTGCGTGGGGAGTTGGTGGTGCAGTGTGCCCCAGCTCGGAGGAGACTTTTCAGTCAGAGCGTGTATGCATCCTGTCCAGTCCCATGTCTGCTGTCTGCACTATCTCAGCTCCTGACTGAGAAACAAGCTGCTCCTAAACTAGAACTTCTCTGTGGACCCGCTGATACACCTCAAAACCAACCCCTGTCTTTGGGCATTGGAAAGAAACATAGTGATGGGGCAAGAGGCAGATTCTGGTAAGAGCTGAGGGGTTGCTGCATCTCAGGGGAAGATCCTAATTGTCACACAGGCCATTGGTTTACAAAAGGAACAAGCTAACTAGTGGCAGAACTAAGACTGGAGCTGGCCCTGGAGCCAGTGGGAGCCATGGCACCCTGAACAGCTGGAGAGTTGGAGGTCGGCGGCATCGCCGCCACATGGTAGATGAGCCACCCTGAGCCAGGGCTGCAGTTTACCATCGCTCCTCATCCCTGTGGCTCAGCTGGTAAAGAATCTGCCTACAGTGTTTGAGACATGGGTTCGATCCCTGGGTTGAGAAGATCCCCTGGAGAAGGGAAAGGCTACCCACTCCAGTATTCTGGCCTGGAGAATTCCATGGACTACAATCCATGGGGTCGCAAAGAGTTGGACGTGACTGAGCGACTTTCACTTCACTCATCCAGGTGCGACTGGAGCTCAGTGGCTTCTCCAGACCTGTCCCTCCAGTCCACTGAAGCTTCACCAGCTTGTCTCAGTTCTTTTATCTGTCCCCTTTGAGTATAAATATTTTTGTCAGCAGCGAAATGTTTCTACGGATGTACAGCTATAGGTCACATGGCACTGACTTGTATTCAAACCAGAAGGCTTCATGCTATGACTGAAGTACTGTGTCATTACTTCAGCAGAGTCTTTTGTATCAATGTGAGGATTTCAGTTTCACACCCTGCAGACTTCACAGTCTTCTGTGCTCTCTTTTCCTCTGTAATGTCATAAAGGGTAAATCCCTGTGTCCCATTCATCTTAGATTGATAAAAAGTAAAGTTGATCCATTTGAGATCTCCAAACAAAGACAGATAAAAATCTACTGGCAAAAAGGTCTTATTAAAGAAAAAAAGAATTATTTTCAGCTAATATGGCTTTCCATATGGATGAATATGGTCTCAAGGCATGAAAGAGGAAAAAACTTCTGTGTTAACGTTGGCCACTGGTCTGATATCATTATTACAGATTATCTTGACTTTACTGATTGAAACACAAGGTATCCTCAAGTGTTTAGGTATCATAAAAATCAGGCTTGGGCCATGATCTGTTTTTAACCAGTCACTGCTGGCAAAGAAATTAAAATTTGACCTTCACACAACTGTTTATTTGAAAGAGAGAAGGAGACATAGTAGTAGAGAAAGCTGTCAGTATTAGGAAATGTCTGGAATAAGTTAATAGCAACCAGGGTAGAAACAAATCAGAACTTATTATTTAAATCGAATATTTCATTAAAACAGAATCTTTAAAATGAAATAAAAACCTTACATATGGAAGTTTGCCATATCAGAGGCTTAAGATCAAAGATAACACAGAATTAGAGTTATAGCTTAATATCATAAATTGTTTAACATTAACTACTAAGAGATATATTCATTTAACCTTTACAAAAAGTATGAAATACTGTGTGGCCTATAAATTTACCTTCTTGCCACCACCTTCAGCCTGTGGCCCGGTAAGATTGAACTGCCAGATGAGCTCAATTGGCTATGATGCGGGCATCCAGCTCTCACTCCCTCATGATACCACCTGTCTTCCCCAGAGGGCTGTTGTGTAGGGGCAGGGAAAGCCATTTGAGAATCTGTTTGCTAATTAATTTTTAAAGGAACTGACACCAGTGATTGGCAGCAGTCACTTCAACATTTATGCTTAGTTGGGACAGTTGTAGTGATAATATATATTTTTTAAAGTGACATTTTAAGCCACCTATAATCCTCCCACCCACTGTACACACCACTGTAAATATTTTAGTCTTTCGTGTATTTCCTTCCAGTCCTTTTTTTTCTTTTACATCTTATATACTTCTTTTTTATTTTATTTTATTTTATTTTTAAACTTTACAAAATTGTATTAGTTTTTCCAAATATCAAAATGAATCCGCCACAGGTATACATGTGTTCCCCATCCTGAACCCTCCTCCCTCCTCCCTCCCCATACCATCCCTCTGGGTCATCCCAATGCACTAGCCCCAAGCATCCAGTATCGTGCATTGAACCTGGACTGGCAACTCGTTTCATACATGATATTTTACATGTTTCAATGCCATTCTCCCAAATCTTCCCACCCTCTCCCTTTCCCATAGAGTCCATAAGACTGTTCTATACATCAGTGTCTCTTTTGCTGTCTCGTACACAGGGTTATTGTTACCATCTTTCTAAATTCCATATATATGCGTTAGTATACTGTATTGGTGTTTTTCTTTCTGGCTTACTTCACTCTGTATAATAGGCTCCAGTTTCATCCACCTCATTAGAACTGATTCAAATGTATTCTTTTTAATGGCTGAGTAATACTCCATTGTGTATATGTACCATAGCTTTCTTATCCATTCATCTGCTGATGGACATCTAGGTTGCTTCCATGTCCTGGCTATTATAAACAGTGCTGCGATGAACATTGGGGTACACGTGTCTCTTTCCCTTCTGGTTTCCTCAGTGTGTATGCCCAGCAGTGGGATTGCTGGATCATAAGGCAGTTCTATTTCCAGTTTTTTAAGGAATCTCCACACTGTTCTCCATAGTGGCTGTACTAGTTTGCATTCCCACCAACAGTGTAAGAGGGTTCCCTTTTCTCCACACCCTCTCCAGCATTTATTGCTTGTAGACTTTTGGATCGCAGCCATTCTGACTGGTGTGAAATGGTACCTCATAGTGGTTTTGATTTGCATTTCTCTGATAATGAGTGATGTTGAGCATCTTTTCATGTGTTTGTTAGCCATCTGTATGTCTTCTTTGGTGAAATGTCTATTTAGTTCTTTAGCCCATTTTTTGATTGGGTCATTTATTTTTCTGGAGTTGAGCTGTAGGAGTTGCTTGTATATTTTTGAGATTAGTTGTTTGTCAGTTGCTTCATTTGCTATTATTTTCTCCCATTCTGAAGGCTGTCTTTCACCTTGCTAATAGTTTCCTTTGTTGTGCAGAAGCTTTTAAGTTTAATTAGGTCCCATTTGTTTATTTTTGCTTTTATTTCCAATATTCTGGGAGGTGGGTCATAGAGGATCCTGCTGTGATGTATGTCAGAGAGTGTTTTGCCTATATTCTCCTCTAGGAGTTTTATAGTCTGGTCTTACGTTTAGATCTTTAATCCATTTTGAGTTTATTTTTGTGTATGGTGTTAGAAAGTGTTCTAGTTTCATTCTTTTACAAGTGGTTGACCAGATTTCCCAGCACCACTTGTTAAAGAGATTGTCTTTAACCCATTGTATATTCTTGCCTCCTTTGTCAAAGACAAGGTGTCCATATGTGCATGGATTTATCTCTGGGCTTTCTATTTTGTTCCATTGATCTATATTTCTGTCTTTGTGCCAGTACCATACTGTCTTGATAACTGTGGCTTTGTAGTAGAGCCTGAAGTCAGGTAGGTTGATTCCTCCAGTTCCATTCTTCTTTCTCAAGATTGCTTTGGCTATTCGAGGTTTTTTGTATTTCCATACAAATTGTGAAATTATTTGTTCTAGCTCTGTGTACTTCTCTTCTTTTAAACTAACTTTTTCTAAATTGTGAAATATCTGGAAGTTTAAAAGCAAAACTCTTCTTTGTGTTGATCATCCCATGAGTAAATAAGAAACAGGTAAGTGAAAATTAGCAGTGCTAAATAAAATCACCTGGATAGACCTGTCAGCAGCGTTGATTGTTGGAATGAGAACGTACACGTTTCTCTCATAAGTTATCTTAGAGATGCTATGATATGATTGTTTCCAATAAAATGTCTCTTCTTTTTTCTTCTTTATTGGATCAAAACACAAATTTAAGGCAAAGTATAAATCACTACTATAAAATATATGCATATTCTAAACATGACTCTTAAATCTGTCCTTAGGATGAAAAAAATATGTATTAAAGTTAAATCATACAATTAGAATAAATTGCTTTGTAAAGGAAAAAAGATTGATCAAGTGTAATCTTCCTGGTTAGGAGTACTACAAGACAAGTTTTGCTGGAGTATACCACTCCTATCTGGGCTTCCCTGGTGGCACAGGTGGTAAAGAACCTGCCAATGCAGGAGACATGAGATGTGGGTTCGATCCCTGGATCAAGAAGATCCCCTGGAGGAGTGCATGGCAACCCACTCTTGCCTGGAGAATCCCATGGACAGAGGAGACTGGCAGGCTGCAGTCCATAGGGTCACAAAGAGTCAGACATGACTGAAGTGACATAGCACGCACACACCATTCCTGTCTGCCCATTGCCATTCTGCTTTGACAGTTTTCAGAATTAGAGGCAGCTTTGACAAGCCATATTGCTTTACCTTGTGGCCATCTGGAGTTTGATGTAAGAAACTTAAGCTAAGCTCTACGCCTCTCTTAAGACACCAAAATAAGGTTTGATTTGCACCTTAGCATACCCCATTTACTTATTCTTTTACCTCCTTCCTTCCATTTATCATTAACTTTGACCCAAACAGGGGACATCAGGCTTAGTTACTGTGCTGGCCCCATGCCAGCTCTAATGAACAAGAAGATCTTCCCCTTCCCACCAGTCTTCAGTCTTTCTTACTGACACCTCTTATATTTCAGTGTCAGATTTGTGGTACTTTTCCTTGCCATCCAGTTTTCCAAATTCTTCCAAACTAGGATTGCTGATCTGTCTGAGTCTTGTTATTGCCAGAACCAGTGGCCTCCCCAGTCTTGGTGATGCTGTCAAAACTCCAGTTTCTTCCCCATTAATTTCTGCTTTTTCCGTTCCATGTGTTTACAACTGAAATATTTTCACCCTATTTGGCCACCCTTGTTTTCTCCTCTGTTGACTCCCCTTCTTTTCCTTTCTTTCTACTGAATCATTCTAATTTTTCCAGCGTCAATAAAGTCCACTGAAAGAAGTTAGAGAAGTAAATCAGATATAGTTTCTTGCACTGTTTCTTATCCACACCTGCCTCCCCAGTAACACAGCATAGAGGGAGGAACACTCGGTGCACTAATTGCATCTATTGTGGCAGTCTGGGTCCCTGCCTCCCCACCACTCCCCATTAACAAAGCGTCTTGGGGGAAGCACGAGGTGCACTCTAATCGCATCTATTACAGTGGTCTGGGTCAGAGGCATTTCATTAGGAGGATTTCCTGGCTACTGTAATGTCAGGCAGACACGACTTGTATTCAAGCATATCAGCTGTTCCACCAGTGGCATTCCATTTAGTAGGGGAGTTGCCTTTTTCAGGGTACATGCTGTGTACTGTTGCTCTTACTCCAAAAGCTGGATATTCCCCACCTCTAATTTCTATCCAAGCTGTCACAGGCTATGACCAGTTGGGGGTCATACATTAACCAACAGGTGCCTCTCTATGCAGCTGTGTCCAGAACTAGGGAAACAGTCTGAGTCCAACGTGAGTCTGAGTGAACTCCGGGAGTTGGTGATGGACAGGGAGGCCTGGCGTGCTGCGATTCATGGGGTCACAAAGAGTCGGACATGACTGAGCTACTGAACTGAATTGACTGACGGTCTTGAAAAATCATTGAAGTGGTGACTTTTCTGGGAGCCACCTATACTTATCAACATAGTAGGTGAGCTCTTTAACTGTATGTCCCCCCGTTTCTGTTGTTTCACAACTTTGCCTTTTGCCAACCTGTATCACCTCCTTTGTGACCAGAGGATGGAAGGGTATAATCTGTTAAGTTAAACTGAAAGAATCTGAGGACACTTTCTTCAAAGAACTTTGATTCCAGCTTGCTTCCAATCAGTTCAAGTCTCCCAGCTTCAGCTATGGCGCTGAGAGCAAGCAGTACACCTGAATCTCCAGCTCACGCTGTCCCCGCTGACACTGAGTTTTGCCTACCCTGCCTAAGGGTAGCAGCCTGTGGCATACACACAGGGAAACTGTGTGTAGGGGTGGGGGTGGTTTGTTTTGTGTGGGGTTGTTCTCCTTCATAGGTATATATAAAGTTTATGAAGTCCATCTACCCATATTGTCTTTCTTTTTGAAAATATAGACAGCCATAAAACAAAACACTACCATTTAGTCTTGTAATCTTAAATTCCAGTACATTCCAATGTACTGATAAATTATTTATGTTATAAAATGTTTTTTCAATAATGTGTAGCATAAAATGGGATAAATGCACATCTATACGTGCCCTGAACTTTTTAGTGCAGGCTAATAAACAGGGTAAGTGGCCATCATTTTGGCCTGGTAGAGTTCACAGGCAAGCCTTTCTCCTTTCAGTTTTAGTTTCTGCATTGTGTTCCTCGGAAGTCAGCTTACTGCTTTTACAGCTGGGACCTTGCAGGTAACATTCTTTAAACTGTCTAACCGTGCTTTTGTCTCAAGATAACCAAGGTTGGGGTCTATAAATTTCACTTGTCATTCTAGCTTCCAGACATATTCAATTAGGCTTTAGTTCATAATTAGTTGGAAGCTACAATTTCCATAGAAAAAAGAACATTTTATATTAAATGCCAATTATCCAGATTCATGATTTCACAAAATGATTAAGATGCTAGAAAATAATTAAGATATTTTAAGTTTCCCAATACTGAAAAATAGAGGCATGGGGAGCTGTGTGTAGCTCTTGTTACAATGACAGAAAGAAAAAAAGATCTTATTAAATAATTTTATTTTTATCAGTTCATTTCAGTTGCTCAGTCGTGTCTGACTCTTTGCGACCCCATGAATTGCAGCACGCCAGGCCTCCCTGTCCATCACCAACTCCCGGAGTTCACTCAGACTCATGTCCATCAAGTCAGTGATGCCATCCAGCCATCTTATCCTCTGTCGTCCCCTTCTCTGCCTGCCCCCAATCCCTCCCAGCATCAGAGTCTTTTCCAATGAGTCAACTCTTTGCATGAGGTGGCCAAAGTACTGGAGTTTCAGCTTTAGCATCATTCCTTCCAAAGAACACCCAGGACTGATCTCCTTCAGAATGGACTGGTTGGATCTCCTTGCAGTCCAAGGGACTCTCAAGAGTCTCTTTATTTTTATAGTTGCATAAATTATCAGATTTGCCCAAATTTTCTTTCCATATCAAAATCTCCAAGATCCGCTACATTGCTTGCACGTGCGTGTGTGTGTGTGCTAAGTTGCTTCGGTCATGTCTGACTCTTTGTGAACCTATGGGCCATAGCCCACCAGGCGCCTCTGTCTGTGTGATTCTCCAGGCAAGGATACTGGAGTGGGTTGGCATGCCCTCATCCAGGGGATCTTTCTGAGCCAGGGATCCAACCTGGGTCTCTTATGTCTCCTACATTGGCAGGTGGGTTCTTTTCCACTAGCGCCACCTAGGAAGCCCACATTGCTTGCAAAGTTATAGTCTTTAATGAAAACTACCAAAGAGCAAGAGCAAAAGGCCAAGAGTAGGCATTTCATAAACCTTATGTGGTGAGTTTTGTTGAAGAAGAGGATTGGGTAACTGTCAGAGGCTCTTTCTGTTAATAGTAATATCTTTGTGTGAAAACTTAACTCAGGACTGACAGCCAGGAGAGAAAATCATACAGGTCCACAGTCCTTCATCCAAAATTCTTAGAGCCAAATGTATTTCAGAATTCACAAAATTTTAAGTTAAATGGTTTACATACTATATTGGATACAGTATAATGTATGATTATTCACACCAGTCCAGTGTAATGAACAATACATATAAATTACCTCATACAAGTTCATGTCAGATTTTACAACAAAATAAATTTGAGTTAGGTCAGATATTGCTACCAAAAAGGTTATGAAAAAACTTTCACTTTTTATTAATCTTAAGATTTTACAATTACAGATAAGGATTCCTTACCCACATCATCACTGTTGGACATTTTATTTTATTTATTCCTAGTTCAGGAATCTCCATAAAAGCCATTGTTTCTGCTTTCCTCTAAATTATTTCTTCATATTGTTCTCTGAGACAGAGGCTATACAGATTTCAGGAGGAGCCCAGTAAGGAATTTCAAATCCATTTGGGTTAAATATTCACTTTCAGAGACAGAGAACTAAATTAAATTGTTTTTACAATTACTGTCTTATTCGAGAAATAAGAATTAATAGGGCTATTTAGTGAAAAATAGGCTTTCTCATACCTGTTTCCCAGCAGCCAAGTGCCCTCAGTGGATGTAAACTCTCTCAGTGTCCTGTGTGTCTTTCTGGCGATAGATATACATGTATGGTCTTGACTGTGTGTGTGAATGTGTGCACTGTAGAACTTAGCTTGTTTTTTTAAATCCATCCAATGTCCCACTGTATGAATGTACCACAGTGAATTTAACCAGCCCATTAATGAGTGAATATTTGAGTTATTTTCAGTCTTTTATGATTGCAGAGTATAATGCTCCAATGAATATTCCTATATATGTCATTTATACATGTGTGAGGATATCTGTAAGATAAATTTCTAGAAATGCAGTTGTGGGTCAGAGATAAATTCACTATGAATTTTTATAGATAATGCCAAATGGCTTTAATAGAGGTTGTACAACTTATATTCCCACTTGCCTTATTTGAAAGTGCCTATTTTATTATACTTCAGAGAGTATAATCATAAAGTTCTTTGCCAATCTAAGAGGTGAAAATGGTATCTTTTAGTTATAATTTACATTTTCCCTGTTATGAGTGAAGTTTTATATTGTAGTCATTTGTATTTTCTACAAACTATTGTTCTATTTTTTGTCTGTTTTTTCACCAATATGTTAGTCTTTTTTCTTTACATGTTAAAAAAAATGTAGTCATTTTGTAATATGTCATAAACATTTTCCCCAGCTTCCCTATCATCTTTTAACTTGGGTTCTATGACATTTTTTTCCCCATGCAAAAAACTCTCCCATGCAAATAAATTTTCAGGTCCCTTTCAATTGGTTCTACCTTTGATTTGTCTTTAGTCATGTCACTGCATTCATTCATGTAATAGTTTGTTATGATAGCTTAACTGGCACATTTATCCAGAGTTCTTTTCTGATCTTTCTAGCTAATCTCCCTTTCTCTGCCTATATCTTGCTTCCTAACAACAATTCAAAATTAATAGTAACAGTAATTGTTGTTGTTGTTGTTCACTTGCTATGCCATGTCCGACTCTTTGCAGCCACATGAACTGCAGCACACCAGGCTTCCCTGTCCTTCACTGTCTCCCTGAGTTTGCTCAAACTCTTGTCTATTGAGTTGATGATGCTATCCAACCATCTCATCCTCTGCTGCCCCCTTCTCCTATTGCCCTCAATCTTTCTCAGAATCAGGGTTTTTTCCAGTGAGTCAGCTCTTTGTATCAGGTGGCCAAAATATTGGAGCTTCAGCTTCAGCATCAGTCCTTCAATGAATATTCAGGGTTCATTTCCTTTATGATTGACTGGTTTGATCTCCTTACTGTGTAAGAGACTCTCAAGACTCTTCTCCAGCACCACAGTTCAAAAGCATCAATTATTGGGCGCTCAGCCTTCTTCATGGTCAAACTCTCACATCCATACATAGCTACTGGTAAAACCATAGCTTTGACTATACGGGCCTTTATCAGCAAAGTGATGTCTCTGCTTAGCTTTCATTTATTGAGCACTTATATGCCAGGCATAGTGCTAAATGCTTTGCAAACATTATCACAATTCCAAAATAAACATTGTCTTTGTCTCCGATTCAAAGCTAAGGCAACTGAAGCTTGGAAAAACTAAGCATTTTGCCCCCAAATCAGTTAGAAACTGGTAGAACCAGGATTCAAATATAGCATCAGACTTGGGAGCCTGAGCTCTTATCATTACCTTAAAGTGTTTTTATAAAGAATATAAATTTGGAGCTATTACCAGAAATACTGCAGTAATGATCAGCCAACACTAATTTCAGTTTAACTGATACTGTAGGACTAACAGCGTTGAGAAAGCAGAAGAGAACCTATCAGTTCAGTTCATTTCAGTCTCGCAGTCATGTCCGACTCTTTGCAACCCCATGAATCACAGCACGCCAGGCCTCCCTGTCCATCACCAACTCCCGGAGTTTACTCAGACTCACGTCCATCGAGTCAGTGATGCCATCCAGCCATCTCCTCCTCTGTAGTCCCCTTCTCCTCCTGCCCCCAATCCCTCCCAGCATCAGAGTCTTTTCCAATGAGTCAACTCTTCACATGAGGTGGCCAAAGTACTGGAGTTTCAGCTTTGGCATCATTCCTTCCAACGAAATCCCAGGGCTGATCTCCTTCAGAATGGACTGGTTGGATCTCCTTGCAGTCCAAGGGACTCTCAAGAGTCTTCTCCAACACCAGTTCAAAAGCATCAATTCTTCAGCACTCAGCTTTCTTCACAATCCAACTCTTACATCCATACATGACCACAGGAAAAACCATAGCCTTGACTAGATGGACCTTTGTTGGCAAAGTAACGTCTCTGCTTTTCAATATGCTATCTATGTTGGTCATAACGTTTCTTCCAAGGAGTAAACGTCTTTTAATTTCATGGCTGCAGTCACCATGTGCAGTGATTTTGGAGCCCAAAAAAATATAGTCTGACACTGTTTCCACTGTTTCCTCATCTATTTCCCATGAAGGGATAGGACCAGATGCCATGATCTTCATTTTATGAATGTTGAGCTTTAAGCCAACTTTTTCACTCTCCACTTTGACTTTCATCAAGAGGCGTTTTAATGGCTGAGTAATACTCTATTGTTGAATCAGTTCTAATGAGGTGGATGAAACTGGAACCTATTATACAAAGTGAAGTAAGCCAGAAAGAAAAACACCAGTAACAGGATACTAACGCATATATATGGAATTTAGAAAGATGGTGGTGATAACCCTGTATGCGAGACAGCAAAAGAGACACAGATGTATAGAACAGTCTTTTGGACTCTGGGAGAGGGCGAGGGTGGGATGATTTTGGGAAAATGGCATTGAAAACGTATAATATCATATATAAAATGAATCGCCAGTCCAGGTTTGATGCATGATACTGGATGCTTGGGGCTGGTGCACTGGGATGAACCAGAGGGATGGTACAGGGAGGGAGGAGGGAGGGGGGTTCAGGATGGGGAACACGTGTACACCCATGGCAGATTCATGTTGATGTATGGCAAAACCAATACAATATTGTAAAGTAATTAACCTCCAATTAAAATAAATAAATTTATATTTTTTTAAAAAAGAGGCTTTTTAGTTCCTCTTCACTTTCTGCCATAGCGTGGTGTCATCTGCATATCCGAGGTTATTGATATTTCTCCCAGAAATCTTGATTCTAGCTTGTGCTTCTTCCAGCCCAGCGTTTCTCATGATGTACTCTGCATAGAAGTTAAATAAGCAGGGTGACAATATACAGCCTTGACGTACTCCTTTTCCTATTTGGAACCAGTCTGTTGTTCCATGTCCAGTTCTAACTGTTGCTTCCTGGCCTGCATATAGGTTTCTCAAGAGGCAGGTCAGGTGGTCTGGTATTCCCATCTCTTTCAGAATTTTCCACAATTTGTTGTGATCGACACAGTCAAAGGCTTTGGCATAGTCAATAAAACAGAAATAGATGTTTTTTCTGGAATTCTCTTGCTTTTTCGATGATCCAGCAGATGTTGGCAATTTGATCTATGGCTCCTCTGCCTTTTCTAAAACCGGCTTAAACATCAGAAAGTTCACGGTTCACGTATTGCTGAAGCCTGGCTTGGAGAATTTTGAGCATTACTTTACTAGCGTGTGAGATGAGTGCAATTGTGCGGTAGTTTGAGCATTCTTTGGCATTACCTTTCTTTGAGATTGGAATGAAAACTGACCTTTTCCAGTCCTGTGGCCACTGCTGAGTTTTCCAAATTTGCTGGCATATTGAGTGCAGCACTTTCACAGCATCATCTTTCAGGATTTGAAATGGCTCAACTGGAATTCCATCACCTCCACTAGCTCTGTTCGTAGTGATGCTTTCTAAGGCCCACTTGACTTCACATTCCAGGATGTCTGGCTCTAGGTGAGTGATCATACCATCGTGATTATCTTGGTCATGAAGATCTTTTTTGTACAGTTGTTCTGTGTATTCCTGCCACCTCTTCTTAATATCTTCTGCTTCTGTTAGGTCCATACCATTTCTGTCCTTTATCGAGCCCATCTTTGCATGAAATGGTATCTCTAATTTTCTTGAAGAGATCTCTAGTCTTTCCCATTCTGTTGTTTTCCTCTATTTCTTTGCATTGATCGCTGAAGAAGGCTTTCTTATCTCTTCTTGCTATTCTTTGGAACTCTGCATTCAGATGGGAATATCTTTCCTTTTCTCCTTTGCTTTTCACTTCTCTTCTTTTCACAGCTATTTGTAAGGTCTCCTCAGACAGCCATTTTGCTTTTTTGCATTTGTTTTCCATGGGGATGGTCTTGATCCCTGTCTCCTGTACAATGTCATGAACCTCCATCCATAGTTCATCAGGCACTCTATCTATCACATCTAGTCCCTTAAATCTATTTCTTACTTCCACTGTATAATCATAAGGGATTTGATTTAGGTCATACCTGAATGGTCTATTGGTTTTCCCTACTTTCTTCAATTTAAGTCTGAATTTGGCAATAAGGAGTTCATGATCTGAGCCACAGTCAGCTCCTGGTCTTGTTTTTGTTGACTGTATAGAGCTTCTCCATCTTTGACTGCAAAGAATATAATCAATCTGATTTCGGTGTTGACCATCTGGTGATATCCATGTGTAGAGTCCTCTTCTCTTGTGTTGTTGGAAGAGAGTGTTTGCTATGACCAGGGCGTTTTCTTGGCAAAACTCTATTAGTCTTTGCCCTGCTTCATTCTGTATTCCCAGGCCAAATTTGCCTGTTAGTCCAGGTGTTTCTTGACTTCCTACTTTTGCATTCCAGTCCCCTATAATGAAAAGGACATCTTTTGGGGGTGTTAGTTCTAAAAGGTCTTGTACCTATAGGCAAACAACCTATAGGTCATCTTAATTCCTCCACTTCCCATGTCAGAGTGATGCCTGGACTCTCCACACCTTGTTTGTAGACCGTGGGGACTGGTTGTCATGAATGTGAGAAAACAGTACATATCTTGTGGAGATCACTGATACTTATCTGAATTCCTAGTATCTCAGAAAGGAAGATAGATAGATCTTTATAAACCTGGCTAGATTATACATGGTAAAAGCAAACCTAATTTGAGCTGTTTTATCTGAGAGTTCCTGAACCCTTCACTGTGTTTTGCCATCTTATTTCTGCTCATCAAAGCCAGTTATGTTGACATTATCTTGTTTGAACTTAATAGAAAGGAAGTTTGAGAAAAGCATACTTTAAAGGAAATATTTTCAAATAAACTGTCCTTAAATCAACACTAATGACCAACTACTGATTTCTTCCTTAAGATAACAGAATAGCAATGCTAAATACAAAATATAGCTAGAGTAAGACTATATAAAAGCTATGGAGATTCTTTAAAATTAGAGCAATGGGATCTCATAAAATATAATACTTCTGTAGTTTACTTACAAGAATTGTGTGGCTCTCTATGCATTATTGTGAAATGATCTCCAGAATATTTTGTTAAGTAAAAAAGCAGATCATAAATCAGTACATAAACTTGGCTCAATCTGTTTTTAAATACATGTGTGTCAATGTATGTTTAATTGTTTATGCATGTATAAGCATGTAACTATATAAAAAATGTTTAGAAGGATATATACTAAACTGTCGCCTGGAAAATCCCATGGACGGAGGAGCCTAGTGGGCTTCAGTCCATGGGGTTGTGAAGAGTCGGAAACGACTGAGCGACTTCACTTTCACTTTTCACTTTTCACTTTCAGTCGTTGGAGAAGTAAATAGCAACCCACTCCAGTGTTTTTGCCTGGAGAATCCCAGGGACGGGGGAGCCTGGTGGGCTGCCATCTATGGGGTCGCACAGAGTCAGAAACAACTGAAGTGACTTAGCAACAGCAGCAGCAGCATCCTAAACTGGTGATCTCTGGGGAAGGGAATGGGATTTGTATTTGGGTAGGGGATGAAGGGTTGAGGGGAATATTATTTTCCTCTATTTAATTCTATATATTTGAATTTTTATAGTGGAAACATACTCTTAAATTACTTGAGCAATTATATTTTTTAAGAAAACAGTTGTGATAGAGTAGTTTCATTTATCTTTTATCCAGTAGTTTAGATTAAGAATACAGTGTTTCATAGAGTGGGGGATGGGAGAGAATGTCAAGGGGGAGGGGACATGTGTATACTTACAGCTGACTCTGTTGTATGGCAGAAACCAACACAAAATTGTAAAACAATTATCCTCCAATAGAAAATAAATTTAAAAAATTACAATGTTTCTTGCCCTTGTAGTTTTCAGTGTAGTGAGGGAGACAGGCATTAAACAAATAATTCCAAATTGTGATAAATGCAATGAGGTAAAATAGCAGATTATTATGAGAAAAAAAGAGTTACAGCAATCTAATTTAGACAGTGGAGTTAAGGAATGCTTTTCTGAAGCAGTGGTATTTCAGTTGATATCTAGTAGGATGAATTACAGTTTAAAAGGAAGGAGAAAAATAGATAAGTGATTGACATTCAAGTGTTTATCGTGTTAATATTCTTAACTATTCATATATACTGTTCTGTATTAAAAAGGAAAAAGGAAAAAAAGCGGGGAGGGGAGAAAGGAAGGAGAAGGAGAGAGGGAAAACATTTCTAATAGATAAAATGAAAATATGCAGGTTTTAAGGCAGGAAATAACTTGTCTATTCAGACAAGAGAAATAGAAAGAAGACCATTGTAACCAGATTATAATGATTGAAGCAGAAAGTTATATGTGAAATGAGAAAGGAAAAGCAGGTAGGAGACAGGACGTTCAGGGTCTTGTTGCCTGTATTAGGGTTCTCCAGAGAAATAGAACCAATTAGGAGAGAGAGAGAGGGAATGTGTGCATTATTTTAAGAAATTCGTAAATTTTGAGGGCTGGAAATTCAGGTAAAAGTTGATGTTTGCAGCTGTGACAGTGAAATCCATAGGGCAGAGCAGCAGGCTAAACATTCAGGCAGAAGAGCTATGTTGCAGTCTTAACACAATTCCTTCTCCTATGGAATATCTATGCTTCAGTCTGAAGACAGAATTCCTTCTCTATTAGGGAACCTCAATCCTTGCTCTTAAGGCCTTCAGTGAATTGAATGAGCTCTCCCCGCCACCACACACACTATAGAAGTGTGTGTGTGTGTGTGTGTGTGTATTAGTTGCTCAGTTGTGTCCTACTCTTTGTAACCTCGTGGACTATAGCCCGCCAGGCTCCTCTGCCCATAGAATTCTCCAGGCCAGAATACTGGAGTGGGTTTCCATTCCCTTCTCCAGGATTATAGAAGATAATTTTCTTTAAAGTCAACTGGTAAATGTTAATTAGATCTAAAAAGTATTTTCTGGACTGCTGTTTGACCAAACAATTGGGTATCATATTGTAGCCAAGCTGACACATTACTTACCCATCACACTGCCCATGTGAGCTGTTTTATACTTAAGTACAAGGGGCCATCTGTGAATGGGATTGACAGGATCCATTTTGACTTTGTAAAAGTTCACTCTGGTTGCTATGGAAGAGAGCAGGCATGAAATGGGAAATGGTTGGGTAATACAGACGAAAGATGATGGAACTGGGACCCAAGGATTGAAATGAAATAGGAACAATCAAACCGACAAAATATTTAGGAAGCAGAACCAACAGGACCTCATAGGGAAGAGGAGAGTAAAGAGAGGGAGGTGTTGAGGATGACTGTAAGGTTTTCGTTTACTAATGGAGTGGATGAAAGAACTTGTGTTGAAATGAGAAAACTGGAAGAGGAAGAAGCAGATTTAGCCATGAGGAAAGGGTAGGTATGGGGCAAAGATGAAGACTTTGGTTTAGGGAAAGTTAAGTTAGAGATCTAAAAGAAGAGAGTGAAAAAGTTGGCTTAAAAGTCAACATTCAAAAAACTAAGATCATGGCATCTGGTCCCATCACTTCATGGCAAATAGATAGAGAAACAATGGAAACAGTGACAGACTTTATTTTCTTTGGCTCCAAAATCACTGCAGATGGGTGATTGCAGCCATGAAATTAAAAGACGCTTTCTCCTTGGAAGAAAAGCTATGACCAACCTAGGCAGTTTATTAAAAAGCAGAGACATCCCTTTGCCAACAAAGATCCATCTAGTCAAAGCTATGATTTTTCCAGTAGTCATGTATGGATGTGAGAGTTGGCCAATAAAGAAGGCTGAGTGCCAAAGAATTGATGCTTTTGAACTGTGATGTTGGATAAGACTCTTCAGAGTCCCTTGGACTGCAAGGAGATCTAACCAGTCAATCCTAAAGAAAAGCAACCCTGAATATTCATTGGAAGGATTGATGCTGAAGCTGAAGCTCCAATACTCTGACCACCTGAAGCAAAGATCCGACTCATTAGAAAAGACCCTGATACTGGGAAAGACTGAAGGCAGGAGGAGAAAGGGATGACAGAGGTTGAGATGGTTGGATGGCATCACTGACTCAATGGGCATCATTAATCAAGCTCCAGGAGATGGTGAAAGACAGGGAAACCTGGCATGCTGCATTCCATGGGGTTGCAAAGAGGCAGACACGATGGAGCGACTGAACAACAACAACAAAATTAGAGATGTTTCGAGATATCCAAGTGGAGAAATCATGTAAATGATTGGATTTTGCAGCTTGAAATGAAGATGATAATTTTGAGAATTGACACAGGTGTTATATAAAATATTCAGGGCGGCTCAAAAGGAAAAGAGAAGAAAAGCAGAAAGGAGACCTCTAACATACACAGTGAAGAATGTCAATATTTTTCAGTTGGATAGAAGAAAAAGATCTAACAAGTTATTTTAAGAAGTGGCCCAGAAGGCCAGAAGAAATTCAGGAGGTTGTAATGTCCCAGAAATAAAAACAGAAAAAAGTGTTTCAAGGAGGGCGGAAATGGTCAATTCTGTAGAATGAGTGTAAGAATTCAAAATAATTGAAATGTCTGCTAGATTTGCCAAAATGGAGGGTTTTTTTGGTGACCTTGGAAAGAATGGTTTCAGAAAAGTGGTCAGGAGAAAGCCAAGTTGACTTGATTGCAGAACAGACGAGAGGTGACAAAGAAGAGACAAAGTGAAGTGCATGCTACCATTTCAAAAAGCTTGTTATAGAAGCAGAAGGGAATGTGGGTTAAGTGAGGATTTCTTTTTACTTTTGTACTGTGGAAGTTTTCAGATGCACACAAAAATAGAGAGAATATAATGGACCCATATGCTTTAACTGAGTTTCAGCAACCTTCATCGTTCACTATTTCCTCTTAAGCCCAGACATCATATAATTTTACGAATACATTCTTTAATATGTATTTTTAACAGATAATGATGTTTTAAAACATAGCCACAATACCACTAACACACCCCAACAAAATAAAAATTCTCTAATATTATCTAATACTATATCCACATTCAGTTTTTCTTCATTTGTTTCAAGCGTACATATTTATCATTGATTTTTTTTAAATCACTATTTAGTTAAAGTCTACATGCTGCATTTGGTTGATGGATCTCTTAAATCTCTTTTAATCTATAACAAGTTTCCCTTCCTTTGTAATGCCGTTTATTTGTTGAAATAACTGAGTCATTTGTTTTTGTAGAATTCCACACTTTCTGGGATTTACATAATTATATCCTTGTATCATTTAGCCTCTTCCTCTATACTTTACATTTCATGTGAATTGACAAATTGGATCTAGAGATTTGATTAAAGTTTAATTGTTCTTTAGTAAAAATACTTCATAGGTGATGCTGTGTACTTCCTGTTGTAATATATTAGGAAGAACATAATTACTGGTTGTCCTGTTTTCGTGATTTTAAGATGAATCAGTGTGCTTAGATGATATCATCCTGATCCATCTGTTATAAAGGTCACTATTGACCTTTCACTTAGGGATTTAGCAGCCATTGATGATTGCTAACTAGATTAGAGGCTGCAAAATGATGACTTTTCTATTATTCCCTCTTCATTTATAAGGCGTGATTTTTCTATAAAGAAGAATTTTAAGGATTTGTTTTTAATATTGAATGGTACCAGGTAATGCTGATGGTAATTATTTAATTGAGAGAGAAAAACCAATACTGAAGAAGAGGGAAGAGATGATCAAATGATGACAGTCCCCAAGAAGGTGACAGGGGATGGGATTCAGAAGAGCAGATAAGGAAGTATCAGCTTTTGTTAGGAGACAGTCCACTCCTTCGATTAGAAGGGAAGGTAGAAATGTGGGTGCAGATGCAAGGAAGCTGGTAATTGGGTGGTCAGAAGAGTAATTTAGTTCCCTTAGTTCCCTGTGGTTATATTTTTTTCAGTGAAGTATACAGCAAAGTCATTGACTAAGGTCTGGAGAAATTGGGGAAGGAAGTAGGGGAGCAAAATTTTAATTATGCTTTTATGTTTAATGAAAACTTAAAAAAAAAAAAAAAAGAATTTCTGCAAAACCAGTGGCTATATTGGAGCCTGTCAAACCAAGATTATTTTTTCCTAAAACTCTTATCATTCAAAGAGATTCCTAAAAGCTAACCTCTTTGATGGAAGAAGAAATCAAGAATTTGTTCCAATACACTATTCTGTTTGTATTTTCTCTATTCCTTCCTGAGATTTTAACTTCATTCTTTAAAAAGAAAAAAAAATGGGGAGGGGGGGACATTCTCCTTCCACTCTGGTTGTTGTTGTTCAGTCACTAAGTTGTGTCTGACTCTTTGCGACTCCATGAATTGCAGCATGCCAGCCTTCCCTGTCCTTCACTATCTTCCCAACTTTGCTCAAACTCATGTCCAGTGAGTCAGTGATGCCATCCAGCCATCTCATCCTCTGTTGCCCCCTTCCATCTTGCCCTCAATCTATCCCAGCATCAGGGCCTTTTCTAACGAGTTGACCCTTTGCATCAGGTGGCCAAATTATTGGAGCTTTCAGCTTCTATCCTTCCAATGAATACTCAGGGTTGATTTCCTTTAGGATTGACTCATTTGATCTCCTTGCTGCCCAAGGAACTCTCAAGAGTTTTTCTCCAACACCACAGTTCTAAAGCATCAATTCTTGAGCCCTCAACCTTCTTTATGGTCCAACTTTCACATCCGTACATGACTATTGGAAAAACCATAGCTTTGACTATAGACCTATGTCAACAAAGTGATATCTCTGCTTTTTAATACTCTGTCTAGGTTTGTCATAGCTTCTCTTCCAAGGAGCAAGCGTCGTGGCTTCAGTCACCGTCCACATTGATTTTGGAACCCAAGAAAATGAAATCTAAAACTGTTTCCACTTTTTCCCTATCTCTTTGCCATGAAATGATGGAACCAGGTGCCGTGATCTTAGTTTTTTGAATGTTGAGTTTTAAGCCAGCTTCTTCACTCTCCTCTTTCACCTTCATCAAGAGGTTCTTTAGTTCCTCCTAGCTGTCTGCCATTAGAGTGGTATCATCTGCATATCTAAGGTTGTTGATTTTTCTCGCAGCAGTCTTTATTCCAGCTTGAGCTTAATCCAGTCCAGCATTTCACATGATGTACTTTGCATATAAGTTAAATAAGCAGGGTGACAGTATACAGCTTTGACATACTCCTTTCCCAAATTTGAACCACTCCATTTTCCCTTGTCCAGTTCTGTTGCTTCTTGACCTGCATATAGGTTTCTCAGAAGGCAAGTTAGATAGTCTGGTATTCCCCACAGTTTGTTGTGATCCACACTGTCAAAGCCTTTCTCGTACTCAATGAAGCAGAAGTAGATGTCTTTTTGGAATTCCCTTGCTTTTCCTATGATCCAGCAGATGTTGGCAATTTGATCTCAGGTTCCTCTGCCTTTCTGAATCTAGCTTGTACATCTGAAAGTTCTTGATTCACATACTGTTTGAAGCCTAGCTTGAAGGATCTTAGCATGGCCTTGCTAGCATGTGAAATGAGCCCAATTGTGTGGTAGTTTGAACATTCTTTGGCATTGCCCTTCTTTGGGATTGGAATGAACACTGATCTTTTCCAGTCCTGTGGCCACTGCTGACTTTTCCAAATTTGATGGCATATTGAATGCATCACTTAAGAGCATCATATTTTAGGATTAGGAATAGCTCAGCTGGAAATCCATCACCTCCACTAGTTTTGTTCGTAGTAATGCCTCCTACTTTGGCCACCTCATGCGAAGAGTTGACTCATTGGAAAAGACTCTGATGCTGGGAGGGATTGGGGGCAGGAGGAGAAGGGGACGACAGAGGATGAGATGGCTGGATGGCATCACTGACTCAATGGACGTGAGTCTGAGTAAACTCCGGGAGTTGGTGATGGACAGGGAGGCCTGGCGTGCTGCGATTCTTGGGGTCGCAAAGAGTCGGACACAACTGAGCGACTGAACTGAACTGAATGCCTCCTACTGCTGCTGCTGCTGCTGCTAAGTCACTTTAGTCGTGTCCAACTCTGTGTGACCCCATAGATGGCAGCCCACCAGGCTCCGCCATCCCTGGGATTCTCCAGGCAAGAACGCTGGAGTTGGTTGCCATTTCCTTCTCCAATGCATGAAAGGGAAAAGTGAAAGTGAATACGCTCAGTCCTATCCCGACTCTTAGTAACCCCATGGACTGCAGCCAACCAGGCTCCTCCGTCCATGGGATTTTCCAGGCAAGAGTACTGGAGTGGGTTGCCATTGCCTTCTCCGAATGCCTTCTAAGGCCCACTTAAATTCACGTTCCAGGATATCTGGCTCTAGGTGAGTGATCACACATAGTGGTTATCCAGTTCATTAAAACCTTTTCATACATTTCTTCTGTGTATTCTTGCCACCTCTTCTTAAGTTCTTCTGTTTCTGTTAGGTCCTTACCATTTCTGTCCTTTATTGAGCCCATCTTTGCATGAAACATTCCTTTGGTATTTCTAATTTTCTTGACGAGAGCTCTAGTCTTTCCCATTCTATTGTTTTCCTCTATTTGTTTGCATTGTTCACTTAAGATGGCTTTCTTATCTCTCCTTACTGTTCTCTGGATCTCTACATTCAGTTGGGTATATCTTTCCCTTTCTCCTCTGCCCTTCGTTTTTCATATTTTCTCAGCAATTTGTTAAGCCTCCTCAGACAACCATTTTGCCTTCTTGGATTTCTTTTTCTTGGGGATGGTTTTAGTCACCATCTCTTGTACAGTATTACAAACCTCCATCCACTGTTGTTCAGGCCCTCTGTTTAACGGATCTAGTCTCTTCAATCTATTCATCACCACCACTGTATAATCATAAGGGATTTGATTTAGGTCATACCTGAATGGCCTGGTGGTTTTCCCTACTTTCTTCAATTTGAGCCTGAATTTTGCAATAAGGAGCTGAAGATCTGAGCCACAGTCAGCTCCAAGTCTTGTTTTTGCTGACTGTGTAGAGCTTCTCCATCTTTGGCTTCAAAGAATATAATCAGCCTGATTTTGGTATTGACCATCTGGTGATGTCCATGTGTAGAGTTGTCTCTTATGTTGTTGGTAGAGGGTGTTTGCAATAACATTGTATGGGGACAAATGGTTATTAGACTTAGCATAGTGATCATTTCACTGTATATGCAAATGCCAAATCACTTTGTACCACACCTGAGCCACACTATATACTACACTCTGGTGGGTTAGATAGTTATCCCCTGTTTGCTTCTTTTACCTTTAATTTGCATGTGTGCTATGGGGACCTCTTTTAAGAAGACGATATAAATCAAACCTGAAGGTAGAATTTGTTTTAAGACTTATGCTTACTTATCTGACATATAAGAATGAAATAGAATCATTGGTATTTCCAATCTGGCTAGTGTGACTTGTACAGATACATCTGTTACCCTTTTTGTTAGTTTATTCTTGATGTTGACTTGGATCACATTGATATACATTTTTAAAAAGCGTGATTGTTTGCCTCTGAGATTTATTTCACTCTGTGAACATCTCACTTGTCTATTTGGTCCCTGAGAAACTAGAAGTGTGGATTGCCATACATGAATACATGCAACTTTTTTCTTGTAACTTTATTCTGGGTGTTTTGGGAAATAAATGTGTTATGTTCTGGCACCTCTAGAATGCAAATCCCAAGTATATTTCCAAAAGTGTTACTAAACCCTAAGCAAAATAATTGTTTGCAAGCACAGTTAAATAGCTCCAGTAGCAAAGCATAAATACCATAAGAAAGCAAGGTACTCTCTTAAAGCGTATTATTTTATAATTATAATATAGCTGATATATAATATCATGTTGGTGTCAGGTGTAGTATGTAGTGATTTGTCATTTGTATATAGTATGAAATGACCACCTTGGTAAGTCTAATAACTATTTGTCCCCATACAACATTATTGCAATATCATTGCCCATATTCCTTATCCTGTATGTTACATCCCTGTGGCTTATTTATTTTATAACTGGAGGTTTGTACCTCTTACCCCTCTCCCCTCAGACACCCACCCATCTGTTCTCTGTATCTATGATTCTGTTTTCATTTTGTTTTGTTTGTATTGCTTTTTAGATTCCACGTATAAGTGAGATCATACAATATTTGCCTGTGTCTGACATTTCACTTAGCATGATGCCCTCTAGAATCATCCATGTTGTTGTTAGAGGCAATTTTTTAATAGCTTGTGTATAAGTGTCTGTGTGTGTGTATATATATGTACATGCATATACTATATCTTCTTTATCCATTTATCTTATCAGTGGAGAATTAGGCTGCTTCCAGATCTTGACTGTTCTAAAGAATGCTGCAGTGAACACTAGGATACATACATATATATATATATATATATATATATATATATATCTTTTCAAATTACTGTTTTTGTTTTCTTTGAATAAACACTCAATTCCAAGAGTGGACTTGCTGTATCATATGAAGAGCCTTCATATGTTTTCCATACTGAAGTATGAAAACATACTTCATACTGTTTTCCATAGTGGCTGCACCAATTTACAATCCTACCAACAGTGCATTCTACACATCCTTGCCAACACTTACTATTTGTTGTACTTTCGTTAATAGTCATTCTGACAGGTGTGAGGTGGTATCTTCTTGGGGTTTTGATTTGCATTTCTCTGATGATCAGTGAGGTTGAGCACCTTTTCATGTGTCTGTTGGCCATCTGTAGAAATTCTTTGGAAAAATGTCGTTCAGATCCTCTGCCCATTTTTTAATTGGGTTGTTTGTTCATTTTTTAATGTTGAGTTACATGAGTTCTTTGTGTATTTTGATATTAACTTCTTATTGGATATGTTTGCAAATATCTTCTCCCAGTTTGTATGCTGTCTTTTCCTTCTGTTGATGGTTTCCTTCATTGTGCAAAAGCTTCTTAGTCTCATGTAGTCCCATTTGTTTATATTTGCTTTTTTAAATATTGCAAGTGATTTAATTTTTAATTAATATATAAGCAATTCATATTCATTGATTTGTATTCAGTTGAGTTCAGTTCAGTTGCTCAGTCGTGTCCAGCTTTTTGCAACCCCATAAATCGCAGCATGCCAGGCCTCCCTGTCCATCACCAGCTCCTGGAGTTCACTCAGACTCACGTCCATCTAGTCAGTGATGCCATCCAGCCATCTCATCCTCTGTCCTCCCCTTCTCCTCCTGCCCCCAATCCCTCCCAGCATCAGAGTCTTTAATCTATCAAAAATGTTTAACTTTTTTTATTTCCCTTGCCTGAGGAGACATATCAAAAAAAAATTTTTTTCCCCAAGAATGATGTCAAAAAATGTACTGCCTATGTTTTCTTCTAGGAGTTTATGATTTCAGGTCTTAAATTTACATCTTTAATCCATTTAGAGTTTACTTTTGTATATAATGTGACTTAGAGTATATTCTTCGAGCTTGCTTTTGAAACTTAAGTCTAGATCAAGGTGCTTCCTTTTCCAACCAAGATGGAGTAACAGGAATTGAATTCATTTTCCCACCTGAATGAGTAAACAAGCAGACAAAAGACATGAAACAACTGTTGTTTTCCAATATTGCACATCAAGGACAGTTATCCATGAAAAGAGGAGAAATAAGTGAGGTTAGCGCTACAGTTACATTTCTAGACCACGAATCAGGAACCTCCATGGAGGCTAACAAGTTCACTGACTTGAGAAGGCAGCGTTGGAAGCCTGATGATGCCAAGGTGGCTAGTGTTTACAGGGCAGAGGAGTGGATAGGCGAGAACTACAAAAAGAAAGCACTCTAGATATCTCTAGTGTCTAAAACTGCTTAAAGAGCTAATACTGGGAGGAGTATCAACACTCAATTTAAAAACAAGGCAAATGATTTCAGGTGGTTTTCCTTGACTCAATGAGTTGACTGATGTTATGGATATGGTTCAGTTGCAGTCAGTGCCAAATCCGTACCAGTGGCTGAAGAATTACCTTCCATGAACATGAACAGTCTATGGGAAACAATTACAGGCAAGAATAGTTTCAAGAAAATGCTACATCAATACATCCTGAAGTGGAATCTGCTAAGATGTATTACAGCTGATGGTGGCAAATTATGTGTGGAGCTGAAAAAGATTTTGATTAACCCTGTTTACAAAGCTTGTGAAAAAATAAGGTATTTAAAATGTGATTATTTATCCTTTTATTTGTCAGCCGCTACTTTGAGGAAAATATTTTAATTTATTATGTGTTATTGAATCAGCAGTGTCAATAGCCAAATTTATTTTTTCTCATGGCCTTAACCACCATCAGTTCCATGAGTTTTTGATATAAAGAATGAATATCCTGACTTGCCACACAGTAGTTCAGTGGCTTAGAAGTGGTAAGGACTTTGTGAGTTTTTTTTTTGTTTGTTTTTTTTTAGTTTTGTGATTTTCAGGGGTGGGGACTGAGACTGAAATTTTTCTGAATAAGAAAAATCCCCTTTGACTTCTATTAGTGAACACTTGATTCACCTTGAAAATTAGCTTTTTTTTGCATATTTGACAATGTTTCTTAATGAATTCAACCTAAAATGATAAGGCAAAACAGATGCTTATATATAACTGGTCCTGTGATAGTCATTTTAGTGGCAGCTAACTTCGTTTGAATCACAAAAAAATACTGGTTTTTTTTTTAATACTTCTCATGCTGTCAAAAGTTTAAAAAAGTGAGAACTTCATTCTCATACAAATTTATAATGAATGTGATTTCTGAGCTCAACCTACAGTTCCAGGAATGTTTTTCTGACTTGGATGCAAATGCAAAGAAGGGATATTTCTATGTTGCAAAATTTGTTTAACTGTGCAGTTCTACCTAACCATCAGTTGGAGTGATTAGTCTTTAATGTAATGACATGTTAAAAGGCAAATATTAATAGAAGAACCAAATCAAATTCTATGTATTATCAACTAAAATCATATTCTTGTACATTAATATCACTATTTAATAGTACCTATCTGCATTTTCACATATAAAATATATTTTTAAATATCATTGTAGATTAGCATTAACAATGAACATTTTCAATTTGTATGATAGGAAACATTAACTTTGAACCCCAGTTAAATGCAATTATCTCCTCCCCAAAAAAGAATTCTTTTCATTAGTGGACCTGAATGAAAAAGAAAAAAGTATACTGAATTATTACTCCATTTTTAATTTTGTCAATAAAAAACTTTGTGGAATTTGTTTGCTCCCTTGTTATAGAAGAAAGTCTTCTCATGAATTTTGCTTCTTGGCTAGCAAAGCCTACAGTATTTACTATTTGATTCTTTACAGGAAAACATTTTTGACCACTTCTCTAGGTAGTGATCACAGGCTTTGAACTAGAGTGTTGACCACTGCCCAGGTCCCACACTGCTTGCTGGGTAGGACATATATGGGACTGATCCAGATAGCACTGCAAATACTTTGAAATTTTAACTGGTATTGTAAAAAAAAAAAAAGAAAACCTTGAAGACAATTTGGAACTGTGTCCTGAACCAATCCTGGTTGAATGCCTGCTACAATAGAACATAACAAAACAAAATCAACAATCTCTTTGAATTTAAACAAAAGCAACTTGCCAGGTGGCAAAATGGTAAAGGATCCACTTGCCACTGCAGGAGACCCAAGAGACATGGGTTTGATCCCTAGGTCAGGAAGATCCTCTGGAGCAGGAAATGGCAACCCACTCTAATATTCTTGCCTGAAAAAGTCCATGGACAGAGAAGTCTGGTGGGCTACAGCCCATGGGGTTGCAAAGAGTTGGACACAACTGAGAGATTAAGCACAGATAGGAGCCAGATGACATAAATTTTAAAAATGTTCAGGACACAGTCTAAAATTACTCAGCATATGAAGAAATTTGGAAATCTCAACTTACAAGAGAAAAGACAACAAATGCCAAACCTTGGGTGACGCAGGTGTCACGTTTATCAGACAACATTAAAGGAACTATCATAACCACGCTTCATGAAGTAAGGGCAAACACACCAAACAAATGGAAAGACAGACAATCTCAGCATAGAAATAGAAAATATAAAGAGCTAAATGAGTACTTTCAAACTGAGAGAGTAACAGAAATTTTAAAATCCACTGATGAGCTTCATGGCAGAATAGAAATGATAGAGGAAAGGGTTATTAACCTTGTAGATAAATCACTAGAGAATATCTAGTGTGAACAACAGCGAGAATAAAAAAGACTGGAAAAGATGTATAAAAAGAACCTCATGCACCACTGTAAAAATACCAGAAAGAGAAAAAGAAATTAGAATAAAATATTTCATATTCAGTAAAGGACACTAGAAAACACAAGAAACTCAGCAAACCCAAGAAAGATCAATTCAAAGACATCTCCTAGACACATCATAATTAGACTTGTGAAAACTAGAAAGAATTCCAATATTGGAAATTTCCAGGAAAAAAATGGTGTACATCATATATGGGAACAATAATTCAAATCTGTATATTTCTCATCAGAAACCAAGAATAAGAGAAGGTTTTAAAGGGCTGAGGGAAAAGAAAGATCAACTCAGAATTGTACCTCCAGTGAAAATATAATATCTTTGAGGGAAAAGAAATGAAGACACTCTCAGATGAAGGAAACAGAATTCACCACCTGCAGACCTGCTCTATAAGAAATGCTTATACTTCATATGAAGAATTGGAAAAAGATAAATAAAACTGTCCCTATTCAAAGATGAAATGATGGTCTACATAGAAAATCCCATGTACTCTACAGAAAAGTTCCTGGAACTAAAGAAGTTTATTAAGGGATATAGGATAAAAGACCAACAACTCAGAATTCAATAGTACTTTTATATACTAACAATGAACAATTGGAAGCTGAAATTAATGCAACAGTACCATTCACAGTAGTTTCAAGTAACTAGGACAGTCCACCTTTAAGTAATATTAATGCATTTAATGTATGGTGTAAGGCCCACTGGCTTCCCTGGTGGCTGAGTGGTAAACAGTCCACCTGCCAGGAATCAAGACATGAGTTCGATCCCTGGGTGAGGAAGATAACCTGGAGAAGGAAGTTACAACCCACTCCAGTATTCTTCTGGTGGGCTGCAGTCCATGGGGTCACAAAAGAGTCAGACACAACTTAGCAACTAAACAACAACATATAAGACCCATACAACAGTATACTCTCAGTTTCCCCCTCCCACCTTTTGTGCTATTGTTATTATACATTTAATTTATACATATGTTATAAATACCCAGAGAAGGCAATGGCAACCCATTCCAGTACTCTTGGCTGGAAAATCCCATGGACGGCGGAGCCTGGTGGGCTGCCGTCTATGGGGTTGCACAGAGTCGGACATGACTGAAGCGACTTAGCAGCAGCATGTTATAAATACCAGAGAGCAGTTTGGGGTTCACAGCAAAATTAAGAGGAAGATAAAGAAATTTCTCACACACTCCCTGCCCCTACACTGCATAACTTCCCCCATTATCAACACAGCACACATCAACAGGCCCCACTTGAGAGGTACGTTTGTTACATTGACGCATCATTAGCAGCCAAAGTCCATAGTTTACATTATGTACACTCTTGGTGGTTTACATTCTGAATTAAGGCAAATTTATAATGGCATGTATCCATAGTTATAGTACGATACAGAGCATTCTCAGTGCCATAAAACCCCTCTGTGCTCTGCCTGTTCATCCCTCTCCCCCAACTCCTGGCAGCCAGCAATCTTTTTACTGTCTCTGTAGTTAAGTCTTTTCCAGAATGTCATACAGATGGAATCATTCAGTATGTAGCCTTTCCAGATTGGCTACTTTGTCCTAGTAATATATATATACACATATGTAAATCCCTCCATTTTTTTTTTATGACTTGATGGTTCATTTGTTTTTAGTGCTGAATAATATTCCATTGTCTGGTTGTACCACATTCATTCACATCATTATTTGTCCATTTACCTTCTAATGAACCTCTTGGTTGCTTCCACGTTTTGTCTGTTATGAGTAAAGCTGCTATAAACATCTATATGCAAGTTTTTTTTTTATGTATATCTATATGCAAGTTTTTGTGTGGACAGAAGTTTTAAGCTTTGGAGTAAATGTCAAGGAGCATGATTACTGGACCATAGGTTAAGAATATGTTTAGTCTTCTAAGAAACTGCCAGTTTGTGTTCTAAAGTGACTGTGCCACTTTGCATTTCCACTAGCAACAAATGAGCGTTTGTGCTGCTACACATCCTCACTAGCAATTAATTTTATCAGTGTTACAGATTTAGGCCGTTTTCATAGGTATGGTGGAGTAGGAAGTGGCAACCCATTCCAGTATTCTTGCCTGGAGAATCCCATGGACAGACCATGGGGTCGCAAAGAGTTAGACACAACTGAGTGACTAACACACACACACACACATAGGTGTGGCGTGGTATCTCATTGTTTTAATTTGCATTTTCTTGATGACGTAGATGTAGGCATCTTTTCATATACTTGTTTGCCATCTGTATGTCTTCTTTAGAAATGTGTCTGTCTGTTAAGATCTTTAGTCCATTTTTTAATCAGGTCATTTGTTTTCATATTGTTGAGTTGTCAGGGTTCTTTGTATATTTTTGATAATCTTTTGTCAGATATGGGTTTTGCAAATATTCTCTCCCAGTTTGTGATGTATCTTCCAGTTCTCTTGACATTGTCTTTTTCAGAGCTGAAGTTTTTTAATTAAGTCCACCTTATCAATTATTTCTTTCATGGATAGTGCATTTGGTGTGGTGTTTAAGGAGTAATCATTACACTCAAGGTCATTCAGGTTTCATCCTATTTATCTTCTAGGAGCTTTATAGTTTTGCACTTTTCATTTTGAGTTAATTGTTGTGAAAGGTATAAAGCCTGTATCCAGATTCATTTTTCTGCATATCTAGTTGTTCCAGGCATCTTCAAGCATGTATTGAAAAGTTTATCATTGCTCCATTTCATTGCCTTTGTTCTTTTGTCAGAGATCAATTGATTGTATTTATATGGGCTCTGTATTCTGTTTTACTGATCTACTTGTCTATTTCTTTTTCCAATACCACACTCTCTTCATTACAGTAGCTTTATAGTAACTCTTGAAGACAGATAGAATCAGTTTTCAGCTTTGTTCTTCTCCTTCATTTCTGTGTTTTCTGTTCTGGATCTTTTGCCACTACACATTAACTTTAGAATCAGTTTCTCAATATCCACAAAATAGCATGTTGGGATTTTTTTAATTTTATTTATTTATTTTTAATTGGAGGCTAATTACTTTATAGTATTGTAGTGGTTTTTGCCATACATTGACATGAATCAGCCATGAGTGTACATGTGTCCCCCATCCTGAACCTCCCTCCCACCTCCCTCCCCATCCCATCCCTAGGGTTGTCCCTGTGCACTGGCTTTGAGTGCCCTGTTTCATACATTGAACTTGGACTGGTGATCTATTTCACATATGATAGTATACACGTTTCAATGCTATTCTCTCAAATCATCCCACCCTCACCTTCTCCCACAGAGTCCAAAAGTCTGTTCTTTATATCTGTATCTCTTTTGCTGTCTCACATATAGGATAATTGTTACCATATATATGCATTAATATACTCTATTGGTGTTTTTCTTTCTGACTTACTTTATTCTGTATAATAGGCTGCAGTTTCATCCACCTTATTGGAACTGACTCAAATGCATTCTTTTTAATAGCTGAGTAATATTCCATTATGTATATGTACCACAGCTTTCTTATCCATTCATCTGCCAGTGGACATCTAGGTTGCTTCCATGTCCTGGCTATTGTAAACAGTGCTGCGATGAACATTGGGGTACATGTGTCTCTTTCAGTTCTGGTCTCCTTGGTGTGTATGCCCCGTAGTGGGATTGCTGGGTCGTATGGCAGTTCTATTTCCAGTTTTTTAAGGAATCTCCACACTGTTGTCCATAGTGGCTGTACTAGTTTGCATTCCTACCAACAGTGTAAGAAGGTTCCCTTTTCCCCACACCCTCTCCAGCGTTTATTGTTTGTAGACTTTTTGATAGAAGCCCATTCTGACCACCAAGAGATGGCACCTCATTGTGGTTTTGATTTGCATTTCTCTTATAATGAGTGATGTTGAGCATCTTTTCATGTGTTTGTTAGCCATCTGTATGTCTTCTTTGGAGAAATGTCTGCTAAGTTCTTTGGCCCATTTTTTGATTGGGTCATTTATTTTTCTGGTATTGAGCTGCATGAGCTGCTTGTATAGTTTTTAGATTAATTCTTTGTCAGTTGCTTCATTTGCTATTACTGTCTCCCATTCTGAAGGCTGTCTTTTCACGTTGCGTATAGTTTCCTTTTGTTGTGCAAAAGCTTTTAAGTTTAATTAGGTCCCATTTGTTTATTTTCACTTTTATATCCATTACTCTGGGAGGTGGGTCATAGAGGATCCTGCTGTGATTTATGTCAGAGAGTGTTTTGTCTCTGTTTTCCTCTAAGAGTTTTGTAGTTTCTGGTCTTATATTTAGACCTTAAATCCATTTTGAGTTTATTTTTGTGTATGGTGTTAGAAAGTGTTCTAGTTTCATTCTTTTACAGGTGGTTGGCCAGTTTCCCCAGTACCACTTGTTAAAGAGATTGTCTTTTCTCCATTGTTGCCTCCTTTGTCAAAGATAAGGTGTCTGTAGATGCGTGGATTTATCCCTGGGCTTTCTGTTTTGTTCCATTGATCTATATTTCTGTCTTTGTGCCAATACCATACTGTCTTGATGACTGTAACTTTGTAGTGTAGTATAATCTGAAGTCAGGCAGGTTGATTCCTCCAGTTCTATTCTTTTTCAAGATTGCTTTGGCTATTTGAGGTTTTTTTGTATTTCCATACAAATTGTGAAATTATTTGTTCTAGTTCTGTGAAAAATACCGCTGGTAGCTTGATAGGGATTGCATTGAATCTATAGATTGCTTTGGGTAGCATACTCATGTTCACTATATTGATTGTTCTGATCCATGAACATGGTATATTTCTCCATCTATTTATGTCCTCTTTGATTTCTTTCATCAGTGTTTTATAGTTTTCTATATATAGGTCTTTTGTTTCTTTAGGTAGATTTATTCCTAAGGATTTTACTCTCTTCATTGCAATGGTGAATGGAATTGTTTCCTTAACTTCTCTTTCTGTTTTCTCATTATTAGTGTATAGGAATACAAGGGATTTCTGTGTATTAATTTTATATCCTACAACTTTACTATATTCATTGATTAGCTCTAGTAATTTTCTGGTGGTGTCTTTAGGGTTTTCTGTGTAAAGGATCATGTCATCTGCAAAAAGTGAGAGTTTTACTTCTTCTTTTCCAATCTGGGTTCCTTTTATTTCTTTTTCTTCTCTGATTGCTGTGGCTAGAACTTCCAAAACTATGTTGCACAGTAGTGGTGAGGGTGGGCACCCATGTCTTGTTCCTGACTTTAGGGGAAATGTTTTCAATTTTTCACCATAGATGATAATGTTTGCTGTGGGTTTATCATATCAGGTTGGGATTTTGATTGGGATTATGTTGAATCTGCAGTTCAAGTTGTGAATTAACAACTTGACAATACTGTCTTCTTATCCATGAAAATGGAATACCTCTTCATTTACTTAATTCTTTTTTTTACTTTGTTCATCAGTTTTGTAGTTTTCCTCATATTTATCTTCTACCTAAGATTTATACCTAAGGATTTAATTTTGCATTGTGCTAGTGTAAATAGTAGGAGAAAGCAATGGCACCCCACTCCAGCACTCTTGCCTGGAAAATCCCATGGATGGAGGAGCCTGGTAGGCTGCAGTCCATGCGGTCGCTAAGAGACGGACATGACTGAGTGACTTCACTTTCACTTTTCCCTTGCATGCATTGGAGAAGGAAATGGCAACCCACTCCAGTGTTCTTGCCTGGAGAATCCCAGGGACGGGGGAGCCTGGTGGGCTGCCGTCTGTGGGGTCACACAGAGTCAGACACGACTGAAGTGACAGCAGCAGCAGCAGCAGTGTAAATAGTATTTTTATTTCAATACCTATCTGTTGGTTTCTACTGTACTGGAAAGCAGTTGACTTTTGTCAGCCTTGTATGCTGCAACCTTAGCTATAATTGCTTAGTTTTAAGAGGATTTTGTTGATTCTTTTGGATTTTCTACATAGAAAATCATGTCTTCTGTGTACAAGGACAGTTTTATTTCTTCTTTTCCAGTCTGTATACCTTTTATTTACTTTTCTTGTCATAATGCATTAGTTAGCATTTCCAATATGATGTTGAAAAGGCATGCTGAGAGGATATTCTTGCCTTGTATCTGAACTTAATGGGAAAACTCAAGTTTATCTACATTAAGTATGATGCTAGCTGTAGGTTTTTTGTAGATATTCATATCAAGTTGAGGAAGTTCCCTCTATTCTTATTTTACTGGGAGTTTTTTTAATCATAAATATGTGTGGAATTTGTCAAATACTTTTTCAAGATCTATTGATATGATAATTTTTTAACCTCTTGATGTGATGGGCCACATTTATAGTTTTTTTTTTTAATGTTGAATCAGCCTTGCATATCTGAGATAAATCTCATTTGATTGAAGATTTTTGCATCTATGTTCATAAAAGAGGTTGGTCTATAGTTTTTTTTTTTCTTGTAATGTCTTTGGTTTTGATATTATAGTAATGCTGCCTCATAGAATGTGTTAAGAATTCCCTCTGCTTCTGCCCTCTGAAAAAGGTTGTAGAGAGTTGGTATAATTTCTTCCTGAAGTGTTTGCTAGAATTCACCAGTGAACTCATCTGAGCCTTGTGCTTTCTGTTTTGGAATATCTTACTAATTATCAATTCAGTTTATTTAATAGTTAAAAGCCTATTCAAGTTGTCTATTTCTTCTTGCGTGAGATTTGGCAGATTGTGTCTTAAAGAATTGCTCCATTTCATCTAGGTTATTACACTTGTGAGTGTAGTTGTTCATAATATTCTTTGACTGTCCTTTTAATGTCCACGGATCTATAGTGATATACTGTCTTTCATTTTTGGTGTGAGTTATTTCTGCCATCTGTTTTGGGTTTTTTCCCTTAATTATTTGTCTAAAGACTTACTGATTTCAGTGATCTTTTAAAAGAACTAGCTTTTTGTTTCATTGCTTTTTCTCTATTGTTTTCTGTTTTCAGTTACACTGATTTCTGCTCTACTTCATATTATTTCTTCTTTTCTGCTTACTTGAGAATTAATTTGCTCTTCTGTTTCTAGTTTCCTAAAGTAGATACTTAGGTGACTGACTTTAGATTTCTTTTTTCTAATGTGTGCATTCAATGCTATAAATTTCCCTCTAAGCACTGCTTTCACTGCATCCCACAAAGTTTAGTATGTTATGTTTTCATTTTTATTTAATTCAAAATTTATTTAATTTATTTTAAGATTTCTTCTTTGACCCATCTGTTATTTAGAAGTGTGGAGTTTATTACTCTGTGTATTCTGGGATTTTCCAGTTACTGATTTCTAATTTACTTCCATTATGTTCTGAGGGCAGACAGCATATGATTTATATGACTTCTAGTTTTTCAGTTTGTTAATATATATTTTATGGCCCAGAATGTGGTCTTTCTTGGTTAATGTAAGGTTAATTTTTATGTTAAGGTGTGACATTTGTGCTAAAGTTCTTTTTTTTTTTTTTTTTTTTTGCTCACATATGTCTAGTTGTTGCAACACTATTTGTTGAAAAGATTATCCTTTCTACTCAATTAACTTTGCATCTGTAAAAACCTCAGTTGATCATATTTTGTCTTGATATATTTCTGGACTCATGTTTTTCTGTTGATCTGCATATCCATTCTCCACTAATACCACATTGTCTTGATTAATGTAGCTTTACAGTAAGTCTTAAAACCATGTTATATGAGCTATCCAACTTTGTCTTCTTCAAAATTATTGTGACCATTTTAGTTCCTTCTTCCTATGTAGGAAACTGAGTCTCAGATGAAAAGGTAAACGTTATAGAAAGACATGTATAACATAACTAAGAAATTTTACTTTGTTATGTTTGCCTTTTAATATGTTATATTAAAATTGTCTTGATTAAAAGGTCTCCCATATACTCATTGATGTTCTGGTAAATTCTTTAGCCTCCCTTCAAGTTGTACTGACTTCTCATAATATTCACTCTATGACTTATATGCACTTCAAGAAAAAATATATTAAATTAGGGTTAGCAGAATCCTTTCATGATAGCACCTCTGCTGAATGGAGAACAAGAGATAGAAGGTAAGATTCTGAGTATTACCCTCAATCCTGTGTCTGCACCTATCTGTCTCTAAATCTGTGTGAGTAGTTCTCCTAAAAGATCTGCAGTCTCACAGGCAGGTTCAAGACTACCTGTTTTCCTTTTCTTTAATTTAAACTTTTTATTTTATATTGGAGTATAACTGATAAACAATGTTGTGATAGTTTCAGGTGAACAGCAAAGTGACTCAACCATGCATATACATGTATGTATTCTCCTCCAAACTCCCCTCCCATCTAGGCTATCACATAACTTGAGCAGAGTTCCTTATGCTATACAGTAGATTACCCACTTTTAAATATAGCAGAGTGTACATGTCCATTCCAAAGGAGCCTCATTTTAAATAGTGGAAAAGCAATATAAAGCTTAAATTTACCAACGTAACCATTTTAAGTATATAGTTCAGTTAATCACCCTTTGTACTGATGTTTGACAAGTAATTGTAAAGCACTTATAAAATACGCTGTATCTTCTATTTTTCAGAAACCTGAATGCCAGCCTAGGTTTGCTCTAGCAGTTAAAAAGTAGAAAACTTTTGAGAGAAACTCTTTTAGGATTCCTGAGAAGAAAGACCTATTCTAGGACTCCTAGCCTAGTGTGGTAATTGGTTATCCTTCTACCTTCTTTATGAATTCATTATTTCTTGGTACTATTCCTTTTCTCCCACTGAGGTAAGAATAATATATAGGGATATAAAGAATCAGATTTTTACTCACTCAGTCATGTCTGACTCTTTGCAACCTCATGCACTGTAGCCCACCAGTCTCGTCTGTCCATGGAATTTTCCAGGCAAGAACACTGGAGTGGATTGACATTTTCTTCTCCAGGGGATCTTCCTGACCCAGGGATTGAACCCACATCTCCTGCATTGCAGACAGATTCTTTACTGTCTGAGCCACCAGGGAAACCTCAAAGAATCATGAGAAGAAAATTTTTTTCTTTTATTTTTCTTTTTTAATTAGAGGAAAATTGCTTTACAATGTTGTGATGACTTTCGCTGTGCAATAACACAAATCATCCATAAAACTTATATCCCTTCCCTCTTGAGCCTCCCTCCCCTCCCCCATCTCACTCCTTTGGATCATCACAGAGCCACCTGTCTGGGTTCTCTGTGTTATACAGCAACTTCTTACCAGCTGTCTGTTTTACAAATGTGGTGTATATATATATATCGATGCTACTTGCTCCATCCATCCCAGTCTTTTCTTCCCCTACTTTGTCCACAAGTCCATTCTCTATAGCTGTGTCTCCACTCCTTCCCTGCAAATAGGTTGTTGTTGTTCAGTTGCTCATTTGTGTCTGACTCTTTGCAACCCCATGGAATGTAGCACGCCTGGCTTCCCTGTCCTTCACCAACTCCCAGAGCTTGCTCAAACTCATGTCCATCGAGTCCGTAATGCCATCCAAACATTGCACCCCCGTTGTCCCCTTCTCCTCCTGCTTTCAATCTTTCCCAGCATAACGGTCTTTTCTAATGAGTCAGCTCTTTGCTTCAGGTGGCCAAAGAACTGGAGCTTCAGCTTCAGTATCAGTCCTTCCAATGAATATTCAGGTCTGATTTCCTTTAGGATTGACTGGTTTGATCTCCTTGCAGTCCATGGGACTCAGAAGTCTTATCCAACACCACAGTTCAAAAGCATCAATTCTTCGGCATTCAGTCTTCTTTATGGTCCAACTCTCACATCCATACATGAATACTGTATGGTCCAACCCTCATATCCATACATGGAAAAAACCATAGCTTTGACTATATGGACCTTTGTCGGCAAAGTAATGGCTCTGCTTTTTAATAAGCTGTCTAGGTTGCTCATAACTTTTCTACCAAGAAGCAAGCGTCTTTTAATTTCATGGCTGCAGTCACCATCTGCAGTGATTTTGGAGCCCGAGAAAATAAAGTCTGTCACTGTTTCCATTGTTTCCCCACCTGTTTGCCATGAAGTGATGGGACTGGATGCCTTGATCTTAGTTCTCTGAATGTTGAGTTTTAAGCCAACTTTTTCACATTCCTCTTTCACCTTCATCAAGAGGCTCTTAGTTCCTCTTCACTTTCTGCCATACGGGTGGTGTCATCTGCATATCTGAGGTTATTGATATATCTCCTGGCAATCTTGATTCCAGCTTGTGCTTCATCCAGTCCAGCATTTCACATGATGTACTCTGCATATACGTTAAATAGGCAGGGTGACAATATACAGCCTTGACATACTCCTTTCCCAATTCTGAACCAGTCTGTTCTTCCGTGTCTGGTTCTAACTGTTGCTTCTTGACCTGCATGCAGGTTTCTCAGGAGGCAGGTAAAGTAGTCTGGTATTCCCATATCTTTAAGAATTTTCCACAATTTGTTGTGATCCACACAGTCAAAGGCTTTAGCATAGTCGATGAAGCAGAAGTAGATGTTTTTCTGGAACTCTCTTGCTTTGTCTATGATCCAATGGATGCAGGCAATTTGATCTCAGTTCCTCTGCCTTTTCTAAATCCAACTTGAACATCTGAAAGTTCATGTACTTTTGAAGCCTGGCTTGGAGAATTTTGAGCATTACTTTTCTGGCATGTGAGATGAGTGCAATTGTGCAGTAGTTTGAACATTCTTTGGCATTGCCTTTCTTTGGGATTGGAATGAAAACTGACCCTTTCCAGTCCTGTGGCCACTGCTGAGTTTTCCAAGTTTGCAGGCCTATTGAGTGCAGCACTTTCACAGCATCATCTTTTAGAATTTGAAATGACTCAGCTGGAATTCCATCACCTCCACTAGCTTTGTTCATAGTGATGCTTTCCTAAGGCCCACCTGACTTTGCATTTCACGATATCTGGCTCTAGGTGAATGATCACACCACTGTGGTTATCTGGGTCATTAAGATCTCTTTTGATTAGTTTTTCTATGTATTTTTGCCACCTTTTCTTAATCTAATCTGCTTCTGTTAAATCCATACCGTTTCTGTCCTTTTGTATGCCCACCTTTGAATGAAACGTTGCCCTGGCATCTCTAATTTTCTTGAAGAGATCTCTAGTCTTTCCCATTCTATTGTTTTTCTCTATTTCTTTGCATTGATCACTTAGGAAGGCTTTCTTATCTGTTCTCGCTATTCTTTGGAACTCTGCATTCAGATGGGTATATCTTTCCTTTTCTCCTTCACCTTTGCCTTCTCTTCTTTCTCAGCTATTTGTAAGGCCTCCTCAGGCAGCCATTTTGCCTTTTTGCATTTCTTCTAGATTCCATATATAAGCATTGCAATATGATATTTATTTTTCTCTTTCTGACTTACTTCACTTACAGACTCTAGGTTCATCCACCTCACTAGAACTGACTCAAATTCGTCCTTTTTATGGTTGAATAATACTCCATTGTATATATGTACCACATCTCCTTTATCCATTCATCTGTCGACTTCCCCATGTCCTAGCTATTGTAAATAGTGCTGCTCTGAGCATTGTGGTACTTGGGTCTTTTTCAGTTACGGTTTTTTCAGGGTATATGCTCAGTAATGGGATTGCTAGGTCATATGGTACTTTGATTCCTAATTTTCTAAGGAGTCTCTATACTGTTCTCCATAGTGGCTGTATCAATTTACATTCCCACCAACAGTGCAAGAGGGTTCACTTTTCTCCACACCCTCTCCAGCATTTATTGTTTCAGGTTTTTTATGATGGCAATTCTTACTGGTGCAATGTGAGACTTCATTGTCATTTGCATTTGCATTTCTCTAATAATTAGTGATTTTGAGCATCTTTTCATGTGTTTATTGGCCATCTGTACATAAGTAAGATTATAAACACATATTCCCTATAAATATAGATGTTTTAAACACTAAAGTAATCATACAGATCTAGTTTAAGAGTAAATATAAAGAATAATTCTATGTACCCAAGCAGAATATATTCTAAGAATTAAAACATGGTTGCTATATATTTTGGAAGCCAGAAATAGAATATATCTCATAATATAGCAAAGGTAAAAATATATATTATCATTTCAGTCTATACTTAAAAGTTATTTACTTGGTAGAATTAATTTTTCATTTCTGATTTTAGTAAGCCAAAAGAGAAAACACTTCTTAATGTAATAAAGAATATCTAGATGGGAAATACTTAATAGTGAAAAAATAGAATAATTCCTTTTAGATCAGAATTGTACAAAGGTGCCTATAAAAACTGTAGTTTTAGCGTTTCCCTGGAAGTTCTAGCCAATACAATAATATAAGAAAAGTAATACAAATATGGGAAAATAGATAAACCTTATGATTATCTATATTCAATATAACTGTTCACCCATAAAACCCATAAAAATCTATTGAAAAAATAGTCTTAAAAATTAAGAGAGTTCAACAATATTCAGAACTCAATTACTGTAAATCTTGATACCAACATTAGCTATTTAAAAAATATAATGGGTAGGGGAGAGCTCATTTATAGTAGCAGTGAAAAAACTCAGAAATTTCTAATAATAAACCTGGAAATTTATGGAAGCTTCCTGCAAATGTATTTCCTAGCTAAGATGATTCATTGAACACTTTAATGTATCTCTGCTATTTCCTGAGACGCCAGTAAGATGAGAGTAAATGAATGTATTTAAAGGTGTAAATCCACAAAAGAAATGGGCGAAGAGTCATCAATGTACCAGAGATGTTTATACATTTTGGAAAATGGAAAATGAATGGAGGATTAGTAACTTATTAGACAGGACAGAGGAACTTACCGCAGAGAAAGCACTGAGAAGGCTTTACAAATGAAGAGAGAACTTTGAAAAGTTTGAGAATTAGAAGCAACATGAACAATAAACAGTGGTGATGTGGGGTAGAACTAAAAATAGATGAGGTGGACTTCTGAAGCAAGAATCCAAAAACCTAGTACTCCTGCCACAGTCCAGGTATGGAATATGAGTCCCAGACAACAGACTAGAGATGAATTCTCTGCATAAATTCAGTAGAGAAGAATAGACTCAGGAATGGTGTGGACTTTGGAAGATTTCAGGTAGCCCCAGTACAGGAGATATAAGCAACACAGGTTCAATCCCTGGGTTGGGAGAATCCCCTGGAGGAGGGTATGACAACCCACTCCAGTATTCTTGCCTGGAGAACCCCATGGACAGAGGAGCCTGGCGGGCTACAGTCCAAAAGGTTGCAGAGTCGGACACAAATGAAGTGACCTAGCACGTACAGGTAGCACTGAAAAGGGGATGAACTCAAAGTCTACAAATGGAGAAAGGTCACCCTCCTTCCCTGTTCCAGAAGTAGACCAAATCTCTCTCCCAGAACACTGAAAGTCTCTTCTCCAAGAAACTTAATAGTCCCAGAGAAAAGACATCCAAATTCAGACATGAAATGGTGCACCCACTTTGGAGAACAGTGTGACAGTGCCTTAAAAAGTTAACCGTAGAGTTTATCATCCAATCCTTAGGTGTCCACCCAAGAGAGATGAAAACATACGTTTACTAAAAACACATACATGACTGTTCAACACAGCACTAGTCACAGTTGCCAAAAGAAACAGCCCAATATCTATCATGTGATGAACAGATAAATAAAATGTGGTATATCCATGAGTGTGTACATGCCAAGTCACTTCAGTTGTGTCTGACTCTGCGACCCTATGGATTGTAGCCTGCCAGGCTCCTCTGTCCATGGGATTCTCTAGGCAACAATACTGGATTGGGTTGCCATACCCTCCTCCAGGGGATCTTCCCGACCCAGGGATTGAACCCGCATCTCCTGCGTTTTCTGCATCGCAGGCAGATTCTCTACCTCTGAGCCACTGGGGAAGCCTGGTATATCCATACTGTGGCATGTTATTTGGCAACCGCAAAGAGTGAGATAGAGAGTGACTGCTGATGTCTACAGGGTTTCTTGGGAGGGGGCAGGCAAGGAAATGTTCTCAAATTATGATAGTTGCACAACACTGTTAAACTAAAAACCACTTGGCTGTAATGATTTAGATAGGTTCACTTTTCTGTATGTATGTTTTACTTCAGTAAAGCAGTTTAAAGTTTATAAGGAAGCAGTCAGCCACATTGAATTCTGGAGAGAGTTGTAAAGCAAAGACTATAAAATGTCCATTGGATTTAGCAGCACAGAAGTCATTGGTGAATTTGCTGAGTTCAATTTTAGTAGAGTAGTAGAAGATGAAAGCCAGGTTGGAAAAATTGAGAAGTAGTGTGGTTATGGAAATGTGTAAATGTCTTAAGTGCTCTTAGTTATCTAGTAAACAGGAAAAGATTGAAGGTTCTAGAGTGGAGAGTCAATACTAAAAGGTTCCTGAGAAGTACAGATGGAGTGATTAGCCCTGTCTAAGAGAAGTATCACTTCCTTTAATGTAAAAGGAGGAAATGATAAATGCTGAAACACTTGGAAAGTGACAAAGGGAAGACAGTTTTTCTTTTATGACCCCTTTCTCTGAAATGGGAAGCAAGACCATCTGTTTAGCCTAAGTTGTGAAAAGGGAAATGGGAAGAGCAGAGCAGCTGATTAGAGAAGCACTGTAGCTCTGTCAGAAAATGTTTAGCACCCACTTAGAGTTAGTGACTGGGAATCTATATTGGATCTGCTGTTTGTATGTTGGCTAGTTTCTTTAATCTTGTTTTTTTTACACTAAGTTTACCAACTATAAGTCACAGAAAAGGCAGACATTTGGTTCATGCAGTGTTATGATTTTGCCAGATGTCGGGGGTGGATAAAAATACAGGGGACGTGTTTTTAGAAGCATTGTCAAAAGAGTTTTGGGAATGCTAGGCCGTGAAATTCAAGTTAAATAAGAGAGAAAAGGGTTGGGAAGAATGTATGCTATTAACAGTCCCACCAGGACAGAGATTTGAGCTGTCTTGTTCACCACTTTGTTCCCAGTTCTTAGAACGATTGTTTGAATAAATTGTCCATTGAGACCAGTGGGCAGAGATGGTAGGAGTAGCTGAAAAAACAAGCTTGAGGGTAAGATGTAGGTGTCAGGAAGTAGTGGGATGTTTGAATTACTCAATTCAGAAGAGAAGCTGTTCACAAGCTCCAGGATATAAAAAGAAAGATTTGCTGAGAAAATCTTTTTTTTTTTTTTTCCTTTTTTGACCATACCCCACAGTTTGTGGGATCTTAGTTCCCTGACCAGGTATTCAACCCAGGCCCATGGCAGTGAGAGCACCAAGTCTTAACCACTGGACCATCAGGGAATTCCCTAAGAAAGTCTTTGACCTGAGAGATCAAAGAACTAAGAGTGCTGGTTGAGTGCCATTCATGTAACGTTGACATTAGTAAGTATGATGGTAACAGTTGAACTGAAGGAGAATACTAAATCAAGTGTTACTATCATGATTGAGAGTGAGTGGGTAGATGAATGACATAGATGCAGAAAGGTTAAGGGTGGCACAGCAGATGACAGGATCCTCAGAGCAATAGGAGTTTAATGAGACACCAGGAGAATGATGATCAGAAAGCAAAAATGGAAGCAATGATGGTCCAAATACTACCTCTTGACCCTAAAATTCATAGGGTATGTTGAGTATAAACAGTTCTCACTGAGAAGAATATAAGGGAGGCACTGACCTCAGGAAAGAGCCAGGTTTCAGTTAAAACAGGGGATGGAGGAAGTACTCTAAAAAGAGGACAAAATACAGCTGAGTATCTCATAAGACAAAAGTTCCAGAAGCCCTGGGGGCATGGGAAGTGTTGGGTAAAAAGAGGGTAAAACTATAAAACATCATAGGGATAGCAGTGCTCTGCTAAGTTGGGATGAGTTGGAGTGGAGAATATCCTATGGGCATTGACTGACTTAAAAAGGAATGAGAGATACAGCTGATTGAGTCTCAGAAAGGGCTTCCTGTGCAGCTCAGCTGGTAAAGAATCTGTCTGCAATGCAGGAGACCCCGGTTTGATTCCTGGGTTGGGAAAATCCCCTGGAGAAGGGAAATGCTGCCCACTCCAGCATTCTTGGGCTTCCCTGGTGGCTCAGCTAGTAAAGAATCTGCCTGCAATGCAGGAGACCTGGTTTCAATCCCTTGGTTGGGAAGATCCCCTAGAGAAGGTATCATCACCCATTCCTGTATTCTGGCCTGGAGAATTCCATGGACTGTACAGTCCATGGGGTCGCAAAAAGAGTCAGACACAACTGAGCAACGTGTTTTAAAAAAAAAAGTATTAAAGTCTCAGAAGACCTTTTACCTAACCTAAGCTGTCTTCAGTAGGGGATTGGTTAGCTCAATTAGAGTGCATTTGGGAGACAAAGTAACCTGAAGTCATGAAAAATGATATTATAAAAAATGTATATAGAAAAAATATTCTCAACATTTTAAGTGAAAAAATAGTTTACACAGTGCATATGTATATTATCTTTTTTACAAAAGGAAAACAAGAATAGATGGATGAGTAACATTTTCATAATGTTTGCATATGTTGCAATTTTTTAAAAGACTGGGTTTTCAAAGATTGAAAAAGCTGCCTATAGAGGAAGGTGCTAAACTTAAGCCACAGAACCATTCATTTGTCAACAAATATTTAGCTCCTGCCTTATGTCAGATCCCATTCTTGGCCCTGGAGATAATAACATAAACAGAATAATGACCTTATTCTCATCACTGTTAAAAGAGAAAAGCAAATAAGCAAAATCTGAGCGAAGAGTGTCTGAAGGAGAGAATTCAGTGCACACACAGGCCCAGAGGTAGGAGTCGAGCATAGCAGCAGGTTTGGGGCAACCCTGAGCAACTGGGTTGGTGGAGAGGAACAAGATTTGGAGGAAAAAAGGGAAGAGTTCTGTTTTGATGCCTGTCACACCGCCAAGTGGAGATACCAGGCAACAGTTGAGTGTATGAGTTTGGAACTTGAGAGCAAGGTTAATGTTAGAGCTAGATACATTTAGGAGTCATTGACATTGATGTTATTAAAAGTCATGAGGATGAATGAAATTACCTAAGACATGAGAGCTAAGGATTAATCTCTGGGACATTTCATCATTTAAAAGAAAAGAGCAGAGAAGGGTAATCGGGAGAGGCCTACTGAAATCACCAAAGATAAAAAAAGAATGAAAGGGGAAAGCTTCTGCATCACGCTTAGCTTTCTACCCAGTGCAGCTTATGGGATGGACTGTGAAATTGTTTCATTTCCTGGCCTTGTGCTAATATCCTCAGACACCATGTCAGACCATCCCTTTCTTAAATTGGTGGCACGGAGCCAAGTCAAAGCTTCAGAGGCTGCATCCTCCCCTGGATATCTAAATGTCCTGCTAAGTCAGAAGCAAACAAAACTGGGAAGAGAGCTCTAGGAGGACAGATTCATTCCGGTATGGCCAAGTTCAGATTCCTTCCTGGATGGGACTGGCACAACAGACCAAATAAGCCTTCTGCTTGACACGTCTCCGTAATGAAACTGTTAAAGTCAACCTGTGTGCTTAGGTGACCCATGAATACTGGCTCTATGAGGTGCAGAGGTAGGAAAGGTCAACATCACCATGCCTGTGGTTAACATATAGTCTGATTTTTTCAAGGGATGGTATTTTATCAATTTGAATAAGTCATATGTCCCTTTACATTATTTGAATACAAAACGTCCCCATCGGGGTCGGGCCAGGGTAATCAAATCCTGTCACATGTCACCTCAGCAAACACACTGCTCTTTACTGGTAGTTAGTACAAAATACCATGGGAATTCACTTTTTATTTTGCTTTATTGCATATATAGTTTTGGCATAAAGTTCAGTAACTTCTCAAGTGTTGATGTTTAATATAATCCTTGCTGTTTTGTTGCTTTTTAATCTGCCGAATTATTTGGTCTTTCCTAATAGCAAAAGTGAAAACATTTACTGAACAAAATCAGCTATGAGCTGTCACTGAAATCCAAGTCCCTGCCTACCACAGACTTCTTGGTTCTTCTGCCACAGTGTAATCCATGACTGAATGTGGCTTCAGAAGAAATAGAATTTTTATGATGCCTGCAGACCCGTGAAGATAAGCCTTTGTACTTTAGGGTAGATGAAATTGTTGGTGAAGATAGCCCCGTTGAATAGAAGTATGGCAGTGTTCACACTGAGTTACATCTAATCCTACTATACTTTTAAAATAAAATATAGTTGGAAACAGCAACCATTTTCTTCTTTTACTGTTCCTTTAGTTACACATTTTGTTTAACTTGATGGAAAGATTAAAGATAAACTAGTCTAGGAAGTCGAGGAAACTGTGTTAAAAAAAACACTTGGCTCTGCCACTCAGTTGTTTGTGACTGCCAACAGTTGACTTCTACTTCTCTGGACCGAAGTTTCTTCATTGGTAAAATGAGAGAATTATTCCAAATTATATTTCAGACCCATTCTTCAGTGGTGGGCATTACTGGCGTTTGGCAATACCCAGTTCTCCTCTCTTCCAATCCATGACTGATTCTGACTAATTAAATGTAAGAAGTATTATGTCACATCCTGTGTGGCTGGGGAGAATCTTTGTACGATTCTTCAGCTTCTCTTTCCTGCCAAGACAACAGAGACGCTCACGTTGCCTTGTGAGACAGTGGAGCCACTGTCTGCCTGCACCTGCTTTGAGCACATAGCGTAAGCATTCAGACCAGATCAGCCGCTCAGTCGTGTCCGACTCTTTGCGACCCCATGAATTGCAGCACACCAGGCCTCCCTATCACATTGGATATATTTAAATTGTATTGAGCCACTGGAATTTTGAGGTTAATTTGTTACTGCTGCATAACCTAATTTATCCTGACTAATACAGCGGATCTAATTCTCAATGCTGTTGTGGATCACTCTATAAAGATTTTTTTACTGTATTGTATTTGAATTAAAATACTTGGAAGAAATTTGAAGCCCACAACTATTTTTCAAATGATTAATAAGTTCAATCAGTCTTTAAACTCAAAGTCTTATTGTTACTCTGGATTTCAATTTGCATCTCTGAATTGATTGATTTCTGGTATAATTCCTAATCCCCAATTATTTTAGTTTTGTGTTTTAATAGAAAAGGCAGCTGGTTTAATTTGTTCACTTAGAATATATCTCCTTATTTTGAATACAACAAAAACTTGAAATTATATTTAAAAATAGGCTTCCCATTGTTTCTGATTTTAAACTAAATTAATCATCTATATGAAGAGATGAATACTAGCACAACATTGTTAGGTGCCTCCAAGGAAAGTACAAACAAAGCCTATACCTTGAGCATGAAGTAGGTCTGTCTTGCTTGTAAACAAACTTTCTTAGAAGCTGGTATCCAACTTACTCACTGGCTTGCACCCTAAATAAAGATGTTTTAGTTGAATGCAGAAATCATTGTTTTGAATGACAGAAGCAATTGTATTGAAACATTGGCTTAATGCTATGTGAATAAAAGCTGCAAAAAATTTTCTTCTAAAAAAGAAAATTTTCTGCTAGAAAGGATTTCAACTTATAGATTTTTATACCATAGGAAAAAAATATGACATTTCCATGCCTGAAATGCTAGTCTGATTTTGGCTGAGATGTAAGGGCCAGGTCAGCTATATAACTTACAAGATCAATGCAAAATGAAAATCTTTTGTTCAAAAAGTAGGATTAAAAAATGCAGTTAAAGGTACTAAACCAAAAAGTATTTTCCTTTAGTAAGAAATTTAATTTCCTTTAAGAAGAAAGTAGGAAAGGGACCTGAAGAGACATTTCTCCAAAGAAGACATACAGATGGCTAACAAGCACTTGAAAAGATGCTCAACATTACTCATTATCAGAGAAATGCAAATCAAAACTACAATGAGGTACTACCTCACACCAGTCAGAATGACCATCATCAGAAAGTCTACAAACAATAAATGCTGGAAAGAGTGTGGAGAAAAGGGAACACTCTTGCACTGCTGGTGGGAATGTGAACTGACACAGCCACTATGGAAGACGGTGTGGAGACTCCTTAAAAAGCTAGGAATAAAACCACCGTATGACCCAGCAATCCCACTCCTAGACATATACCCTGAGGAAACCAAAATTGAAAAAGACACATATACCCCAGTATTCACTGCAGCACTTTTTACAATAGCTAGAACATGGAAGCAACCTAGATGTCCAGTGACAGATGAATGGATAAAAAAGCTGTGGTACATATATACAATGGAATACTACTCAGCCATAAAAAGAAATGAATTTGAATCTGTTCTAATGAGGTGGACAAAACTAGAGCCCATCATACAGAGTGAAGTAAGTCAGAAAGAGAAATATAAATATCGTACACTGACACATATATATGGAATCTGAAGAGATGGCACTGATGAATTTATTTTCAGGGCAGCAGTGGAGAAACAGGCGTAGAGAACAGACCTATGGACAAGTGGGAGGAGAGGAGGAGGAAGCGGGAGATGTATGGAGACAGTAACATAGAAATTTAAAATACCATGTGTAAAACATAGCCAATGGGAATTTGCTGTATGACTCAGGGAACTCAAACAGGGGCTCTGCCACAGGCTGAAGGGTGGGGTGGGAGATGGAAGGGAGGTCTGGAGGGAGGGGACATGGGTGGACCTATGGATGATTCTTGTTGATGTGTGACAGAAAACCACCAAATTCTGTAAAGCAATTATCCTTCAATTAAAAAATTTTAAAAAACAGGTGATATATGAATAATATCATAAACCTACAGTTAGCAAAAAATTGTATTTTGATATCATAATTTTATATAATATAAATAATAATACTTTATTAATGTGATAACTTGGTTGATCATAAAATTTTTCTGGTTCACGTTTCTTCTAATTCATTTATTAGATCATCAAAGTTTATACTTTTAGCAACTTTAAGTGATATAATTAAAAGCAGATTAGTTGCTCTTGGCAAATGAAAGATCACGTATAAATTTTGGTGATTTTTAATTTTTAGAAGGATCTTTCTGCTGATGCAACTGACACTGGAACTGTTAAGAATATTTTATGGACTGTGACACCATTTGGATAGATTTCTAATAAATTATTTCAAAATATAAATTTTAGTATGTCTAAAGCTGATGCTTCTTATGAAAAAAAAATTTTTAAAGATTTACCTCTTCATACACATTAATTTAATTTAAATTTGTAAAATGCCATTTTAATGTTTTCTCTAGCATTTCTTGCAACTTGTAGAGGTCATGCAAGAGACCAAAAGTCACCTGATGGTTTGTAGATAATTCAGAATGCCTATTATGCTTTCCATTACTGTATCTTAAATTACAAAGAAAAGTGAAGCAGGATTATCTCATTTATCTGTTCATCTGAAGCTTCCTATAAAAACAATGTTCTTTTCCATCAAATGCAGTAATCTTTATATTTAATTTCTGTTTCTCAACCAGTGGATATTTGCTTTGCAGCGATGCAACAGCGTTTAACACCGGAGATTCTAAATGCTTCAAGAATCCTAGTGTGGCTGATATGCTGTGTTACAGTGTCCACATGCATGCTTTTGTTTTGTAATTTACTGGCGTTTATTGCCTAAGCTCTGGCAGTTCTTAACTCCATGCTCAGGCCAGAGAGCTAATATTTTCACCTTGGGAATAAGCTCTGGGAAGAAGGCCAGCCAGCCTCCCGCCGTGCCACCGCCACCGCCCCTCTGCCACCGTCACCGTGACTCATCTGGGCCCTGCACCCCACCCCCACACTGCTCCGGCGTGAAGGTGCGCACAAGCAGGAGCCGGCTGTCTGGCATACACACAGTGCTGTGGGCCAGAGCCCACACACACGTGCCCAGGATATCTCCTCTCTCACGTGCATGCCTCCGTGTTCCATCAGACTTTACTTCTAATAGACAAGGTCAAGGATAAGATCACTAAGAATTTCAAGACAGCCACAGCAGAGCACTGAACCATGTGTGGGGCCCTGTGCAGCTATACAGATCACACATGCTCTGCTCAGGCCTCACGTTCTGTCCATAGAAATGATTTGACCCGTGTGAATGAATGTGGAGGGAGATCCTTTTGTGCCTTTGCCTTCCAATCCTGGGAAAAAAACAGTGAGACATGGGTGAGGGTGTTATCTACCATATAATTTGTTTCTCTGCTTCTAAACTGCTCTAAGTTTACTTTTTTATAAAAATGGTAGACACTAAGGCACTCCTTCTTTAGAGGGATTTCTTTAGTTTCAAATAAGTGTTCCTTTTCCAAGATTCTCAAGAAAGTGGGAGTAGCATATCAGGAAGAAATGAGCATTTATAGAGTACTTTTCACATGTTGATTTATTGTTGTTGTTCAGTCACTAAGTTGTGTCCAACTCAGTGACCCCATGGACTGCAGTGCATGTCCTTCACTATCTCCTGGAGTTTGCTCAAATTCACGTTCATTGATTTGGTGGTGCTATCAAACCATCTCATCCTCTGCTGCCCCCTTCTCCTTTTGCCTTCAATCTCTCCCAAGCATCAGGGTCTTTTCCAACGAGTCAGCTCTTCACATCAAGACCCAGATGGTGGGAAAGATAGAAGGCAGAAGGAGAAGAGGGCAACAGAGGATGAGATGGTTGGATGGCATCATCAGTTCAATGGACATGAATTGGGCAAACTCCAGAAAACAGTGAGGGACAGGCAGGCCTGGCATGCTGCAGTCTATAGAGTTGCACACGACTCTATGGGCACGAAGAGTTGGATACAACTTGGCAGGTGAACAACAAAAACACTCTGCATATAAGTTAAATAAGCAGGGCGACAATATACAACCTTGTCATACTCCTTTCCCAATTTTGAAGCAGTCAGTTGTTCCATGTAAGGTTCTAACTGTTACTTTTAGACCCACATACAGGTTTCTCAGGAGACAGGTGGTCTTAAAGAGAGATTTTAGCAAGTCTCTCTGACTGCAAAGACTTAGAAAGGCAGCTTTAAAAGTGCCCTGTGTGTGAGTGCTGGAAGCAAATGACTTGGGTTCAAATCCTGTCTCAGCCCTGTAGTGGCTTCTTGCTAGACGAGTTACTTCTCAGAGTCTTGGTTTCTTCATGTAACTAATGGGGACCTACCTCTTAGGGTTGTGTAGAGAGTTAAATGAAAGGAAGATTCATGTAAAGCACTGAGAACAGAGCCTGAAATCTGTGGCAAATGTCACTACTAATATCGTTGCTGTTGCCGTGATTACTTTGCCCACTCCACAGTCTCTCTTCACAGGTTAGTAGTCAGCAGAAAAGAAGGGCTCAGAGACAGACAGACAAAAGGCCCTTCTGGTGTTTACTTTCCCTAAAGTTCCCAGAGAAGGCCCTCTTGTCTACGATGTGATCTGTGATCTGATTCTTGCCCTGGGAAGCCCATCTCTATGGTCTTTTTGGATTTTAATGTTCTGCCGACTTGACCATTTTCTGTCTGGGTTGTATGTGTTACAGGTATGAGACGTCTCTGTTGGATTTGGTTCAATCTCTGAGTCCAAAGACTGCTTCCAAACCCCGGCCCCATCGCTCCAGAGAAGCTGGGTCATGGAATCACAGTACTTGCCGACTCAGTCCTCTGAAATCAACCTGGAACAAGACCAGGGCCGGCAGCACCCCTGAAGACCTGGAGGAGAATCAGATTCTGGAAGATATCTTTTTCATTTGACACTGAAGCACGAGCTGCAAAGTTTCCATCAGAAATGAGTGGGTGTCTCTGTGTACTGATCTAGGATTTTAAATTATTTAACTGTAATTGTGTCTCTCCTTTCACAAGCACCTATATCACTAGCATCCTGTTATGTATCGAATTTAGAAATTATTCTAACAACCCAGGGTGTTTCTGATCAGGCCAGTCAGTAGGTAACACATTAAGGGTGGATGAGGGTGGAGGGCAGTAGCCTTTCTGTGCTAAGCAGAGATTAGAAAATTAACAAAGAACACTTACTGCATGGCAGAAGCCATTGTTTACTCAGACTCATTCAAGAGTGTTTCCTTTTCAATATTTTGCTGGAAAAGTTTGGCTCTGTTTTGTACACAAGGAAAACCTTTCCACTGAAAGATGCCTCTGGTTTCAACATAGCCCCTGTGTAACACAAGCAGTTTCAGAAACATAGACCGTTTTACCTCTCCACCCTGTTTTCTTACCACCTACCTCTTTGCAATGCAGTCAGTTACTTCTGAAGTTGGAGTTGGTGCCCTTCCCATCACAAGCAACACTGAGGGCCAGTCATGAGTCAGCCTCTGTAGTCATCAGCCTGGTAGCTGCCCACCCCATACCCCTAAGTGCTTAATGAGCTGGAAATCCACCCCCCACACCCCAGCCATTGGAAACAAGAGAGTACTGGCCCAGCAGAGGCACTGGCCAAAATGCTTGTCCTCCCATCTGCCATTTCCTTGGGTAAATTAGAGCAGTCTCTCAGTATCTTTCCTTGACCCAAGTGTCTGTCTTATTCACCCTCATGATCTCCCATCAGTGGCTGCAGGCTGATAGGCTTCCTGGCCTCCTCTCTTTCCCCGTGAAGAGCCAGAGTCCCAGTCAACCAGGCCTTGCATGTGCTCTGCTCAAAGCCACTGTCTCATGGCCCCACAGAACCACCTCCACTTGCCAGATAATGTTCCCCCCTGCTCTCCCACTGGGCCCCCCAGAGAAAGCCTGTGGAAGAAGTACACCCGAAACCTCGATTCTCTGCTCTCCTGTTTGGCAGAGCTCTTGAGCTGGGTTGCTCCGCTTACAGAGGGCTCTAGTGGGCTCTAGCAGCATCCCAAGCTGATGGGCAGTATGATGAGCCTGGTAGAGCCAGTGGATTTAAAACTGTCTAGTCCTTGGAAGCAGGGGGGAGATGTGTATTATTCAGTGACTCTATTTGGTGTAGGGGGTGTTGCTTTTTTCACTCTCCCTTTCACCAACCCCAGACATGAACTGAGACTAAGATTTTCAGTTGTTATTAGTAGCCAAGGTCAGAACATGCAGGGCAGCCTGCAATTAGTGAGATATGTGGCTTCCCTGAAGTCTTTATCAAAACTAGATTATTTCAGCCTACAGAAGCCTTCCAGAGCAGCTTCCGTGTCTGGATAAATCCAGATCTCATTGTCTTTTCAGACTGGGCCCTGTCATCTCTGCCCAGCCTTCCTTCACTTGCATCTTTTTGTCCTTTGGAGGAAGGAATGTAGCCTGCCAATACCATATTCTCAATCTGAGGGAAATATCAGGTAAGGACAAACTAGCTGTAGTCATTCAGTTGAAAATTATTGCAGATTACAGTCTTCTCTGAAAGTTCACCCCTGTGAAAGTAATTGAATCAGTGCCATCCCATTCCAAAAGCCTTTGGAAAAGAGCTTTCTTTGGTGTGGCAAAAAAAAAAAAAGGCGGGGGGCGGGGGTGGTGAAACAAGCTGAGAGCCCTTGGCCACTTTCTCAGTTAAAGTTAGTTCCTGAACTATCTTTCTGTTGCTCCGTGTGTCGTGGCCACCTTAAGTGTACCCAGATCCTTCAAATCACCCACAAGCACACTTTCCCCTCCTGGACACCTGTGTCCTCACTGCTGTCTGGAGTGAGAGGATGCCAGAAAGACCATGAAAAGGCCTGTGATGTCTTCAAGAACCTTGTTTGCCTTTACAAGAATCATAAGTAGGCTCTAAACTAAAGGCTTTTGGGGGTCACATGCCACAAAATGGAGTTTAACTGCTTGCTTACCTCTCCTGAATGAGCAATCTGGAACAGCAAAGCTGGATTTTCAGCAGAGCATCAGTCAGCCTGTTCTTCATGTGCCGCAGCCCCCACCAGTTGCCCTTCTCGATCCTGCAGGCGTTTCCTCGGCGTCAGGGCAGCAGGATGTGAATCTGTGTCTGGCCTAATGTCTTCAGTATGAATTGAACAGCATATGTTAACATTTCAACCTGTGTCTCACTTTGAGATCTATATATACACGTATGAAAAGGTTGTTGTAGAGCCTCGAGGCTTTTGTGAAGCCCAGAGGCTCAACCTAATTGCAGACTAAGCTACCTAGGGAGAGGGTCTGGCACACAGGGATCTGCCTTTCCTCTCAGTAAGCGCTCCTGACAGTGACTGGGATGCACTTACCCAGCCTCCAGCCACTTCCCCAAAGCAAGGCTGGACACGTGCGGGGGATGCTGCTGCTGGTGTTGCCACTCCCCCACCCTGCTTCCCACAGTTCTAGGAGAGAAATGCCAATCAATGTTGGCAAAATGGGGAAGGACGAATGCCGACTGATGCTCCTTAAGTAGGGCCCAAGGTGCGTGATCTCAAAAGCCAAGTCTGCCAAGGGAAAGGTTTTCCTGGCGGTCACCCTTCCTGGAGGCACGCTTGTGTTCACAAACCTGACCTCTGTGGTGGGGGCTTGTCTAGAACGTCCCAAATGTCATGGGAGGGAGAGGCTCCCTCCTCCTCCAGGGGCACTCCTTTCACTTGACTCTGCTCTCATACAAGAGATTTCCTGGTCTCAAACTCCAAGGAGGGGCCAGGCCTAAGGAGCAGAGCCAGAGGAAGTCTGCCATCATTAGGGTGGGGGTTCTGACAGACTCCCCCCGACTCACCTTCTATCCCCACCCCAGGGTATGTTATTTTTAATGTGGGCCAATGTTTATATATATATATACACACACACATATGAGGTTTTATGGTAATAAATTCTCTGTATGGTTATTCTCCCCGTGTGGTTTTGATACTGAATTGCTCCTTGAACATCCCTCATCAGATAAGTAGAGTTTAGCTTGAAAACAAAAGCAGAGCCTTGGGTTATCATTTCACTTAGTATTTGTTAAAGCAACAGGAGCTTATGGTCAACTGAAAGAAACCCACATCTTGTAGGTTTCCTGGCTAACTCCAGCTCATGCCCATCACATAAACACTAGGCTATGTGGTCACTAGAATGGAGGATTCAGTCTCTGTGTACTGCTGAGAAACTGCTCAGTAAAGAACTGTCTTGGCACTTGGAAACAGGAAAAATAGTCCTGGAGGAGAAAATGGCAACCCACTGCAGTAGTCTTGCATGGACAACCTCATGGACAGAAGAGCCTGGTGGGCTGCAGTCCATGAAGTCACAAAGAGTCAGACATGACTCAGCGACTAAACAGCATACAGTTCGCTTTAGGTGCTGGGAAAACATTGGCGAGGGCTTGCATGCCTGAAGTGCTGAGTTTTGAGATCACATCTGTGGATTCAACTAAGACAGCTAAAGGCCCTGTCCTGTCCCGGCTTCCCTAGCCAGCTTGGCACCTCCCTCTGAACCAGGGGCCTTTGCAGCTGCTCCTCAGAAACAGAAGTGATGAGAGCAAAGTCATCACTCAAATGGCTCCCAAGCTGAAAATGAACTAAGTAGTGTTTGACCCAATTGAAGTAAGATTACTCTTGAGTCTAGGAATAAGGCCTGATCCTCAGAGGAAGAATAAACTGGTAGCCAGAGAGCCCGCTTCATAAATTGGTAACCAGCCACACGGTTCCTTCAAGTTTCTCAGATTTGCTATTCAAGGTGGGTTGTTCCTGAGCCCCTAGAGTTCCATTGTTCCATTCAGAACTGGAACCTTTTACCCTCTCAGGCTTCAGCCTCATAGCTCACTCATATCCAGCTCCACCACATGCATGCTCAGAATTGAAGAAGCACCTGGAAAATGTGCCTGGGTCCTTTTCTGCTCTCCTCACCACAATTCCATCACCTTCCAGAGTCACAGAAGTCTGTAGCTAGATTGGACCCTAGAGCCCATAAAATCCATCACTTTGATTTTACAGATGAAGAAAGTTCATAGAAAAGCGAGCTCTCATATCCTGCCAGTGGTAGGTCTGGCCACCAAGCAGGCACACCCCCCCACCCCATCCCCACCCCCCACCCCACCCCCCTGCACTGCAGGACATCACTACTTTGATGTATGTTCCAAAATGAACATTTTTAAGAATCTCAACTAGGATTGAACATTCCACCGCCATCTCTTGTAAGTTGAGCTTTTGTAGACTGCTTGGGCCAAAGCAGGCAGAAATATAGCACGTCCTTACTCCAGGGGATTTAGGTTGGTAACCCTCAAGGAGTGAATGCCACCGTCTAGAACTTCTTTCTGTTCATGGAGGTGGAAGCCATGGGAAGATTAAAGAAAATCCCTGGGAAAAAGCTAAATCTCTCCAGGTGGCATAATGGACATCACTGTCTTCTGTAAATAATAAAGGCTATTACAGCCCTAGTTAGGACTTCTTCTAAAAAGACAGTTGGCAAAATGAGAGTGAGGTCCACCTTCAACTGGCTGGGGGAGGTGGTAGATGTAAAACCAGTAGGAATGACCTATATCACACGTTGTCAGTAGGGCAGCCAACTACTTTGGCCATGACCTACCAAAACCCAAGCTTGTCTTCATTGTGGTCTTGGTCAGTTGAGTGGCTCCCCTGGGTCCATCATTGTGTCACATGCTGTTGACCCCACTAAGGAAGAGAATAACAGCACAGGTTATGGAACTAATTGGGCTTCCCTGGTGGCTCAGATGGTAAAAGAATGCAGGAGACCTGGGTTCGATCCCTGGGTTGGAAAGATCCCCTGGAGGAGGGCATGGCAACCCACTCCAGTATTCTTGCCTGGAGAATCCCCATGGACAGAGGAGCCTGGAGTCACAAAAAGTGGGACACGACTGAGCGACTAAGCACAGCACATGGAACTAATTAGATCTTACCCAAATCTCAGTTACACTGCCTCCTAGCTGATTAACCTGAGGCAATTTATTAACCACACTAAACCTAAATTTCTTAACCTATAAAATAAGGATGATAATGCATGCCTCATAGGAAGGTTATAGGACTAAAATTCAATGAGGTAATGTATGAGTTAGTCACTCAGTCATGTCTGACTCTTTGCGATTCCATGGACTGTAGCCCACCAGGCTCCTTTGTCCATGGGATTCTCCAGGCAAGAATACTGGAGGGGGTTGTCATTTCCTTCTCCAGGGGATCTTTCTGACCCAGGGATCGAACCCGGGTCTCCTTCATTAAAGGCAAATTCTTTACCATCTAAGCCACCAGGGAAGCCCTTAATGTATGTGAAGGGCCTAGGAATAGTCCCTGACACATACAAAGTGTTTCACTAGTGGTAGCTATTTCTCAGCTAATTAACAGACTAGATAGGAGACAAAGCTTCATACTTTACATTTTTAATTAATTTTGTTGAAGTATGGTTGCTTTACAATGTTCTACTTTCTGCTGTATAACTGTTAAGTGAATCAGTTATACACACACATATATTCAACTGTGTAGATAGAGTACCTTGTGCTGAACAGTAGGTTCTCATGAGTCACCTATTTTATACATAGTTCATACTTTAAATTTTTAACAATAATAAAGTGAGAGCTCAGTCCATGTCTGACTCTTTGCAACCCCATGGACTGCAGCACGCCAGGCTTCCCTATCCATCACCAACTCACGGAGCTTGCTCAAACTCATGTCCATCAAGTCGGTGATGCCATCGAACCATCTGACCTCTGTCATCCCCTTCTCCTCCCGCATTCAATCTTTCCCAGCATCAGGATCTTTTCCAGTAAGTCAGTTCTTTGCATCAGGTGGCCAAAGTATTCGAGTTTCAGCTTCAACATGAGTCCTTCCAATGAATATTTAGGACTATTTCCTTTAGGATTGACTGATAAGCAAGAGTTATCTCAGTAAATTTCCCAGTGACTGGTAAACACTATAGTTTCAGATAGCAAATTGCTGGACTGAGTTTACTTAGAACTTGTGGGAGGAGGCAAAAAAGGAAAGAACTGTAACCTGGGCTTGGGAAGGATATCTAAGACGGATGAAGGGTAGGGAGGGACACGGCGGGTGGGAAAGTGCAGAAGCTGAATGTTCATTGGCGAGAACACTCAAGATGTGCTTTGAAAGAATGCCTCGGCGGTCACAGCTAGTAGTTGAGGTTCCAGACAAGAACACATGGGCACGCACTGAGAGAAATAGGCCAGGCCCAAATTGTGAAGACTGCTGGATGCCAGGCACTGGAGGTCCATCCTTCAACAAAAGGCCGTGAACTATTTTAGAATCACTTGTTCAGAAATATCTACCATGCAGGGGTGTCAGGCTCTATCGGGGAGTGGGGGCGTGGATAAGGAAGGAAGGAAACCAGTACTGCGTGCCTGCTAAGTGCTGAGCAAGGTCTGTAGATGCCTTACCTCATTAAATCCTAAAACTTGGGTGGCAGTATCCCCCTGTTAGAGATAAGGAAACTGATCTTGGAGAGGTTAGGTGTTGGGCCTCAACTGCTAAGTTGTGGAACTAGAAGAGGCCTGGGAGACGAGCGTCAACTTCTGTGGGTGTGCTCTTTGTACCGTACAAGCCTTCCTCTAGACTAAGCAGGTAGCACTTTAGGCAGAGACACCAACTGTTATGCAGCTGTTGTACAGGTCAGATGAGGTGCTGGGAGACCTGTCACTCCATGCTAGGATTGGATAGAAGGCTGTAGAGTAGAGATGCTGCTGTTAGGATCAGGCTTCCTAATTCCACCTCCCAAGATTGGGCCGTGGGACAGCCTACCCAGAGGAGAGTTGGGACGGCAGATCAGACAACCTAGGATTCACATAGCTTGCCAGGGACTGAGTTGGAAAGAAAGACCTTGAATGCAGCACTTAAATCAACCTTTCTCTGTTGAGAATGTGCACAAAATGAAGTCAGATTGCCCCTGACTAGAAAGATAAATAACAGAGCATTAAGGAGGAAGCAATGAGCACGGGACACAGAAAGAAGTCAGAACTTGCTCCATTGGAGCTCCCTTCATGGAAACACTGGACAGGAGGGTGATAAGATGCTGAACCCCAGTAGTGGCGACAGTGATATCAAAGAGGAAGATCTTACAGGAAAGTAAGAAATTTCTCTGAACCCTCATACTTTGCTGAAGGGAATGTGAAATGGTACAGCTGTCTTGGAAAACAGTCTGTAAGTTCCTCAAAAAGCTAAACAGAAAGTTACCATATGACTAGCAGTTGTACTCCTAGGTGTAGACCCAAGAGAAATAAAAACACTGTTTAGTTGCAAAGTCATGTCTGACTCTTAAATTCATGTCCTACCCTTTGCAGCCCCATGGACTGCAGCATGCCAGGTTTCCCTGTCCTTCACTATCTCCTGGAGCTTGCTCAGACTCATGTCCATTGAGTCGGTGATGCCATCCAACCATCTCATCCTCTGTTGCCCCCTTCTCCTCCTGCCCTTAATGTTTCCCAGCATCAGGGTCTTTTCCAATGAGTCACCTCTTCATATCAGATAGCCAAAGTATTGTAGCTCCAGCTTCAGCATCAGTCTTTCCAGTGAATATTCAGGGTTGATTTCCTTTAGGATTGACTGGTTTGCCCTCATTGGAGTCCAAGGGACTCTCAAGAGTCTTCTCCAGCGCCACAGTTCAAAAGCATCAATTCTTTGGCACTCAGCCTTCTTTATGGTCCAACTGTCACATCCATGCATGACTACTGGAAAAACCATAGCTTTGACTATATGGACCTTTGTCAGCAAAGTCATATCTCTGCTTTATAATTTGCTAAGTGTGTCATAACTTTCCTTCCAAGGAGTAAGCATCTTTTAATTTCATAGCTGCATTTGCCATCCACAGTGGTTTTGGAGCCCAAGAAAATAAAAGCTGTCACTGCTTCTGCATTTTCCCTTCTATTTGCTGTGAAGTGATGAACCCAGATGCCATGATCTTCGTTTTTTGAATGTTGAGTTTTAAACCAGCTTTTTCACTCTCCTCTTTCACCTTCATCAAGAGGCTTTTTAGTTCCTTTTCACTTTCTGCCATTAGAGTGGTATCATCTGCATATCTTGATTTCAGCTTGGAATTCATCCAACCCAGCATTTTGTATGGTGTACTCTGCATATAAGTTAAATAAGCAGGTGACATATACAGCCTTGACTCACTCCTTTCCCAATTTTGAACCAGTCTTGTTCCATATCCGGATCTAACTGTTGCTTTTTGACCTGCATACAGGTTTCTCAGGAGGCAGGTAAGGTGGTCTGGTATTCTCATCTCTTTAAGAATTGTCCACAATTTGTTGTGACCCACACAGTCAAAGGCTTTGGCATAGTCAATAAAGCAGAAGTAGATATTTTTTCTAGAATTCTCTTGCTTTTTCTATGATCCAACAGACATTGGCAATTTGATCTCTGGTTCCTCTGCCTTTTCTAAATTCAGTTCGAACATCTGGAAATAAAGACATATGTCTACAGAAAAAATTGTACATGGATAGTCACAGCAGCATTATTTATAATAACCAAAAGGTAAAAACAACCCAAATGTCTAGTATCTGATGAATGAGTGAACAAAATGTAGCGTATGGGTATGTGGAATATTTGGCAATAAAAAGGAGGGAAATGCAACCTGCAACATGAATGAACCTTGAAAGCATTAAGCTAAGTGAAAGAGGCCAGTCAAAAAGAGCTCGTATCGTATGATTTCATTTACATGAAATGTCCAGATGGGCAAAGCCACAGGGACAGTCTATTAATGGTTGCCTGGGGCGGTAGGGGATGGGGGTAATGGAGAGTGACTGCCAAAGAGTGTGGGATGTCTCCTAGGGTGATGAAAACGTTCTAAAAATTTATTGTGACGATTGCATAACTGTGACTATACTAAAAGCCACTGACTAAACTGTACCCTTTAAATTAGTATATTATATGGTATGTGAATTAGATCGCATAAAACTACCACAAGAGAAGTGTCCTGGGGCATTGGTTGCTGGGTGGCAAGGAGTGCTGGGAAGTCACGAGCAAACACCTGATCTCCAAGGCTCTAAACTGGCTCGAGTGAAAGCTTCGATTTGTGAGGTGTTGGGAAGAGCGATGCATCCACAACCGCTCATCTTACAAATCAGCCTGTGAAGGAAGGAGAGACCAGAAGAGCTGATGGAAGAGAAAGTTCAGACCTGCTACAGGGTGCTTTTCAAGTTAGAGGGGCCTCCTCTTGATTCCCAGACTGGTCCCCACAGGTGTTACCAAGAATCCCTGAACAATTTTCATGATTTCAGAAAGTCTGATGGAAACCTTCTGTGTCTGCGGAGAAAAGCTGCACAGGCCAATTGTATTACTTCTTTATGTTGTAATAAGTAAGTAATCTTTATTACTTCTTTATGTTGACCTGGAAATCACTCTGTCAGGGTGTGATACCCTTGGTTATTGTGGGGGTCAGATCACCTCTGATTTGTTGGGGTATCTTTATCACAACGCATGAATCTGTGCTTAATAAACATGCATATAAATGTATATATGCGTTTCAAGAAACTATTTCCTTACGTGGGATGCATGGGGAATCATCAAAGGAGCTCCCTAGAGATGCAGAACTCAGGGACTGCTAGTAACAGGACAGAACCAAGACATGGATGGGAAGAAACTGAGATGGGGAACAAAAATAACGTCACTGCAGCGTGATGATGCGGGAGGGACAGAAAGAGCCAGGAAAGAAGGACCGGAAAGGGAGGAAGATGTATAAAACCTTGGGCTTGTGAAGTAGAGGCCAGTGGGTGTGCCAGGAAAGCATCAGAAACTCATGAAGCTCTTACCGTGTGCCAGGCTCTGGGCTGGGCCCTGAGGGTCTTAATCAGTCCTTATGAGATGTGGCCTCTTTTCATACTTTAAAAAAAATTATTGCATGGGGTTCTTCTTGGAAGTCACCTCAAATCCTTAATAAGGAATGAGGCTGGGCACACATCTATGCACACCTAAAATTTGAGGGTGATGTCATTGGCACCAATAATGAAAATGTTTTAATAAGACTTACCCAAGGTCGTCAGAGCATCAAGTAGAGCATTCCAAATAAATAGAGTGCAGACTTGGAAACAGGATCGGGAGGGTCATTTCTCACGTCTCTGCTCTCCTACGCTCAGTCTCCATGTAGCACCGAGTCCTTCTGCTTATCAGCCTGCCCACTGCTCACTTTTCTAGTACGATGGTCCATTGGTTGACTTTCCTGTCCAGTGGCCCAAATTCATCCTTACATGTGTGACTTCACCTCTCTCTGCTTCACTTTTATCTTAAATGGGGATCGTAATGGAACCTACCTCACAAGGTAGGCGGGGTATTTAATGAAGGTTAAATAAACTAGTGTCTGGAGAGTGCGTGGCAGAAAATAAATCAGTGCCCAGGGAGGGTAATGTGTTATTACTATCCTGCAAAAAACTACCAGGGCCGTCATCACTGCCTGGCTTACATGAGAGGTAGTTTCCTATCACCCTTAGAGAGCCTGGACTTCGAGCACAATGCTCTAGGCTCTTGGTGATTTGGCTCGCTGCAGTCTGGAGACCTCCAGCCCCCTTTTCCCGCTCTCTCTTTCTTGACTTCTGGGCTCTGACTGCCGTGAGCTTCCCTTAGTGCCTGAAGGCACTGTAATGTTCATTTCCTGACCTTCTTAGGAGCTCTCTTGGCCCTTGGGCACCCTTTCTCCCTGGGTACACAGTGGCACTGTGCTGGGTTGCCTATGTATCTGATTCCTCCTGTAGACTAAGGCCCCAGGACGGCCAGACTAGGACATCAGTCTCATTCATCAATGACTCCCCATTGCTCTAGCTGGCACACTGCAGGCTCTCAGTGCTTATTTCTCAGGTACATAGATAGGGAAGGGGCATGGGAGGGAGGGGAGACATGAAACAGAGCTGTGTTTCCGAAGGCCAGCCCTCTTGGCACTGTTTCAGGCTGCTCACAACTCTTCACGAGGGAGAGTGGGGCCTGGGACGCCGCCACTGCACCCCCTCACTGACAAGCCTTTTCTTTCTGAAAGAAATCTGAGATTTGTAACTTCCCTGCCTCAAGTGCAAAGGACCCTGCAGTGCTTGCGGGTCAAGGAGCACACCCCCAAAAGAGACACCCCAGGTTCTCGGCACCTCACCCGCATCCCTTCCCACCTCCCCTCCCTCCCTGCATTCTGCTCCCCTTGCCACCCGCAGCCTTTGGGCATCTCCCAAAGACACACTGCTTTTTCCTGCCTGTGTGACTTCCAGGCCCCTCTCTTTCCAATGGATCTTTCCAGACCAGCCTCTGCTGTCTCTGCTGCCCTGTTTTCCTGACTCCTCACCCCCAGGCAACAGTATCAAACCTTCTCTCCGCTCCAACAGTGCCTGTAGAGCTGCTGTGCCGGCCTGCCTCCAGCTGTGCCGTATTGTTCTGTGTACTGCTTATCCGCGTCAACAAAGGTCTGTCTAGTCAAGGCTATGGTTTTTCCAATGGTCATGTATGGATGTGAGAGTTGGACTGTGAAGAAGGCTGAGCACTGAAGAATTGATGCTTTTGAACTGTGGTGTTGGAGAAGACTCTTGAGAGTCCCTTGGACTGCAAGGAGACCCAACCAGTCCATTCTGAAGGAGATCAGCCCTGGGATTTCTTTGGAAGGAATGATGCTAAAGCTGAAACTCCAGTACTTTGGCCACCTCATGCAAAGAGTTGACTCATTGGAAAAGACTCTGATGCTGGGAGGGATTGGGGGCAGGAGGAAAAGGGGACGTCAGAGGATGAGATGGCTGGATGACATCACCAACTCGATGGACGTGAGTCTGAGTGAACTCTGGGAGTTGGTGATGGACAGGGAGGCCTGGCGTGCTGTGATTTGTGGGGTCAGAAAGAGTCGGACATGACTGAGCGACTGAACTGAACTGAACTATCTGCCTATGTTCATTGGATGGACTGAATGTTCATTGGAAGGACTGATGTTGAAGCTGAAACTCCCAATACTTTGGCCACCTGATGCAAAGAACTGACTCACTGGAAAAGACCCTGATGCTGGGAAAGATTGAAGGCGAGAGAAGAAGGGGACGACAGAGGATGAGATGGTTGGATGGCATCGCCAACTCTATGGATATGAGTTTGAGTGAACTCTGGGAGTTGGTGATGGACGGGGAGGTCTACCATGCTGCAGCCCATGGGGTCGAAAAGAGTCAGACACGACCAAGTGACTGAACTGAACTATCCACCTATTGGAATGGTAAGTGTCTAAATGCAGCCTACAGTGACCTTGGAATCAATGTGGCCTCACTGCTTGTGAGCTGTATACATTTAAGTAAGTTACTTATACCCACTAAGCCTCCCACGTGATAATTTATAGTATTATTTGTAAAAATGGAGATGCCATCCCTACCTTACAAGTTTGGTGCCTAGCATGCCGACCTAGTCCTGGAAACCAGCCCAGGGGAAAGCCAGATGATCAGGCCAAAGTGTCCATGAATGTAGAGCAGGCAGGGTGTCCGGAGGAGCCCGAGGAGGCTCTGAGAGGAGGCTCCTTGGAAGAGAAGGAACCAGGAGGCCCAGGAGGGAAGGACTGTGTTGGATTTGTGAGAAGTCGAAGAGGTGGCTGGCTCGAAGCTGGAGCTTCATCTGAGATCTGGACAGAGTGTTGGCGCTGGCCTCTCCCACCCCTCCTCCACAGTCCACACTTGGAGACCATGACTGGCACGTGGCTGGCACTGCCACAGAGACTGCAGCCGTGGTCTGGGCTGCCAGGAGGCCTGAGGCCCACGGGGCTGCACATGTGCAGCAGGTGTAAACTTTGTCCTTCTCTTCCCCTATTTTACCCACTTTCCAAGTGGGCTAGTGGTAAGGAACCTGTCTGCCAATGCAGGAGATGTAAGAGACACAGGTTCAATCCCTGGGTCAGGAAGATCCCCTGGAGGAGGAAATGGCAACCACTCCAGTAATCTTGCCTGGAGAATCCCATGGGCAGAGGAGCCTGGCGGGCTACAGTCCATGGGTCGCAAAGAGTCGGACATGACTGAGCAACTTCACCACCACCACCAGGTTCTGCGGTGGCTTGTCTGGTGCTGAGGTGAGTGGCCAGAGGAAAGGAAGTCACTCCCCTGCCTCATGTAGCTGCCGGTCGAGACAGGATGAACCCCAGCCCGGGTTGGTGGCGTTCCCCTCCCAGCTGGAAGTGATTTAAGCTTGTTGGATTTATATAACACTGAGGAACAGTAAACTGTGTAAATTTGCTATGTTTTCCAGGGACAGTTATTTATGGAGGGGCATTTTTAACTCAAGTGCAGAAGTGTTAAATCATTATAATAAATCCATGCTATTCAGACTTCCTTACATTGTAATAAATTTTTTTCTAAGCATGAATGAGGAGATCCATGCTTCCTCTAATATACCATTATGTATTTCTTCTCAAAATGACACAGCTTACTATATCAACTTGGAGAATAATAGAAGATTTACTGACTTAGAGGGGGGAAAAAATGTTGAGTAGCAGTGAGTCTGAGAAGGGACTTGGGAGCGTGACCCCCACACTGAACCTCTCTCGCATCTCTGCTGGCCTCTTCCCCAGCTGCGTGCAGCTGCAGCAGGGGAGGCCCCGGCTGTGGGCGCCTCCCCAAGATCTCCTGGCTGAGCTTTTGAACAGAGGGGCTCAGCCAGAAATCCAGTTGCCTTCTATTCTGTCCTGTCCAAGGGGAGGTGTTGGGATGAGGCTCTACAAGAAATGAAAGCTCCCTCCCTATGATGTGAAATCCCTTCAGAAGCATCAGTCTGGCTAGAGAGCTCCCCTGCCCATAGTCCTCTTGTCACCTGCCTCACCCGCCTCCTCACCTGGATGCCTAACTGGACCAGAGGATTCACAGTTTTCATCAGATTCTCAAAGGACCCTGGAATCCAAAGAATTCGGGAATCACAGGTCTTCAGGAAACTCAGAAGCATCTTCGGACTGTCCACTAGGTACCAAAGTCCAATGGTGTGGTCCCGGCAGCACCCAGGAACTATGTCAAGCTGCAGTTAACACACCCAGAGGTCGGTGCGGGCCCAGAGGCCTGAACGGCAGCCCCTGGGATGGGGACTTCCATCAGCATTTCCCAGAATATAAGATTTCATTGCTGGGCAAGGGCTGGAAGGAAGAAGGGAAGATGCCCTGGACTGAGGAAGAGTGTCAAAGACATGGAGACAGGGACCCCAAGGTAAGGGAGCTCATGGACAGCCTTGCAGGCTAGTTCTGGTGGTTAAGCTTGGAGAGCAGCAGGGCCCAGTGGAGAGAGACCAGCTGAGATTCCAATACGCAGCAACAGCTTCCGGTTTACCTAGGGCTCCGCCGGAGGCTGGGGTTCAGGTCTCGGCTCTGCAGCCAAACTGTGTGACACGTGCAGTTTCCTTCACCAGCAAACTCCGCGCCTGGCTTGCTAGATGTAGACGGCACACACCTGCACAGCCGGCTCACAGATGACGTGGGGATACAGCAAAAGGATGCTCGGGCATCTGCTGGGTGAACAACTGTGAAGCACTTCCTACACATCAGGTCCTTTTATCATTTATCTAGTGGCTGGTAAGGGGCAACCGGCCCTCTGAAGCATGGAGACCTGGGGCTTCCATGACAACCAGGCAAAGCTACACCGGCCTGCTTCCTGCCTGGCGCTTACCTGCAGCCCATCACCACCCCAGGCAGTGCTCCCAGCCCTCTTCTCGGCCTTCAGGAGGGCAGCCCACTGCACACCTGCCCATTTCAGAATGCTGTTTACCTCCATCTCTCTCCACATCCTGGGCTGCCTTCCCCAGAGTCAGGACTGTGCTCTCATCACCACCTCATACCCTTGTGCAGAATCAGATCCCTGCCTTGAGGACAGTCCAGAGAAGACAGAGTCAAGAACGGTTCCAGAGCAAGGACCCTGGAGCTGTGGTCCACCCACCTCCATCAGGGGCGCCTGCAGGCTGCCCACAGCCCTTCCTTCTCCCCTCCCGTCTCCACTCTCCACCTCTAGGGTTTTCAAATCTGTCCCTTCTCTCTTCAGAACTAAAGATGTTGTGTTTCTTGCTTTGCTAATCAGGCTGTTCCTGAGGATGGGGATGGGAATAGGCACCCCCTGGAGCCAGGATGGGGTAGCAGAAACCATGGTGGCCCCATCTCACCGCCCATGACACGTGCTGCTCACGTCCATGTTGGAGGGTCTGTCCTCTCAGATTCCCAGGGAAGGAAGGGTAAGTGGAAAGGGAGGGGCGCAGGGGGTGGCCCCTGCAGCACTCAGTCTAGATGGCTGACAGTTCTCAGGCTGACCCAGCTGATGGTCAAACTGGCCACATTTTTTTTTCAAACATTTTATTTTGAAGTCAGACCTACAGAAAAGTTTTACAAATAATACAAAGAATCTCTTTACATGAACACCCTTCACCCATACTCCCCAGGGTTAACATTTTAACTCAGATTCACTCTATCTCACACATATATAATGCATATATCTCACACATGTATTATTACTTTTCTTCTGAAATATTGGAGAGTAAATTGCAGACTGACTACTCTCCTTTCCCCTAATAACAGCATGTATTTCTTAAAAACAAGGACATTGTCTTCCATACCCACAGGACAATGATTGAAATCAAGAAAGTAACATAAATAGAACACTATTTTCTAATCTGCAGGACAGATTTAAATTTTGCCAATTTTCCTTTTTTTTTTTTAATTTTTTAAAGTTTCCTTTCCTCAAATATCTTTCTGACAAAACGAAAATAAAATCTCAGCAGGATCCAGTCTGTGCTCATAAGTTGCATTTGGTTGTCATGTCTCTTTAGATGAGTACAAACTACTTATTCTGTAGGATGTCCCCAATTTGCACCGGTTTGCTTTCGTGTGACCAAATTCAGGTCTGCGTTTTCTGCAAGAATTTAATGATGTTGTGTCATTCTCAGCAATCATACCGGGAGGCCCGTGATAGCTATTTCATTCCAGGTGATATTAACTTTGATCACCAGGTTAAGATGATGTCTGCTGGGTTTCTCTGCTGTAAAGTCACTTCCTTTCCTGTGTAACTTATAAGTGTCTTGTGTGTGAGTCAGGAAGGGCATTACCTGAGACTATGTAAATACCATTTCTCATCTACCCTTGACCCAGGAGTTTCAGCAATCGATGGCCACATGCCACTTTTTTTCTTTTTTTCCAAACTTACTTTCTGTTTGTTTTTAAATTAATTTATTTTAATTGGAAGATAATTACTTTACAATATTGTGATGGTTTTCACCATACATCAACATCAATCGGCCATAGGTATGCCTATGTCCCCCCATTCTGAGCCCCCACCCACCTCCCTCCCCACCCCATCCCTCTGGGTTGTCCCAGAGCGCCAGCTTTGGGTGCCCTGCTTCATGCAGTGAACTCACACTGGTCATCTGTTTTACATATGGTAATGTACATGTTTAAGTGCTGTTCTCGCAAATCATCCCACCCTCGCCTTCTCCCACAGGATCCAAAAGTCTGTTTTTACATCTGTGTCTCCTTTGCTGCCCTGCTTGTAGGATCATCGGTTTTGTCTTTCTAAGTTACATGTATGTGTGTTAATATACAATATATGTCTTTCTCTTTCTGACTTACTTCACTCTGTATAATAGGCTCCAGTTTCACTAGAACTGACTCAAATGTGTTCCTTTTTATAGCTGAGTAATATTCCATTGTGTGTATGTATCACAACTTCTTTACCCATTCATCTGTCGATGGCCATCTAGGTTGCTTCCATGTCCTAGCTATTATAAATAGTGCTGCAGTGAACATTAGGGTACATTAGGGTGTCTCTTTCCCTTCTGGTTTCCTCGGTGTGTATGCCCAGCAGTGGGATTGCTGGATCATAACGCAATTCTATTTCCAGTTTTCTAAGGAATCTCCACACTGTTCTCCATAGTGGCTGGACTAGTTTGCTTTCCCACCAACAGTGTAAGAGGGTTCCCTTTTCTCTACACCCTCCCCAGCATTTATTGTTTGTAAACTTTTTGATGCTGGCCATTCTGACCTGCATGAGATGGTACCTCATTGTGGTTTTGATTTGCATTTCTCTATTAATGAGTATTGCGCATCTTTTCATGTGTTTATTAGCCATCTGTATGTCTTCTTTGGAGAAAGGTCTGTTTAGGTCTTTTGCCCACTTTTTGATTAGGTTATTCATTTTCATATTGAGCTGCATGAGCTGATTGTATATTTTGGAGATTAATTCTTTGTCAAACTTATTTATTTTTAATTGAAGGAAAATTTGCTTCAGAATATTGTGTTGGCCTCTGCCACACATCATCATGAGTCAGCCATAGGCATACATGTGTCCCCTCCCTCTTTAATGTCCCTCTGACCCCATCCCACCACTCTAGGTTGTTACAGAGCCCTGGTTGGAGTTCCTGAGTCATACAGCAATTTCCCATTGGTTATGTATTTTACATATGGCAGGGTATATGTTTCCATGTTAGTCTATCCATTCGTCCCACCCTCTCCTTCCTCCCCCGGCCCATGTCCATAAGTCTGTTCTCTATGTCTGCAGCTCCATTGTTGCCCTGTAAATATGTTCATCAGTACTATCTTTCTAGATTCCATATATATGCATTAATATATGATATTTGTGTTTTTTTCTGACTTACTTCACTCTGTGTAATAGGCTGTAGGTTCATCCACCTCTAGCATTGACTCAAATGCATTCCTTTTTATGGCTGGGTAATATTCCATTGTATATATGTACCATAGTTTCTTTATCCATTCATCTGATGGACAGCTATGTTGCTTCCAAGTCCTAGCTATTGTAAATAGTGCTGCAATGAACGTCAGGGTACAGCTACATGCCATTTAAATCCTTAGTCTTCTGCTGTGTTCCCACCACCCTCTTTGACGGTCCCAGTGCTAGGAGACAGGCTGGAAAAGGAGACAATTATTGTCCTCAGGACCTTCAGCTGGAGAGGGAGCTATAGACTCAGAGCAACACAGGACAGTGTTAACAAGGGCCAGTGGAGTGTCTCCACCCTGAGGGCAACAGGAGGTCAGGAAATAGGTGCTTAGTTTGAGCTGGAGACTCCTGAAGATGAACCTGAACCAAGGGCGGGAGAACCTGAATGGTCAGAACCTTGGGAAACAGGAGAAGCTGTGTCCATAAGCCATCTCTGAGGGCCCCAATAGGACCAGAATCCCAGGAGGGTCCCTGTCATCTCCAGAGCTCCCCCGGTACTAAGAAGACCAGAACCACCAGGCTTCCTTGTGATTCCTGGTCAGAGTTGGGGAAGCTGAGGCACAGGGGCTTTGCCAAGAGGGCACAGGTGTGGGGTGCTTCGGGAGGGCTCGTGGGAGGCAGCTCCCCCCGCCCTGCCACCGCTCCACACCTTCTCGTTCATTCAGCAAACATCGCTGAGCATCGACTATGTGCCCGACACTGAGTCAATGCTGAAAGTACAAAATGCTCTCAAGTAGTTCTTGATTAAAAGGGATACTGTGGGCCCAGAGGCCTCGTCAGGTCACCCAGCTCTCCGACAGGATAGCAGGGGTCCTCTGCCCAGTTGAGAGCAGAGCAGAGTGGGGGGTAAACCCTGCTCGCCCCTGTGCAGTCATCTCATCCTGGTGCCTCTCATGTTGAGAGCTTGGCTGAGGGCATTCGGGGCTTCCCCACTCTGCACCTCCTCTTTCCCCTCCCAGCATTCAGCAGAGAGCTCTGGGCACAAAGGGACTGGACCGAATCCTTGAGACCCACCCAGGACACCTCACTTTGCAGGGGAAGAAACTAACATGGAGGTCTGAGATTTTCCAGGCCGGTCCTGTCTCCACTTTTCTGCCCAGTGGTTAGGCCGCCTGTCTCTGAGGCTTAGAAATACAGTCAGTCAGAGGCTTCTGAGTGAAGACTTCTTATACTTGTGCCTTGGAAAGGTAGCCCCCTCCAGTCATACAGTGATTATAAGCCTGGAACCTGCTATCTGGGACTGGGCTCAAACCCCAGCTCTGTCAAACCAGGTGACTTGCAGCACGCCACTTAAGCCCATCTGTAAAACAGGGCATAGGCTGGTTGGGAAGGTTAACTGGGATGGTGTCAGTGAAGTAGCCAGGATGCCTACTGGTCTATCAGTAATGGCTTCGTTTTAGACAAGGCTGTGCCTTCCCCAGCATGATCCCCGCTTACCTGAGGCATCTTGCAGGTCTTTAGCATCTCTGGGGTCCTTTGTTCCTCCATAACCCTCTCCCTCGGGGTCTGTTTAACCCCTGCTCACCTTGCAACACTCAGCCCAAGTGTCTCCTCCTCTCTAGTCTGAGCTACTGGCATTGTCTCATCAGGGCTGCCCCGGGCCCCTGCACAATTCACCAGGCTGTCCTGCAGCCGTCTTTACCAGTCAGGGAACCGTGGGAGGGGACAGTGCCGCTGATTTTGAAGCTGGGATCCACTACTTGCTTACAGTGGGATTTTTTTTTTAAACTTGTGTCTTGTGGTTTAGCCAACTAACAATGTTGTGATAGTTTCAGGTGAGCAGCCTGACACTGTTCAGGGGCACTCAGCTGTACATGTACATGTATCCATTCTCCCCAAACTCCCCTCCCCTCTAGGCTGCCAGACAACACTGAGCAGAGTTCTAGGTGCCACGCGGGAGCTCCTTGTTGGCTAGCCATCTAAAATAGAGCAGTGACTTGCAGTGTGATTTGCAGCAAATTATGTACCTTCCCAAGCTTCTGGTTGTTCATCTGATAGCACCTTACAGGATGACTTCCGGGATTCGAGAACACACCCACAACACACTGGCCTTGTGCCTGGAAGGTGGCTGCGCGTGTAGTCTTCATCACCCCACCCCCGGTCCTCATCGCTGAGCAGGCACTGGATGTGTGCACTCGGTGGAGTGCTAAAGGAACAAATACACTCCCAACCCAAGGTGATTTGCATTAAAAAAAAAAAAAAGCATAACTAATTAAGGCCCTAGTCTCACCCAAAGAAAAAGGCCTAATGACAGGATCTGAGGGCCTGAGCAGGGCAGGAGTGCAGCAGGGCAGGGGTGTGGGGTCTGCTCTGCGGCCCTCACGTTCGTTTCCAGGGGCTGCCTGTGCGGAGCGACAATGCCCCACAGGAGCCTTGCTTCCAAAGCCCCTCTTTGGACCCCAAGAGGGCATTGAGTGGAGGGCAGAAGGGAGATGGGTGGACACCACCCAGCTGCCCTGGATTTCCTGCCATCCTAATGCCAAGAGCTGAGCCCCAGGACAAGGCGGGAGAGAAGGGCAACAGCCAAGAAGGTTCATGTGGAGACTCTGGAGATGAGGGCCATCTTTGTGCCTTAGCTAGTGGATCGGGCACCTTCAGAAATGGTCAGTTTCCCCTTGATTTGGAGTGATGGTGAACCAGTTTGCATTTATCTTGCTGCTGCTGCTAAGTTGCTTCAGTTGTGTCCGACTCTGTGCGACCCCATGGACTGCAGCCCACCAGGCTCCTCCATCCATGGAATTTTCCAAGCAAGAGTACTGGAGTGGAGTGCCATTGCCTTCTCCAGCATTTATCTTAACAACATGCTTATAGTTTTATCCAGAGTTTAGCATGCTGGGGAAAACCAAGCTGACACAGCTCACAAGGGTTTTGAACTTCAGGTAGCAGCATAAAATGTTAATAAATGCTCCATTTATTTCCATTTACTTTCCTCTCCTTGTTAGTAATAAAAGCTAACCAGGCCTTTGGGTTTTTTCCTCTCTCCCTCCACTCTGTCCCCACCATCAGGTGGGATGGGCACCTCCTGCATGCCCTCACCTGTACAAGCACTGGGCCAGCCCAGATAATCCAGGAGGGGAGGGAAGAAAAGGACTGACCTATGTCAATAGAGGCGATGCCATTTCCTAAAGGTAAAAATTAATATTATTGAGAAAAAAAAGTGAGGAGGGACAGGAAAAGAGACACGAGAGAAGGGTTGGAGGGGAGCAACTGTGCAGAGAATTTACAAGCGAGGGAGACAAGACGCGGAGGCTAAGAGCACAGCTCTGCAGACAGCCCTGGGCTGGAACCCTGACAATGGGTCATCTCGGTGGGGACTTACCCTCTCCGAGCCTGGTTCCTCATCTGTCAAACAGGGATGATAACACCAAGCTCAGAGAATCGGATAAGATTGTAATTAAGCAGCTCTTCACAGTGTCTGGCTCAGGACAAGCACCTCAGCAGTGACTGCTCCCCCATGCCTCAAAGGGATGTGCCCGGCTGATGAGTGTGCTGGAAAGGACCGGGTTCCCCTGCTCAGCCTGGGGCTCCTGAGCAGCCCCATGCCTGGGCTCACTTCCTGGGAATCCCACCAGCCAGCTTCGGGCCTGGGCCCGGCACCGCCTGACTCTGGGTCTCCTTCCTGATAACTGAGTTCCTAACACCAATGCACACACATCTGCACACTAAAGACCAAGGTAAACGACATCTGGTAACACTGGCTACCTTTGGAGACAGGAATGGGTGACTGGATTCAGGGGTGGAAAGACTTTTTATCATACGCTTTTTCATATTTTTTGAATCTTGAACTATATGTTACCGATTCCAAAAACTAGATAAAATTTTTTAGTTCAAAGACCAAACTGACGTGCAGCCTGGGGCTCTGTGAACCGGGAGAGGATGCCTGCAGACACTGACAGCCACAGTGGTGTTGGGGAGGCTCATGGGGAAAAGAAAGGGCAGAGAGAGAGGAAGGGGCAGAGGACCGTCCGTGAATAGGGGTCCCCAGGAAGGTGTGTGAGCAGGGAGAGACAGAGGTGTGCACGCAAACGTGATGGAGTCTCTGGGAGTGTCACAGGCTCACTGAACTTAGAGACAGTGATGGGAAGTGGCCTGGCACCGAGTTCCAGCTCACTTGGTTGGGACGTGAATTGTCAGTGGGATGTAACTAAGGAAAGGGAAGGAGGAGGGGCTCAGAGCCTGAATTACTCATTCTGAGAATCTGTACTATTCAAGACTTTACAACTCAGAGGATCCTCTGGATGGGGCGTGGTTGTGTGTAGCTGTGTCTCCTTTACTCCTCACAACTCTTGAGGGTGGGGCTGTATTGGTATACCCATTTCAGAGATAAGGAAACTGAGGCTTAGAGAGGTTAGGTCAGTTTTCCAAAACAACACCAGAGATCTATGCATCTCTTCGAAGCCCTTTGAAGCCCATGCCTTTTTCACTCTGACATACGGTCTCCCACCCTCATCCTGGTCTGGGCAGATCGTGGTTAGATGTCCACAAAGATACAAGGTAAGACGGAGACATTCAGGGTTCCCTGAAGAGATGAGGAGCTAGGTTAGCATGAAGAAAAAGAAGTTGGGGCGATAAGGAGGGGTCTGGGGTGCTGGCTGTCCACTAGCCAGGCCTGGGAGCCTGGGGTCTGGGAGAGCTAAAGACCAGAGACTGATGGGGTAAGGGAGGACCTACAGGGAGAAGGGAGGACAGCTTAGGGAAATAGGAGGGGCAGTAGAAAGAGAAAGCTAGAAAGTAAAAAGTTGCTACTCAGCTGAGAGGAAAGGGAGTGTCAGCTACCCACGCATTCCAGCTGTCCTCTTATTCCTTTAAAGCGTTTGCAGAACACCTACCTCTTTGGAACATACTTTCAGTTGCCTAAAGTTTGTCCTTCCTTCCTGCTTTAACTCATTCATCCCTTCAGACAGTGGATCAACATGGACTGAACATCTGGCTAACTAGAGTGAATAGTCAATGGAAGGTAGGGTATCGATGGTAGCTAATAATTTTGGTTTGGGGGAATTCCACTTTGGGAGAGACAGAAATGGCACTCACACCAAGGCTGATGCTGTCGCCCCAGGCAGGGCTGGGCCATGAAAGTGCTGCCCAGATGTTCCCTTACCATCTGACTCACCTGGGAAATGTCCATTTGGTTCAACTGGGTGTAACTGGAACACAGGCCCTGCAGACCTCGTGCCAGGAGGAGCTACAGATTCACCTGGTCTGGAGGCAGCAGAACATGGAAGATGGATGTTGGACTTGGAGGCATGCATGTGGGTGGGAAAACTCTGGGACATTCCATGTGTGGCAGTACCAGCACCCTGTGTGCAGGAGCAGGTGGGATCCAGCTCAGAATAGGGACAATGTCGGATCCTTATAGAAACCCAGAAGGAGAGGAAGTGAAGTGAAGTGAAAGTCACTCAGTCATATCCACCTCTTTGCGACCCCATGGATTATACAGACCATGGAATTCTCCAGGCCAGAATACTGCAGTGGGTAGCCTTTTCCTTCTCCAGGGGATCTTCCCAACAAAGGGGTTGCACTCAGGTCTCCCCCATTGCAGGCAGATTCTTTACCAGCTGAGCCTGCAGGGAAGCCCAAGAATACTGGAGTGGATAGCTTACCCCTTCTCCAGCGAATCTTCCCGACCCAGGAATAGAACTGGGGTCTCCTGCATTGCAGGTGGATTATTTTTACCAACTGAGCTATCAGGGACACCCAAAGGAGATGGGAGCTATTAACTCAGTGTGTGTGTGTTAGTTGCTCAGTCATGTCTGACTCTGTGACCCCACAGACTGCAGCTCGCCAGGCTCCTCTGTCCATGGGATTCTCCAGGCAAAAATACTGGAGTGGGTAGCCATTCCCTTCTCTAGGGGATCTCCTGACCCAGGGATCAAACCTGGGTCTTCTGTATTGCAGGCGGATTCTTTACCGTCTGAGCCACCAGGGAAGCTGGAGGTCTCAGTAAACATTCTTCTCATATTAACATTGCACAGAAAAGAGGAAGAGAGAGAAGGAAAGAGAAAAGTGAGAGAGAAGATATGAGTACAGAAGGGTGGATGAAGAGCTGGAAGGCCTTTGAAAGTGCTGCCAGGGCAGGGGCTGGAGGGAGGCCCGGGCACCAGTGCCCACCTGCGCGTGAGGCTGGGAGAGGCCACAGGGATGCCCCACGCTTACACAGCAAGGGTGCAGCTGCCCGACAGGCCAGAGCATGTCAGTGTGGTATCAATAACACTGAGGGGAAACAGAGGTGTCTGCCAATGAAATGACTTGATAACTGGGATTTTCTTCAAAATAATCGGGGAATTGATGTATGTTAAAGCTAAGTGCTTTAACACTTAGCACAGGGGGTTGTTATGCAAGTATCTCTACTTTCCATTATGCGTGAAATAAAAAGTTTATAAGAATAAACAAAAAGTCTTTTAAAAAAGTAGGGAAGCAGTGAAGGAATCACACACTGCAGGTAGAATATAGCCGACCCTCCATATCCACGGATGAAGAACCCACAAAGACAGAGGCCCGACTGTACTGGGCCATTTTGAGCATCCATAGACTTTGCTTATCTGTGGGGGTCCGGGAACCCACGCCCTGAAGATTCCGAGGGATGACTGTACTACCAGAGGAGCAGAAACCGGAGAATATAAGCAGAAATGAATGAGAACTGTGTTTTGGGTTTTCTCAAATAACACGGCAAATCAGGGGTTCTTAGCCAGAGGGTGATGGATGGGCTATGGGACCCCTGAACTCCCCGTAATCATGTGCAAAGTGATCCAAGAGTTTGCAGCAACTTTTCAAGGAACCTCTGGTGCCCCCCGCGCCCCACCCCCCACACACCCCACAGAGGCTAATACATTACCTTCTGTCTTAAATGTGCTGTGTGTACCCAGTCACTTGGTGGATGGTTTTAAATAAAGTTTATTTTCTAGAACTGGCGTATTCACACCTGGGCCCTGTGTTTTCATCTCTCTTCTCAGTCAGCCATGCCTGGAACAGAGCAAAAGAGGCCGACCCACTGCACAGCCCGGCTCCTCGGGGATAGTTCCCTGAGGCCCCACTGCCCCTGAGCCAGAGCAGTGGAGGTGGGGGTGCGCTGTGCCAGAGAGAAGGGGACACAGTGGGGAAGGGCTGGGAAGGCCCACGGGGCTCCCTGGGGTCTCAGAGAGTGACTGGAGGCAGTGTGGTTGAAGCTGTCATCCTCTGGCAGGCACAGTGGCTTGCAGCTGCAAATGTCCAACAGAAACCATGGTTTTGAATAGTCTGAGGCTACCCAGAGAATTCAGTAGAAAATACCTTTTCCTTCCTCACAGGGTTGCATAACTCCCAGTGCGACATCTGCCCCTCGCAGTGAATTCCTCCAAGAAGTCCAGCTCCCTAGAGGCTCCCCAGAACTGGCAGGTTAAGTGTGGGTTATTTCAGAGGACAAGGAGGGTCTCACCTTAGAACCTCAAGGCTTGAAGGCCTGCCCCAGGTCCTGAGGAGTGAAGGCCCTTTCTCCCCAGGCTAGCATCTCCACAGGCGAGCGTGGGACGCACGGGAGAGGGCCCTGCCTGGGGACTGAGATGTGAGGCGAGGAGGGAGGCAGGGCCCAGGTGCTGCTTCCCGCCACTCCCCCCACACAGAGGACAGGGAGCTGAAGCCATTCCCAGCCTCTCACAGGAGGGCACAGACAGACAGACAGACCCCTGTGCCTGCCAGAACTCCCGTCATCTCCCCCTCCCATCACGTGCGGGGAGATGGAGACCCTTGGTGGGGCCTGCCCATTCCTAGACAGGTCCACAAGGCTAGAGGCTGGGCCCTGGGGACAAGATGGACTAGCGAGAAAGGGCTGTCCCAGGACGCAGTGTGACCAAGAATCATGGCTGTCGTGCACCTTGGGGGGGGGGTGTCTCACCTCAGGAGGACCTGCTCCCTCCCTCCTACTTCCCCTCCCCCAGGCCCTACTTCCCAGTCTCCTGGCTTGGGAACCTCCCCACACCCCATGCCTTCCTGGCAAGCCTCCTGTGGCACTCAGGGTGTGGACATCTCCCTGCCTCCCTCTCATGATACAGAGATGGCAGCACTCCAGGCTCCTCCCACCCGAGCCCCGCCTCTGCGGATCAGGTAGAACCTCAGTCTTCTCCACCCAGAGAAGTGTCAGGGCAGTGGAAGGTGCAAGACCAAGAACAAAATGCTGCATGGCAAGCCTGGGCTGTTTGGGGTTGTGTCTTCCCCCTCCTTTACTGCAGGTCCTGCCTCCACTGTCTCCTTCCTCAGCTCCTCAGAGCACATCCCCCCACCCCAACTCAAGGTGTTCTGGCTTGTCCTCCTTCCTGTTGGGTGTGGGCTCTGTGGCCAGTCCTACAAGGGAACCCAGGAATGGGCATGCGGTGGAGACTTTCAGAGGTGCACAGCAGTAAAGAGACTTTTCTAGAAGGTCCAGGCAGCAGACTGGCTCCATGGAGGGAAGGATCAAAGCTACTTCCAGTGGGCCAGCCCTAGGGCACAGAGACTCCGCTGCCCAGACTCCAGGAACCACAGACCACCATGGAAGAGCCTTTTTTTTTTTTTTAAACTGTGCTTTATTTAGGGCTAAGCTGGAGAAAGCGTCATCCAATAGTTACAGAAGGTTACAAGGAGCTTTAGGGAGTTGAGTGTGAAAAGAGCAGTTGTACTGAACTGCAGCTGTTTTTTTTTTTTTACAACATCTGGACATCCTAAAAAGGAGCCAAGAGAAAGAAAAATAAATTTTTTAAAAATAATAATTAACCAACAAAATAGAAAGAAAGGAAAGGCAGAAGGCCTGAGAGGAACCAGATAGATGTTCTAAAGCAAAAAATTAAAAAACATGGTAGGTCCAAGGGCCTCCCCACCAGGCCTCCAGATGAACCAGAGGTCAGTGACGAGGTGTCAAGGCAGAAGGTCAAAGCAAGTCTTCCCAATGGTGCAAATAAATTATAATAAATATGTTATACTTTAAAATATATGTGTTCTTAAATAATTCAGTGTTTTTTTCTGATTCTGAGTTTTTTTAAGCAATGTCTTTTTTAACTGCTCTAAAGTCATTTACCAAAGATAAATATCGTGCTTTCATTAAATAGTTTTCCTTGTTTTTTTTCTCTATCATTACAATTAAAAGTCCTACAAAATATGCAAATTTATTTACAGAAAAACAGAGCCGGCATCATTTAAACATCCCTGTTTTTCAAAATTCCTTGTAAACAGTTTCAGAAATTCTTCAAAGATTGTTTTTTTTTTTTTTTTTTTTTCTCTCTCTTGTTAAGGTTTTTGTGTGTGTGTGTGTTGTTTAGTTGTTTGAAGATGAAAGTTCCCAGGTCTCCCTTGCCCGGAAAGTCTCTGGAGCAAGCATGGAAGGCGAGTGAAGCGGAGGTGTCCGGGGCTTGCGCGGAGCGGGCGAGCGCGCGCAGCTCCCGGAGCGAAGCGAGGCGAGGGCGGCGGCGGCGGCGGGCCTTCCTGCCAGCGGCGCGGCCTCCACCGGCGGTGGGCAGCCCGAGGCCCACGGTTCTGGGCGGGTTCGGCCTGGCCCTCGGGGTCAACGGCGTCCAACAGCACTCGCGGGGAGAAGGGATTGATGCTCAGTCTAAACTCTACAAAAGTACAGTCCTACAACATCTGGGATTTTAGCAATAACGCTAACTTCTATAGGTTTTTTTTTTTTCTTTTTTTTTTCTTTTTTGCTTTCCTCTAATTTTTCTTCTATTATATAGGTATTTTAAACTTCTCCTTTTTAAAATTCTGTACAACTATTATGATTTTAAGAGGGGGGGGTAAGTTAGAAGCATTTACAGACTTTTCACAACAATTATCTTGCCTTGTCAGCCCCCTTTGTTCCCCTCGTTTTCTCACACTTCACAGTTAAGGAGTTTTCGTATTTTGTTGCTTTCCCCAAACATCCACCGATTTGTTCATCTTAACAGCTCCATCCAGACATATAATACAGAAAACCATAGGAAAGTGTCATAGACTTGAATGAGGGTAATCAAAGCGCCTCTCAAAGTATCAAAGAACTATTACCTTGCTGTTTTAAAAGCATTGAAGCATTATTTTTCCTTTTTTTTAATTTTTTTGTTTTTTTTTTGTTTTTTTGTTTTTTTATTTTTTTAATTACATTTTTTTTTCATAGAATCGCTCTAAGCTGTTTCAAGAACAGCCGTGAGGCAGAAAGGAGGTTCTCCTCCAGTCCCCCTCTATTTGACCTAGAGCTACACATCTGCAATAAAAAGTTTGGTCCTTTGGTCCCTAAACAGCTAAAGGAATGACAGATAGAGATGCTCAGTGGCGACCTCCCAGCCGCCCCCCCTGGGGACCAGGCCCCGCCAGCCACACCGCTTGCCCCAGCCTGCCTCAGGCGCCCACGGGCTGGAAAAGCCCCGGGATCGGGAAGCAGCGGCCCTTCCCAGTTCCCAGCCCTGCAGTCTCCCCACCTTGTCTCAAGTTATTTTGTTTGAAAGTTGCCTTGTTTTGTTTTGTTTTGTTTTCTTCTCATTTTTCTTCATCTTCTTCTTCCCTTTGTCATATATATATTTTTCCCCCAAACACGTGCCCTCTGAACTCCATAGACGCTATACTTTCCTTGAAGAAATGTGACAGTCACAGAGAGTGTCTGGAGTCTTCAGCTTGATTGATATTGGCTGATATGTCAAAGGTGTCATCCAACAGTTCTCATTTATAAATATATATAGAAAGAGGTTTGTTTTTTAATGTAGCCCGTTCAGCATCCTGCCCTAAAATGAAGAAAATCGGGGCTGATTAAGCCAAGAGAGGAATGCAAAATACATCCAAACACCAAAAGGAACCTGCCTCGGGGGGTTAGGGTGGGAGCTCTGGGGGGGATGGCGGGAGGGTGGGAAGAGACCAGTATGAGAATTAGTCATGATCATGATACGTAAAAAAAGAAATTGACTCTTGTATTCAGAGTAAGAACCACTGGGAGGGCTATAGGTGATGGCTGTAGCAGAGGAGAGGCTTTTTGATTTGGGTTCCTTTAGAGTTCTGGATTGGGGGATGGCTAGATCTAAGGGAAGAATTTGTGACTGTGGGGTATGACTTCATCATTAAACTGACCTCTGAGGGATCTAGCCCAGATACAATATGTATACAGAAGCCTAGCAAACAAGATGGCAGAAATCTAGCAGCCCAGCCCGCTCCTCCCCACGGTCCGTGACGTGAATTTTGTAGAACCCTGGCCCAGTTTCCAAGCAAACTGCCTCTTTCCAAAGGTCAGTAACTATTTGCGAGGCTATGTATATATATGTATATCTGGATATATGTGTAGAAGATATTCACCTGCACATATGTGGATATACATGGATATGTGTGTATGTGTATGCATAGATACACACACACACAGACACACGTAATGTTTTTCTCATACATGCCAGGGAATTTAGAGGAAATTCAGCACTTTGAGGAAGTGGATGGGAGAACCTAAAAGAAGTTAGAACGGATTTAATCATCAGTTAAATTAACTCTGACAGTTCTCGATTTTGTTTTGAATGGTGGCTTTTTGGTGTTTTGCATTTCAAAGAAAAAAAAAATCATGATCTGACTAGAATCAGAAGGAGAATGCTTAACCATTGTGAATTAACAAATGAGACTCGTCTCCATTCTAGCAAGCAGCTTCCACTTATACATGGGGGTGACTGGTTACATCAAGAGAGTTAGAACTGCAAAGCCCCCAGTTGAGGGGACAACGTCATGCGTATATCAATCCATGCTGGCAGGTTTTTCACACTGTTGATTCAACAAACAGCAAACCGTACACAGCAATCTAAACAATTACAACACCAAATAAAATAATAATAAAATTAAAAAACACTTGTCAAGGACCCTTTTTCAGTTGTAAACAAAAAAGTGCATTTTGCTTTTGTCAGTACTGTTTTTTCAAACCAACCAAAAAGCCCGCCCCCATCCCCAGGTCCCCCACCTCCCCTCCCCACATTTAATTTAGCAGAAGTAGCTACAATACAAACCTTACAATTGTGACCGGGCTCTCTCTCAGAGGCCTCGGGCTTTGAGCTCTAGTTTTTTGGTTTAGAATTTTTTTTTTTTTATCATTCTGTTACTGTAGAGATTTTGTTTTTGTTTTTCCTTTTGAAGTGAGATTTAAAATAGCCTAACTTGAAAAAGACCAGACCTAGGAAAGTGTCAATTGAAAAAGGCCCCCAAATTTCTAGAAAAAAATAAAATCACAATATTTTCAAGTGCAAGTAAATCAACCACGCATAGATACTTTTAAGGTGTTTTCCTTATTTTTAAGAAAAAAAATTAATGGTTTGCACAGTTAAATGATCCCATGTCCGATAATTCGGGAATTCATCTTTATTTTTACTATTTTTTTTTTTGTTCTTTTTTTTTTCTCTATGTGACATCTAGAGAAGCATAAAAAACGCTGAACAAGAAAAACCAAACAACAGAAAGTAAAACCACTGCAAGCACCAAGAACGAAACGAAAATGAGCACAGCAAAAAAGATTGTGGCAGCACAAAAGTCAAGAAAATGCACGTGTGATCATGACTGGCCAATCATCAACTGATACAACATCCAAGAAAAACGCTCCAATCACAGCACCTCCACGAAACTTGACGGCAATTGTCATGCAACCGATTCTTAGCCTTGTTACATGACGCCATCATGTCACACTGTGAACTTTGAGTTGATTTGAACTTACGGATGGGGGACTGTTTTCTCCACTCTCATGTGATTACGTGAACTTTATTCCTAGCTCAGCGCGAGACTGTGGTGGATTTGACTGGCCCTGGTTGGGTTGTTGGAATTTGATTGAATGACAAAAGAAGAAAAGATTTATATATATATTTATATATGTAGAGAGAGAGAGAGAGAAAGAGAGAGAGGACAAGAGTGTGGGTAAGGGCGGGGAGGAGAAGGAAGGGTGGGAGGGGTCGGGGATTGTGGGGAGCGGGGTGGGGGGGGCACAGGGAGAGTCGGGTTGAGGGTGAAGACGGGCAAGGAAGAAGTTAAAACAAAATTAAAAGGAAAAATATTTATACAGCACCAGACCACAGCATCAATCTAAAAGCTGGGATGAGAGAACAGCAGTCAAATCATAAGAGAACGGAAAAAAACCCAAAAGGATGGAGGAAGCGGCAGACGAACGACATGGGCACGTCAACACACACACGCACACGCACGCACGCACACACACACACGGTTGTTGATGCAGACAGGTGATACACTGTGAACAACAGCAGAACCTCACACAGGGCCACTACGGGCATCCGTCACGCTCCAGGTAACAGGAGGGAGGGCGTAGGCAGTTTGGCGAGGGGGCCAGAAAAAAAGAAAACAGCCCCTCAAACCACCCTGGCCAGCGAGCAGGTCAGGGGAACGGGCTCTCTGCTTTGACCCCCTCCTTGGTTCTTTCTCTCTCCCCCAGGGGCCGAGCGTGCCTCGCCTCCCCAGCCTTCCTGGCTGCAGCCTGTGGTCAGCAAGGGGAGCCTGACCGGCTGGCTCCCATTTGCCGGGTGGGTCAGAGGCTGCCTAAGGCGACTGCTGTGTCCAGGGGTCCATCCAGGAAACACTCCGCTGCCCGGGACGGTCCACACCCACAACAACCCGGCCTCCCGCCCTGTCCCGGGCCCGCGGTAGCCACCGTCCCCAGGGAAGGGCTTCCCCGCTAAGAGCGTGGGGAGGCTGCGGGAGCCCGCGGGCCTGCCCCCTGCCGCCTGGCCTCGGCCCTCGGTCCTCAGAACCTTCAGAAAACGAGCACTCTCAGTTGTGAGATTTAGAGCCCCTCATGGCAGTGTTCTCGGAATTCTACAAACACGCCCTGGCACGGCTGATTTTGTGTTTCACAGCTGCCTTACTCACTCTGCTTTGCTCCCAAGGGGGCCCAAAATGAGGTGGGGTCCTGGCACGTGAAGCCTTTGGGAGGCTTCAAAGCTCTGACCCAGGAAAGGGTCACGGGGGAGGCTAGGGCACCCTGGAGGGTAGGTCGCAGGGAAAAGGAGAGTCCACTGGAGAGGGGCAGCTATGGGCCTGGCTCCCTACCGTCCCTGCGGCTGTCACCCTGCTCCTCTGCTTCTCCCCTGCCCCTGCCTCCCCCTTCCCGGCTCCTTCACACCCTACATCCCCGCACATCCGGCTTTCTAGACTGACCCTTCTCACTGTCTTCTTTACTGATGGAGCCCTAACTGGTGCAGGCTGAGATCCCCCTCTCGGAAGCACCATTCAGTTATTCCAATTTGAGTTGTCTTGAACACGCTTCATTCACCATTTGGGGTCCTCTGCCCCCACCCAGGGCCCTGGGGGTTCCCAGCCTCACCCCCTCCTGGTTATCCCTGAGCTTGCTCCTCAGTCCCTGGTCACCTGCAGCACCCCGGCCTGTGCCAAGCCTATGCACCAAGCTGGTCTCCAATGTCCCCGGCTTCTACCCACAGTGGCTCCTGCTCTCAGCTTTGAGTTTTCCCTCAGGCCGTGTGGAAGGGAAGCCTGAGACTGTGACGTGTCACTGCAGATAAGATACAACATAGCTGAGAGGTGACGATTCAAAGCCTAAATCTGGCCCCCGGCTCTGCCTTCTCTGAGGAGCCTAGGCCTCTCTACCTGCACAGAGCCTGGCCCTGCCTGCCGTCCGGCTCCTCCTGAAGCAGATTCCCTCCCCGAGACCAGGGCCCACCAAGGCCTGCCTGCAGCCCCAGCCCCTCCACAAGGAAAACCCGCAGACCCACCACCCATGAGAGCCAACTGGCAGGCCCATGGGGCGGGAGAAGAGGCCTCAGAACTGAGGGCGGGGGGTGGGGGGACTCCCTGTTGTCCAGTGGTTTGGACTCTGCGCTTTCACTGCCCAGGGCCCAGGTTCAATCCCTGGCAGGGGAACTAAGATCCCACAAGCCACGCGGCACAGAGGGCACTAGGTGTCAGCCATGCAAGTGTACCTAAGGGACTCTCAGGGACTCTCCCACCCAGTCCTGGAATGCCCGCTCCTCCCCACCCACTAGGCTCCTTGGATGGCTGCCAGCTTTCTTCCAGCCTCCCTTCAGGGCCTGGCTCTGGCGGAAGCTGGGGATTCCACACAGCCCCTCCCCAAAGCTCCATTGAGGGAACTCTCTCACACACACTTGGCCCCAGCACGCAAACACACTCTCATACTTAGCCTAAAGAGGCTTCCCAGGTTCTGCCGGCTGGCCACTCCCCTCACGTGAGAACAGTGACCCCTCTGCCTGCTGTGACCCCTGCCTGGCTGCCTTCTGGAAAAGCCTCTTCAGGCCCAGCCCTAGATGTGGCAGCAGGGTCACTGACCAGCATGGGGAACTTGAATCAGGCCTGAGGAAGTTATGGTCAAGTTGAGCCAATTTAGATGCCAGGTTCTAAACACAGCTGGCCTCCAGCCAGAGAAGGCTCAGGCCCAAATCACAGCCCAGCACCAGGCAGGTCTGACCCGAGGCACCTGTGCCTGCAAAGCTTGGAGCAGACGCTGTGCAAAAGTACACTCAGATCCAAGCCCAGGGTCCAGAGACATGGGGCTCCCAGGATCCAGAGACACGGGGCTCCCAGGGTCCAGAGACACGGGGCTCCCAAGGACTCTGAGTACGTTCTCCCCCTCAGCTCTCCCCCTGCAGAACTACACAGCCAGGCACCTGCCCTCAGCTCAAGCCCAGCATGCTCCAAGGTGGGACAAGGGACTTGGGTGTCTGCCTGGACCTGATCACGTTCATGCTTCTGCCTGTTTCCTTCCTCTTAGTTTCCCAGTAAAGATTTCTTGGAGAAACTCCCATCTTTGCACAAGATAAGAGGCAGGGGCTGCAAGGATGCCAGGAACCCACCTAACTATCAGGAGGCACAGACTGCATCCTACCCAGGCCTCGTTTCGGGGGAACCAGAGCCCAACCACACTTCCCTGCCCAGAGCTGCCCTCCCAGGGCCCCTCTGCTTCCCCAGACCCCCCCTCACTCTAGTTCTGATTTGGCCACCTCTAAGCCTTCTGTCTTCACCACTGGCTCTGAGATCCCCTTCCCTGGGCCTCTTCACACCTAGCTATGCCCCCTGAGCCCCTGCTCAGATGAACTCTGTCCTTCTGAGTAACTGGAACTCATCATCTGTAAACATCCCTTGTCGGTCTGTAAAATCATGCAACTTTAAGCTGCTTTTATAGCTGTTTCCTCCCTCCCTTGCTGGCAGCCACTTCCCACTGCAGTCCCCAAGTCTGGCCCTTAGCTGGCACCTGCCTTCTGTTACAGCCTCTAACAGCCTTGGCTGGGAAAGCCTGAATGCACCATTTGTTAAAATCCTGTGATTGTAGCCAAACAGTCAACTTGAATGTAGGAGTTATGTGTTGTTGTTTGGTCACTAAGTTGCGTCCACCCTTTTGTGACCCATAGACTATAGTCCGCCAGGGCTCCTCTGTCCATGGGATTTCCCGAGCAAGAATTATGGAGAGGGTTGCCATATCCTCCTCCAGGGGATCTTCCCAACTCAGGGATCGAACCCACGTCTCCTGCATTGGCAGGCAGATTCTTTACCACTGAGCCACCAGGGAAGCATAAGGATTATGTGACATCACAGTGTTTGTAGGAGACTGCCTAGTGAAGGGGTAGTCAGATGGCTGACCCCAGAGAAGGGAGATGTCTGGGGTAGGAGAGAGTGGGGTGAGAATACAGGGGTGTTTATCATTCTCCTTACTTGAAGGGGTTAAGCAGCCCCCCAAATCATGACTCAACCACTCAGTAGCTGATTGGCAAGTGACTTCATCTGTGTGTGCTCCAACTGTAAAATGGGAATACCAACACTGCCTACCTTATAGGCAGCGTCGAGTATACAGTTATGTCTCCAGAGTTGTCAGCTACAAGAACAATGCCTCGTGCATGGTAAGCACAGTGTGAAAACCTGTGGTTCTCATCTTTTCTGGCTTTTGTATTCCCTGGTAGAAGAACCACTCTGCTTTTTAACTATTTCTCTTAAGTCCACGCCACAATTACGACTGCTAACTGGTTCTACCCTGGGGGCCACTTCTTACCTTCTGTCCCAAACAGCAAATCCGCCTCTCTCGCCCCTTCCTCTGACCTAGATGTCCTCTCCTTTCTTGGGTCTTACCTGCGTCGAGGTCAACAAGGCTAAGACAGGCTACTGTCAAGGGAGCCACAGAATCCCAGGGCATGAGTCCCCAGCATGCCACCCGGAAACTCCTGTGGCGGCTCCAGCACCTGGGCTCCATCACTGGAGAAATGCAAGCCCAAGAGGGGAAGCACCTTGACCCAGGTCATGCCCTGACAGCAGAGTTAACCTACTGAAGAAAAAGTGCTCCATGTCACAAAAGGGCGCTTCCACTGCATTGTCCCTCCCTCCTCTGGAAACGTGCCCTCTGCACCATCTGCTGGCTGCCACAGAGCCAGAAGCTCCACGCGGGCAGGATGGTGACCATGCATCTCTGTATCCCGGAACTAAGCACAAAAACTGCCCACACTCTGAATGGATGCGTGTGCTTGAGTGCACGCATGTGCCTGTGTGTGTGTGTGTGTGTGTGTGTGTGTGTGTGCGCGCGCGCGCGCATGCTCATGCGCATTTCATGCAGACCAGAGATGGGCAGGGGCGGGAAGTCAGGAAGCAAGGGAGGCAGACTTTGCTCTTCCAGCCTTGCTGTGAATAGAGGCTCAAGAAAACCTCTTGGAGAGAAGGTGAGTATGGCTGCTCCCAAGTGGACAAAAGGGGTCCTACTGGCAGTGCGGGGATCTGGGAGGAGACTGGGAAACTGGAGCCCTCCCTCCCAGACTCCAGACTCTGACCCTTCACTGGAAGGTGTAACTGTCACGTGGCTCACCTTTCTCGCGAGCCCTCTCCATCTCAGGTCACAACTACTCTGCTCTTGCGGTCACTCCGGCCAGAAATCCAAGCGCCATCCTAACCCTCTTTCTCTCACACCCCCTTGAATTCCTTCCAAACAGCACCAGCTCCTTCACAGCACCTCGAGTGACTGCTATCCCCTTGGACTGAGCGGTCCAGGCACTAGACCTCTGCTTGTGGCCCCACAGTCTATCAATACAGCAGCCAGTGATCCTACTGAAATGCAAGTCACCCACAGCCCTGTGCCCCGCAGAGCTCTCCAGTGGCTCCCTTAGCCCTCCATTTCAGGGGAGAGGCCGAAGTCCACACAGCGGACTGGGTTCCTTCACGAGGCGGCCCTCCTCACCTCTGGGATCTCCTTTTCTACTCCCCCAGCCCCCAGCCTGCCATAGCTCTCCATCATCTAGGCCTACTGCCGATCCCTGCACACACTGCCTTGGCTGTCACCTTGGAGCCTGTACACCATACTCCTCTGGACCCTGGCATGGCTCCCTGTCTTCCCTTCTTCAGATCTCTGCTCAAGTGTCACTTTCTCAGCAAGGCCTACCCTGACTACCTGATTTAACTGTAACCAACAATTTCAACACCCTATACAATTTACTCTTTGATCGTATGTCCTTGTTTGATGTTTGTCTGCCTTGCTAAGGACAAGGATTCTGATCAGTATCACTCATGCTGAGCTCCTAACAGTAGCTGACCCACAGAACTGTGGAGGCGGCAGAGGGCTGGCAGCCTGGCCCTGGCCAGGGAACAAGCTGGGATGGCAGGAGGGCACCACAGTGGGGGAAGCCAGGCTGGGGGTGAACTCTTGATGACCAGGCACATCTCCCACCTCCCCCCCGCCCCCAACTCTGCCCCAGGAAGCTGCTTCATCCAGGGGAGTATGTGGCCTGGAGGAGGAGTGGCCCGATGGTGCCTCCAGCTTTAAGGCAGGACTCAGAGAGCTGGGAAAAGTGACACCTGTCCACTCATCACGGGCTCTGGGAAGTGGGCAGGGTAAGTGGCCCCAGCCCCATACATACAGTCACCCTCCTCAGCCTCTGTCCCCTCTTGTTTTGTTTTTTGGTAAAGTTCTCTTTGAAAAGTCCTGTTCCCTCCTCTCCAGACTGAGCTGTGGGGAACTGGAGGGGTGAGGTGGTCAAGTGTTGACAGGCCCCCAGAGCTGGAGAGTGGAGAGCCAGGGAGTCTGACAGAAGGCCCCAGCACATGTCTATAGCTCCCCACCACAGAGCCTATGCCACCCAAACTCTCCTAGCCCTGAGCTTGCCATCGGCTCACCCCAGGACTTCTGGCAAACAAGATTGCCAGTGTAGACCTTCTCAAAGCAGTTCCCTCCCTCCTGTCCCCTCTTGGCTCTGCGGCAGGGGGATGGCCATACCCATTTCTGCCGGGGATGACCACAGCTCTGCGCCTGCCCCCTGGGAGCAGGTCGAGCCGGGCGCAGCGGGTCCAAGGCACAACGAGGGTCCAGGCAACAGAGGCCAGAGGAGGCGGCGGGTCCGTCCGGTATCAACCTCCCCAACCTCCCCGTCCCCGCGCCCCGGCCAATCCCGGTTACCTGTGCGAGTCCTGATCTCCCCCGGGGGACGCTCCCGCCGGCGCTCAGTACGGGCGATTGGCGTCTTTGGGCCGCTTCAGCTGCACCTTGAGCCTCTTCATGCCGATCTGGAAGCCGTTCATGGCCTGGATGGCGGTCTGCGCGCTGGCCGGGTTGTCGAAGCTCACGAAGCCTAGCGAAACACGAGGGACGAGGGCCTGGGTTTCCACGGGGCCGCCCCGGCCGGGAGGGGGCGAGGAGGGGAAGGGGAGAAGGCGTGCGCCGGGGGGCGGGGCGGGGCGGGCGGAGGCCCCGCCCACTCCCGCCGAGCCTCCGGGCGGGACGGGGCTCGAGGCTCCGCCCCTCGTGGCCCCGCCCCCTGTTCGGACTCGCACCCCTCCCCCACAGCCCTCGTGCGCGCGGCCTCCTCCCGGGCCGCGCTGAGGAGGCTCCCGGCTACCGACCCGCGCGGCCCCGGGCGGGCCGCCCCCGCTCCGCCTCGGCTCTCGGCGGCGACGCTGTCCCGGGCGCCCTCTCCCCCACCCCGGCCGGCCCCGGCACTTCAGCCCCCGCCTGCGGTGGGAGAGGGCGGACACACCTGCGGGCGGAGGAGTTTATTGGACACTGTCCTCCCTGACAGGAGGGGGCCTGGCAGCGGGAGGGCACGGGGGGCCGGCCTGGGGAGAGAGAGGAGTGCGAGGGGAGGGAGGGGAGGCGCCCCGGAGCGAACGTCGCCGCCGCCGATCCCGGCCGCCCCCCTGGCGAGCGCCGCCGGCCACGGGCCGGGGCCGAGGCGGGGTCCCCGCCGCCCCTCCGCCCGCTCCGTCCAGGCCGAGCCCCCCCGCCCCACAGCCAGGATCCGGGTGGCCGCCCGGGTTAGTCCACACTGGCTCGCGTGAAACGCCACCTCGTTCCCAGAGGCCGTCCGCACCACCCTTTCATGTTTAGTACAACTCCATCCTGGAGCAGCGGCTCTTGGCCTGGACTAAGCACGCGCCCGCTGACGCGTCCCCTGTGAACCTCTCATAGCACTGATAATGGTGTGGCAGTAACAGTACAAACTGACACTATTAGCGAAAGTTCGCTGAGAGCTTTCTCCGTGTACTACAGGCTGCAGAAGTCCTTGTCACACGTTCACTCCTCCCAGCATCCCAGGACAGCGATATAGAACCATCCATGGCTCCCAGTCACCTGAAGCAAGCAGTTCCCAGGTGGGACGGATTAGGTTCCCAAAGTTGACACCTTTTGGAACTTAAAATGCATCTCCTATTTATAGACTACACTACATCAGCATTTCCCAAAACGGCTCAAACGGTGCTCCTTGAGAAAGGACCTTCTGTGGTCAGGTGGGTTTGTAGACAGGTCACTCTGGAACAGTTTCTGGCACATTAACAAACAAAAACATCCCCCTCCCACCCCAGCTTCTCTCTTCTTTATGACTTTTTTAAACCTCGTATTTCCTGGAATTTATTTGACTTTGGAGGCCGTTTCTCTGGTAAAATGGACTTAGATCCTGCAAATATGAAACTACGCTTGGCAGAGTTTCCTGGCCATCCTGCAAATGTGCCTTATTTGGGGTGTTTATCCCCAAATGGCCATTAGATATATAAGGGATAAATGTACAGACCCCACCGAGGTAGAAAGCTGTTTCTTGGTTAACTATCTGTGGTCCCATGGTCCTGCCTGAGATCCCTCCCTCACTCTCCCCATGTGGTGACCCTTTCTCCCCTTTACCTCCACCCGGACACTATCTCTTCTGGCCTCTTTTCTCTTTCTCCCTCCTGCATTTCTGCACATTTTCTCTTGCAACCATGCATCATCAAAGACGGGGGAGGGATGTGTGCAGGTACATGTGAGTGTACTCAAAGAGGGCTAGCATGTGAGCTCAGATGAGACTGGACACAGCTGGGCCCAGGGCAGCATATCCAACATCTGTATTCATCTATACACCAAAATACACAGGAAGGATTTTGGATTATCCATAGTTGGAAATCAATGTGAATCATTTTTCCACCTCCCCTCTCATGCCCTCCTGGCCCATCCCTTCCCCACAAAACTACAGTCAAGCTGTCAGCAGAGCAGTTTTCAAATGTGTGAATGGTGCATCTGTTACATTGCTCTCTTTTTAGGCAAGCTAAAAGCCTCCCTTCCTACCAGGACAAGATAGCTTTACTGTTGGTGACAGCTACCCCCCCACAAAAAAAAAAAAAAAAACAAATATGAGCAAAGTGGGAAAGAGACGGGACAAAGATAAAAAGGGCTGGAGATGCTGTGTAGGGCGAAGGTGTAAAAGGAGGGAGAGAAGTTCAGGGAGGAGGCAAGAAGCCAGCCTCAGGCTGAGTACTGGAAGCCTGGGGGTTGGGAAGGGTTCCAGGCTCAAGGAACTTTTCTTCCTGAACTTTATTAACTGGCTAGCAGTCAGGGCAGGGAGCATCTCCCCACTGGCCCCCTTAGCAAGGCTCTGGGCACCATCTCCCATGTACCTGGTTTCCAGGGCTGTGTCCCTTCTCTCAGAGCCCCCTGCCCCATTCCTCCCGCCCCTGAGAAGGTGCCTGCCTCCCAGACCGTGAAGGCTGTGCAGGCAGGATGCCCTCCTGGCGGCCCTCCAGCCCCTCCTCCAACACAAAAACCATTTGTGCTGCTCACGAAGGCCTCCAAAAGATTCCTTTTGTGGTTATAAAGAGCAAGGGAAGACTCTGAGGAGTTCACTTTCACAGAGGACCATGTGTGGAGCAACATAGCCCTTTTGGGGGGAATAAAAGGGGCCCTAGCACCTCCTGAAGGTCCACTCTGACTAGGTCCCTCACATGGAATGTCTTGTGTAACCTTCACAGCATCACTGAGAGCTGACCGCCAAAATCCCCATTCCACAAATGCAGACACTGAGATCCAGAGAGTAAGCTTGCCCATGAGTGCATGCTGGGGAGATGCACAGGTTGGGCTGCCAAAGCAAGGGAGGGACCCCAAGAGAGTGAAGGAGGAGCCACTGGGCAGGCCAGCTGGGTGGGATCCTGGCCTTTCTCAAGGCTGTTGGGTGTTCAGTGCTAGATGTTTGTTCAGAAAGAGAGAAAGAACCAGAGCAGAGGTATACGGGGAAGGACTTCCAGAAAAAGTAGGGCAAAAGTCTTTGCTGGAGAACTTGAACGAGCTAATGGCAAGGATAATCTGGGGTTGACTGGAGGGAGTGGTACAGCATAGATGCCAGAGGAAAAGGCTGCAGACTGAGCCTGCTCCAGCCTGGGTACCCAGCACAGTCTGGGCTCTTTGCAGTTTTCTTCTGACTTATGAGACATCTGAGGCTTACTTAGAGACCAAATGCAGCTGATCTCCAGTCTGCTGTTTTTACATACACAACTGTAATTCGTCAGAAGAAACACCAAACAGTGGAGGGGTGCACCCCGGTCTTTTCCTTTGGCCTTGTTCTCCCATCCCCCAGAGAAATGAGCTGCTGGGCAACTCAATGCCTCTGATACTACACAGATTTTTAGTGGCAGCTGCCAGAGGGGAAGGAACACTGCAAAGATCTTGACTGCCTTGGGGAACATCATTTCCACCCTGAAGCCCTTCATGGACCTGGAGAGCTGGTCTCCAAACTGGAATCTCCTTAACACGTGCTTTCCTGCACTTCTGCACTTTTGTACCTTGTCCCCTCCCCCATCCCCAAGAGGGGACCCAGGTTCTGTGTTCAAAGAAGGATCCTATTCTGTCCTTACAGCCCCTGAATCTGGGGGTCAACCTGGAGGTGCTGGGCTGACTCAGTTCTGGTTCCATGTGTGGCTGTCTGGGGACCGGACTCCTCAATTCTGGGGGACTCAGGAGTAGATCAGACCTGAGAAAGCAGCTTTCATGGAGGCAGAAGAGGTGGGAGAGGGGCCAAGGAGGAGTGGAGAGGAGATGTGTGGGGATGACATGGGTTTCCAGGAGGTCTGAAGAAGCAAACTGAAACTCAGGAAGCCCAGCTGAACTGGAATTTCAGATAAGCAATAAATACTTTTTTAGTATGTCTCCAATATTGCATGGGACACATTGCACATAATATTTGGGACATGTGTGTGTGTTAGTCACTCAGTCGTGTCCGACTCTGCAACCCCATGGATGGTAGTCCACCAGGTTCCTCTGTCCATGGAATTCTCCAGTCAAGAATATTAGAGTGGGTTACCATTCCCCTCTCCAGGGGCTCTTCCCAACCCAGGGGTTGAACCTGGGTCTGCCAACTTGCAGGTAGATTCTTCACCTTCTGAGCCACCAGGGAAGACCCATTTGGGACATATGTATACATATATACATAATATAAAAATGTTATTTATCCGAAATGCCAATTTAACTGGGTATCTTGTGTTTTATCTGACAACCATACTCCTAGATCCTCCCAAGTCCTTCGTCTCCCATCTAACACTCTGTCCAGGAGAATTTCCCAAAGGTATCTTCATCCCATTACTCCCCCATCTTCCACTGCCTACAGCACCATATGAAACATCTTCACCTGAATGATTGAAACCCTCCCCAGCACAGACTTGCCCTCACAGCTGGTCTCCCCTGAACCTTCCTTTCTCCCCAAAGCCTCCAGCTTCCTCATTCTCTAGCCTTTGACTCTCCTCATCCCAGCCCCCATATGCTCATCCATTCTATTTCCCCCTACTTGGAATTCCCTCCCCTTCTGTCTGCTTGCATCCACCTGCCTTTCTCATTCCTCATTAGTTGGTGCCTGGCAGATCTCACTGCCATTGAATAGATATGATTTTCATCTAAGCTCAGACTTGAGGCTTCCTGAGGGCAGGGACCAGTTTCATCTTCCTGATTCCTTGACAGTTTCGCTCTGGTGGCCTGAGGGGTGGGGGTTCGGGCAGGAGGGTGCATTGGATGGCAAGAGGGGGGCAAAGAGCAGGGTAGACAGAGAATGGGGCAGGTGCAGGACAGAAAGATGGACAGAGGAGGCCAAGGGGCCAGCAGGGTAGGGACTTCAGTTGGGTGAACCCCCCACCCCAAGAATCATGCTCAGCTTTGACCCCCAGGGCCACTGTAGCCTTGAGAGGAGAGGGGTGCTGGGAGAATGGCTGTTGTGAGGCTCTGCTCCCTGCCCCTCCTCCTTCTGCCCAAGACGGTCCCTTCCCTTCTCAGTTGGTGGGAATTGAGCTTTGGGGCTGGGAGGGAAGGCTCTCTCTTGGACTAGGGGTGGTGGGTAGGAGACTGGATGGGAGTGGGCAGGAAAAGCCAAGAAACCAAAGAACGGAAGAGAGAAGAGAGTGAGAGATAGAGGCTGGAGGCTGGGCACAGGAGCATTTGGGAGTGGGGGCGAGGGGCGGCGATGTGAAGGAGCAGGTTAAAAGCAGTTGGACACCGGTAAATTGGTGCGAGCACCACCCTGTCCTAGGTGAAGTTGGTTTGTTATCTTTACCCACCAAAGCATTTACTTTGGTTAGTCGCCCGATCCACAAACACTTTCGAGGAGATGACATTACCGAAAGGGAGGAACATCTGCATCAGCTCAGCGTCCCCAAACTCCTGGGGCAGATGGTAGATGAACAGGTTACAGCCCTCGGGCCCTGCGGTGGAGGGGGGGGGGGTCAGGGGAGGAGGGATGGCGGGGTGGGGGAAGAGAGAGACAGAGGAGAGGTGAGCGAGTTAGGCAGCGGCAGCAGGGAGGGGTAGGGGCGAGGTTAGGAGGGGGGTCTCATCCAAGGTCCAAAAGCGGCCACGAAAAAGTGGGGAGCTGCTGAGCCCCGGGTCTGAGCTCTGGTCTCCACTCTGCCCTCGAGCAAGTCTCTGAACCTCTCTGTGCCTCAAAGGCCTTTTCTGCATCACAGGGTGCCTGGCAACTCTAGGGCTCCAGGGGTGGAGGCACCCAGTGAATGGGGTAAACATGCCTGATTAGTCTTGGAGGAGAAATACTGAGGAGAGGCAGTGGGTAGGGAGACCTGCCCAACCCCCCCCCACCCACCCCCACCAGGGGAGGATGGAGGGAAGTGCTGGGGCAGCCCTATCTCTGCAAGCCTCACTCCCCATTTTCCCCAGGCCAAAGGCAGGACTCTGCGGCCTGGAATCCCCATCCTCTGTCCTGGCCTGCAGCCACTCTTTCCCACTTGATCCCCAAAGGCCCTACCCTCCACTGCCCTGAACCTTAAAGTCAGGTGGAAACCTTGAAGGTGGAAACCAAGATTTATCCCACCTGCTCCAGCAAGCCAGGTGAGCAGAAAGGGCTTCATACAAAGGCTTCATGATAGGATTCCCATAAGCCAGGGTACCACCAGCTTCATCATATTAAAAGACTCTCCATTTCAACAATAAGAGCCCTGCCACTTCTGTAGTGCTAACTGCATGCCAGGATGCTCTGCACACTTTATGTATATGTTAATTCACTTAATCCTTACAGCTGCCTTGAGGCTACTGTCATCCCCACTTTACAGATAAGAAAGCTGAGGCCAGAGAGGTTAAGTCATCTGCCAAGTCGCATAGCTAGTAGATGATGGAGCCAGGATATGAACCCAGACTCAGGCTGTCTGTCTCCATGGTCTATGTCCTCCTTTCTCTCTACTTCCTTATCATAAATCTCAGTGCCCCAGAATCCTGAATCCAGGAGGATTCAGGATTTCTGAAATTTCTAGATAGCTAAAGATTTACATGTTTCTTTTAAAATTAATTTATTTTTTATAAAAATTAAAACATGTTGGCAGTTTCTTTCAAAATTAAATATGAATTTGATGGAGGAGTATGTAATTTCCTCATTTCTGTCTCACTGCAGCAAAAATCTGAAGCGACAGACAGAAGAGTGTTTCGGCTCTGTTACAACTCAGTTTAAATGCCAGACCTGTATTACAGCTCGGTTACAGCTCAGTTTACATGTTTCTTTTTAAATGACCAAAAGGCTGAGTTTTAGCTCTTTGAATGAGAAATCTCACGAAGCTGCTTCCTCTTTTTCTTGCATCTAAAATAGAGTGTGCCACATAAAACTTGACCTTTAAACTGTGTGTGTGTGCTCAGTTGCTAAGTCATGTCTGACTCTGTGACTCCATAGACTGTAGCCCACCAGGCTTCTCTGTCCATGGGATTCTCCAGGCAAGAATACTGGAGGGGGTTGGCATTTCTTACTCCAGGGTATCTTCCTGACCCAGGGATAGAACCCATATCTGCTGCATTGAAGGTTGATTCTTTACCACTGAGCCACCTGGGAAGCCTAACTACTTCTGACATACTTCTGACTTCTATTTTTACATCTTCCCTCTATTTCTGTGCCCTTGAGGGTCACAGCTGATAGCTAAAAGTCCTCTGACCACCAAAGCCTCCCTCTGAACCAATGACCTCCTCGGCCCTGGTCCCTGCCCCACACCATCTGCCCATCCCCACTCTCTGGCCTCCCCTCCCTGAACGGCGCTTTCAGAACAGGCGCAAGCGAGCTCCCTCACCCACTGCCAGGGGTCCCGGTGCAGAATTCCCCAAGCCCTGGTGGCCCTTCCTCCCCTCCACACCCACCTCCCGTCCCCTCCAACCATGGCATGTTTTCATTGGTTCATACCCTATGGATGTGTCCCTTGATGGTCCCCACCTAGACCTGAGTCCCCACAGCCCTGGGGCTCCCACAGCCCATATTCTGGGCAATACTGAGGCTCTTTCTCCAGTAGGTCTGGGAAGATTTCTCTCCAGCCAGAAGGGGGCGCTTTCTAGGTTGCAGGAGCATTTGCCTTCCCCATACTCCTACTCTGCTCTCCCTGCATGCTGACAGTCACCTTGAACTTGGGGGCCTCCCTACAAGCTCAAGTCCTGCAAGCTGCTTGGTATGGATGTTATTTCTGTTCTCCTTAAAAGAGACGAGGAGCCTCGAGGGCAGAGCCTCTGCACTCAGTCCCCTCAGCGTGGCGTGTGGCTGAGCCCCACAGGGCCAGCTCTCCCAGTCCCAGGCTAGCCCCCTGCCCCCTCATCCCCAACAGTGGGCCTAGACATTGTCATTATCAGGCTACCCTGGAGCCCTCAGTGCATTCCCTAATTCCCAGATTATCGAGCATCCAGATAGCACAACGGTAGGGCTTTGGATATCAATCTGGTCCAACCTCGCCTTTGGAGACAAGAGAAATGGAGCTCCAGAGACAGAAAGTGATGGCCCTGGAGCACACTACATCCCTTGGCACAACAACCCAGGTGGTCTGTGGGCAGACAGCCTCAGGGGCTTCAGGCATCTGTTTTCAGGGTCAACTCAAAGACAAGGGAGCTGGAAGGTGGTTCCTGCCCAGCAGCCAGCGTGTCCTGGTATTTCAATGGCACTGACACAAGTGGCGGCGACTACGTGGAAAGAGGCTAGCCACTGGCATGCCTGGAGGGGCGCAGCCTTCCAGCTCATACCTCATGCACACCGGACATGGCTTTGTTCTGGCTCCATCCCACGCCATTTCCAGGCTCACCTCATACTTGACAACACCCATGCCTTGCCTTTGCTCCTGCTGTTCTCCCTGCCTTGGATACCCATCTCCCCATCTTCAAATCTGAAGACCTCATCCTTCAGGACCCCAAAGAATTCCCCAAAGACCCCACTCCCAGCACCGTGAGCTTGCGCCTGTATGCAGTGTACTTCTCTAAAGATCTGGGTTCACATCTCACCCCTCCCCCTGCCCTGCTCCCCCAGGGTACCAAAGTCAGGGAGGATGGGGACAACAGTAGGAGGCCCCCCTGCCTGAGGGGAGGCCGGAGTGGGGACTGGCCACACAGGGTCTGCTCTGGGGAGCAGGGCATGGGGATGGGAGGGCCTAAAGCTGCTCTGAGATGGAGAGAAGGTACGTGGAAGAGTTTGGAGCTAGATGCATAGGCTGGTACAAAGTGTGAGGTAGCGGGTAGGACAGGGAGCAGATGAAGGGAATGGGTTTAGGCCAGTGGGAGGGGCTGTCATGTGTGTTGGGGCAAGCAGCACTGATCTGCAGCTCTGTGTGTGTGTGTGTGTGTGTGTGTGTGTGTGTGTGTGTGTGTGTAGAGACCTCTGAGCCTCAGGCCAGAGCGATGCGGGGCACTGACTACAAGGTGAGGGTGGGTCAGCCTGAAGTTACCGTGGTGACAAAAGCAATGAGGGCCCTTGGGCACAGTTCTGGGCCTGGGATGGGTAAAGTTGCACCCCACCACTTGTGGCTCTGACCCGACTGATGTGGTGCTGGAAGGCATGGACTCGAGGGAGGAGGGCACGGCAGGCTCCAGGGCCACAACCCAGGGAGGGGACCTGCTGGCAGAGGCAAGCTGATGCCCTATCCCCCACCCGCATTTCACCGACGGGCCCAGGTGTGACTTGGAGCTGCAGCAGCACGTGGCTGCAGGAGTGAGCAGGGGGCCTCGCTGTGTATCCCGCTGGGTTCCTGCATCTTCACGGGCCCTGGGAAGATGGTGACACAAGTCTCGGGAGCTGCCCCATGCACGTGAACTGAGATAACACCTCACATACGACTTTGGAGGGGGTGACCAATTGGTGAGGGAAGGGCGACATGCACAGTGAGAAATCAGCAGGTGACTGCTGGAGTCTGGAGACAGTCTTGAGCTAGGTGATCCTCACACCCCTCTAGGGAATGATTACCACTGTCCTCATTCTACAGGTGAGGACGCCAAAGCTGAGAGAAGAAAGGCCAAGCTAGAACTCAAACCTAGAAGGATTTGCTTCAAAGACCAGGCCAGCAGCCATCCAGGCTCTGGGGCTTGTTTGGGACCACAGAGCTTTGGACTAACAGACCCTGAGGTCCTTTCCAGGACTAGCCCACCTCCCACAGCTCTGGGACTGTCTGCTGCAAGGACTACGAGCCAACGATCTGGAAACCACTGGTCCTTTCTGGCCATGTGGGCTAGTGGGGTGGGTATCGTGGCCTCACTGGCAGAGTGATCCTTTTCATAGGGTGGGAGACAAGATCCCATCACACAGGGCTCTGTGAGTATCCCCGAGCTTGGACTTGTTATCCAGTCCCCATGGGGCTCCGGACTCTGGAATGGGAGGACGCTGAGGGTCTCTAGGAGGTTCCAGCATCTAAGGCCCATTGGCTTGCCACCCTGTTCACAGCAGGGCTTCAGAGGCAGCTTTCTGGGATCCCCTTATTTTACTAGGCCTACACCAGAGCACCCCAACCCCTCACCCACCCTTGGATCCTGCCCTGAGAGCTCCAGGTGGGCTCTCCTGCTCACCGAGAGGGCACAGCTTCTGTCCTAGATGAACTGGTCTCCCCGCTCCTGCCCACCACCCCAGCCATGAGCATCCCTATGTCTCCCCTTCCTCTCCACTGGACAAAAGCTGCCCATTGTGGGAGGGGCGACTCCTTTACCCTGCCTCGTCCAGGCATCCCCCATCCTGACTTCCCTCCACTGGGGTTTGCAGAGTTGCCTGTGATGTGCACCTCCGCGCCGCCTCTCACACTCCTGCAGCCCCCCTCACCCTCGGCACAACACAGATGTGGCCACCTTGCCAACAGAACACCACCGCCAAAGGCCTGGGGGAGCAGCCTCTTTGGGGGACACGGGGGAAGGGCGTAGGAGCCCCACTGGCAGACTCACCTTCTCTCTGTTGCTGGGGGATCATTGGAGGTGGTTGAGGAAAGGCCTGGCTTATCTGACCATAGGCAGCAGGGTAGGCGGCTGCTGGAGGACCCAAGGGAAGAGGCAAGAGCGAGAGACGGTGACAGTAACACGAAGAGAGACAGGGTGAGAGGCAGGAAGAAAGAGAGAAGTTTCAGTGGTGAGCAGTCAAAGCAGACCAGCGAAAAAAATGCATTTTTAACGTAAAGCCAGTTTTTAGCAGTAATGAAGGAGAAGCAGCAAAGGGAAGTCTAGAAGTTGCTTATGTGTTCACGCGGGCCCCCATGTGTGTGCATGTGTGTGCATGCATGTGTGTGCATGTGTGTGTGCATGCTGGTGTGTGCCTGGGGGAGGCAGGTTTAATCTGCAACAATGGACAACCCATGTGTGCAGATAATCCACAATAATGGATAACCAAAAACATCAGAATGGAAAGGATGGCCCCACACCACCTGGCACCCACCAGGTTTCCCCTTCTCTGAGCCCGGGCTGCCTCGGGCTCACACCACCTCACCAGTGCTCAGATGGCACCAGTGGGGGAGGTGGGGAGCCACCCTAGGTGTGAGCTTAGCCTCTGGGACCCTGCTATTGGCTGGTTCCCCAAGGGCCGAAGACTGAGTTGAACAAATCTGATGCTTTCTATATTCAAATGGAAAAAGGGTCAGAGGAGGCACAGGACTGGCTAGACCCTCCTCAGCCTGGCCTGGCTCCCAAAGGGGTTCGGGGGGTCAGCAGGTGAGGAAGAGAGCTTCCCCTGGACTCTAGGTGACAGCCAGCTCACGCGGGCCCCCATGTACTAGGCAGCCCTGTTACCCTCCAGGGAGACACTGCCAGCTCATCTGAACGCAACGAGGAGGAACCCTGATGGGGCCAGACAGCAGGACCCTGGCTGGCAGAGATGACTGTGGGGTGTGTGTGTGTGTGTACGCATGTGTGTGTTGTCCAGCCCAGAGGTAGGAGAGAAGTGTGGCTGACAGCTGGCCTTGGGCTTCCTACAGTAGCTCATCACCTCCCCATTCAGTGACCCGAGGCCACCTGCCCGCTTCTCCTTTTTTCTGCCTCTGGCCTTCTGTCCTCCCCTGTCCTCCTCACTCGGGCCCCACTCCTGTTGCCTGTGTGTAGCTGGGGGTAGGGGAATGGAAGCTGTTTCTCCTCCTTCAAACGGGCATCTGTGCTTTCTGGGCCAGTAGCCCCCCAGCTCCAGTCTCACGTGGTGCTGCTGGGGGAGGTTTGGTGCCCCTGGACAGACCCGCCCTGGCAGCACCACGGGGGCAGGACATCTGGCCTCAGAGATGCCGCTTTACAGCAAGGCTAAAGCTTAGCCCAGCTCACCAGCTCAAATGGAGTTCTGAACCCCCCCACCACTGCCAGGATGAATTAGGGAGAGGCAAGCTCTGCCTGATCACCAAAGGACGTCCGCAGAGAAGGAGGCAGCCTGGTAGTGGGACCACAGATCCCTGTCAGTCCCTCCCCACTCCCCCAAACCCCCCACACTGCTAAGCCCAGGCTTGGGTGGGGCGATGCCCAGGCACGGGGAGGTGCACGCAGCCGGGGACCACCATGGGGACCACCGTGGGGACGCGTGGATACTAACGACCTGCATACTGCTGCACTCCGGCGTAGGCCTGCTGCAGGGGGTCCGCGGCTGTGGGGCTCTGTGCTGCAGGGGAGCCAAAGGACAGAGGTCAGCAATGCCTGCCCAAACCAGCCCCTCCCCCGCCACGCCCCTGGACATGCTGCTGCGGCCACACTGCCTTCCCGGCCACCGCAGTCCCTGTCCTGGGGCAGGACATCTGAGGCAGCCTCCCTGAATGGCTGGGAGGGGGGGCCCTTTCCCCAGTCTGGGGCCCTCAGGAGGGTGGTAGGCTGTTCCCCCTGGTTGGGGGATGTAGGCTGCCGCTGGTTTGGGGGGCTCATGCAGAAGGCTGGGGAGGGTGGGGAGGAGACAACAGAGGAGGGCTCGACCATGAGGGGCTGGGTAGGGAGACACCCGAGGGACCTGGCCCTGGAGAAGGGCTGCCTGAGAGCAGGCAAGGAGGCCAGAGGCTGTCAGGAGGGTGGTCTCCTCCTCACTTATCCCTAGTCCCCAGCACAACTGGGGGCAGAAGCTGAAAGAGCATAGAGGCCTTATGCTGCCATTCTCTCTGGGCCACCCACACCTGCTCAAGTACAGCGACCTCCTCCCAAATTCTTTAGGAGTTTGCACGAGGCACAGAGGTCATCCACTCCCGGGCACGCCCGTGGTAGGACCGACCACACAAATGAGATCTGCCCCACAGTGCCCACAGACACCAAAGGCCAAGGGTCTTATCACACCCGATCTCATGACTGGGTATTCACCACCCAGTGCCAGAGGACCAGAGGCTGATACTTTGGCAAGCAACCCGGGGAAGCTGGACCGGGGAACAGGCTCAGTTCACTTCAGTTGCCTTTGTGGTGTCTGCAGACGTGGTGGGCAAAAGGCTGGATGGTGCATGGGCCAATGGTGAACTCTGCCTTTGGTGATGCAGGTCAGTGATGACTAAAGTGCGAGTGGGCTGGCCTTGGGGGCCCAGGGACATGGGTGGGGACATATCCAGCCTCATTACCTTTGAGGCCAGCTGGAGAACACAGGGAGATAGAAAGGAAACCATCCAGGTTTATCTGCCTGGTGACCCAAGCTAGCCAAGCTAACTGGCCATGCCAGGCTCTGAGGCCAGTAGACCAGGGAGAATTCCCAAACCTCCTGTCTGAGCTCCGTCCCCTGAACCTCTCAGTAAAGCCACACTAGAACAACAGCACTGGGTGTCGGGGGGCAAGGGAAAGTCCTGGGCCAGAGGTCCTTGCGGGAGGGCACACTCAGAGGGGCGAGCTAAAGATGGGTAAGGATGCAGGCTCCTTCCCACCTGGGGTTGTCCAGGACAAAACCTATCCCTCTATTTCCCCCAGGGTGGGCACTGGAGTGCCCAGAGGGAAGGTGGTGGTGGTGGTGGTTAGCCATGTGACCGCATGCTCCCTCTCCACCTGACTCTTGCACCAGCCCTATATCCCCAGAGAGAGAGCTATCTTGCTTATCCTCATGGTCTACCCAGCTCTGGAACTGGCCTTTATGCCAGCTAGAAAAAAGATATCTCTTCTTTGGGCAAAGTTTGGGCCCTATGCAAAACATAACGTGTATGACTTATATGGCAGGTCCCTCTGTAGCGATGCCAGGATCACAGCAAGTGCTCAGCAAATACTGCGACACAGAGAGGAATGAACAGTCCTTATCATTTCAAGAGCCACCCCTTCAGGGTGTTAAGTAAAGGCCACACTGTGTGCTTTCGGCATGATCTCGAGGGCAAGAGGGGAGAGTAGAGATGCTACCTGGGGCTAGGTAGTGGAGAAAAGCATTTCCGAGCCTCCTCTCCACTTCTCTGCTTAATGACCACATTAGTAACTGCCAAAGAATGAACACTTTGAAGGATCTCGCTCATTACAGCAGCTCCAAACTCCGCATTTAAAGATGGTAAATTAATTTTTTTAATGCACTACTTTTTTTCTTTCCTTCCCTTCATCCCTCCCTCCTGCTCTGGCAGGGGATTGTTTATGGGATGTGCCAGATTGTTACAAATGGGGGAGAGAAACCCTTCCAAATTCCATGAGGGAAATAGTTCACAGATGTTGGTGGGGGTGGGGAAAGAACAGGTTTGTCAAAATCCAGAGATCCAGATGGGCTTGTGGGCAGGGAAGGGAGGGGGCAGTGAAACCACTCAGATGTGCTGGGGACTGTATCTCCCAGCCCACAAGCCTGAGTGAGGAGGACCCCAGGTCCCTGAGATGGGTGGGGTCTCTCCCACCTCCAGCTTGCCAAGCCCCTCCCAGCCTGGAGCCTTCGCCCTTCAACACCACTCCAGACCCTCCTCTAGGCCCTGTCACTTCATCCTATAGGCTTCTCTGACCTCTTTGCTATGCACTGGAGGGTGAGGTGTGGGAAAACACTGGGAGGGGATCAAGAGCAACTCCAAGTTCAAAGTCAGGAAATTCTCCTCCATTTCTCTCTGGCACGGTGACCTTGTCCTCTGCTGCTGCTGGTGGAGCTTGTATATTCTCTGGGTGTCTGGGCCTCACTCCAGAATACTGAAGTCAGAATCTGGGCGTCTGTGGGTTTGCAAGGCCACACAGTAGATTCTGGTGGGCAACTAGAGTGTGGAGCACTAACGTGCCCCCCAAGGCTGCCCTCCTCTGCTCTAGTTGAGTCAACATCCTTACACCCCCTGCCCCACCAGGACAGCCCCTCCATAGCACACTGCTCCTTGCTCATTTGTGCACAATGAACTCTCCCTTCATTTGAATCTTCAAGCATCTCAAGTCAGAGAACACTCACTCTTGATGAAACTCTGCTCTACCATATTGCCTCATTATTCTGTCGATGCATACTGTGCTCCTGCCTGGATTCTGACCTCCTTAGAGATCAGACCATGCCCTGCCCTCCTTCTGGAGCCTGTCTTTCGTCTGTCACAGATTGGGCACTTACTGGGGCTTATGGGGACTCTGTGACCTCATCACCTGCCCTCCAAGAAGGAGGACACAGCTCTCATCATCTCTATTGCACTGCCTCTTACCAGTCTACTCTAGGCCTTTGGGCCCACCTTCCCTGCTCCAATGCCAGCCCATCCTCAAGACCAGAGAGAGGGTCTGCTTCAAGTCAACTGGGCAGTCTTACCACAGGAGAACTGCCAAATTTTAAAGGAACAAAGTTATTCAAATTTTAGAGGAACAAAGAGTGAGTCCTTTGGACTGCAAGGGGATCAAACCAGTCAATCCTAAAGGAAAGTAGTCCTGAATATTCACTGGAAGGACTGATGCTGAAGCTGAAACTCCAATACTGTGGCCACCTTATGAAAAGAAGTGACTCATTGTTTCCAATGAGACCCTGATGCTGGGAAAGATTGAAGTCAGGAGGACGAGGGGATGACAGAGGGTGAGATGGTTGGATGGCATCACTGACTCAATGGACATGAGTTTGAGTAAACTCCGGGAGTTGGTGATGGACAGGGAGGCCTGGCATGCTGCAGTCCATGAGATCGTGAAGAGTCGGACATGACTGAGCAACTGGAGTGAAATGAAAGTTATTCAAGGGCAGGCCTCCTGGATCTTCCTGTGTGCCAGAATTCAAGCAGGACCCAGGAGCTGTCCAAGGTTCTGGTCCTCTGTTCCAGGTGCTGACCACAGTTTTGGTATGCACCAAGGGACCAAAGTGATAGGTACTAGCCAGTCTAGCAATCTATATACCTCCACTTCCTTCCTGGAAGAGTCTTGTCCTACTTAAAACTAAATATAATTATTCTTTTAGCATCTATCCCCTTACTTCTTTGGGTCAAATTCACCATCAAGTAATTTGCAGTTACTAGCCTTTCTCTACCTGGTTGGACGACTCATCTATTCTCTTCTCTCCCCTGAGGGAGCCCCAGGAATGTTTTTTTCTCACCCATCAGACTGACAAACACCCACGGATCTGTCTTCTCTCCCATCAGGAGCTCCCTGAAGGAGGGTAGGAGGCTGGCTCTCCCTGATCACATTTGGGGTTCCACCAAAGAACAGACAGAGGGCAGGGGCCACACATTCCCTTGCTAACAGTGAGGGCAGGCACAGGAAAGGATGAGGAGCATGGCTCACGGAGAAGGAAGGGGAACCAGATGTGCTTACCTGGGTAGGGGTGGATGCCATTGGCAAATACAGCTTCTGCAGCGGGTTGCCCATTGGCCTGTGGGGGGAGGCCGGTGAAGCCGTTCACCCCAATGGGGGATGGGATGCTAGGCACGGCTGGTGCAGTGATGCCTGGAGGGGTGCTGCCACCTGGTTTTAGAGGTGATTGGGGCAGGGGGAGGAGGGTAGACAAGGCAGAACAAAGGCAATGAAGGTCGACCTGTGGATCTCCACTCCCTGGCTCCAAGGGCCCGGGCACAGACTTGGACCTCACACACCAACTCAGTCCTATCTGTGAATCAGGCCTTGGGTTATCTCCCTACGTGTAACAACTCTACTCATCCCAACTGTATCTATACTTCAAACTGGAGTCCAAATCCCACTTTCCCTACTAAGACTTCCCTGATCACTGACTGCTCGACCTTGGGGCTGCAGCACATAGACCTCTAAGTGTCCATGACTTTGACCACAGTTGCTCTTCTCTTAGTCTTTTTCGATGGTTCATGCTTACCCCAGCTAAGTCAGGATGGACTGGTCCTTGTTTGGCCACCAAGGGGATTCTAAGCTGTGGCTCTGCTCTCTGCTATCTTGACTGGATCACTGACGGGCTGATCTGCCTTCCCATGAGGGAGTCTGGATATTCAGGTGGAGGGAGTCTTAACTGTGGTACTTTTTTGCATTGAGGGAGAAAGGCCTTTGTAGGGTCCAGATTTAGCCCTTTTCATACACAAATTAGACACCCTGGCTGCCTCCAGTTAAGACAATGGTGATGCTCACTATGGTGAGGGTAAAGTTGGGGTTAGATGACAACACACCGCCCTCCCTACACCAGGTGGGTGGAAACCAAGGTGCGGGTAGCGTCTTTATTGTACTGAGGCCCCAAAGGCTGGGAAGGGCTTTCTTCTTCAGGTAGGAAGCAAGGAGGGTCTCTCTGTGGATAAGGACATGAGGTCATCAGGAGTGTCTCCAGGTTGGGGATCAGAGCTGTGGGGTGGTGCTCAAGTTGAGGCTAGAGATGGCACAGTCTTTTATAGTCTTTAGCTGGGAAAGAAATAGCTCCTGGATGTTGGGAATACTGCTACTATGGCCTGAGAGCAGAGAGCCAAGGAAGCTTGATGAATGAGAGCCCAGCCCTTGGAGCTAGACAGGGATGCTTAACTTTGAAACTATTGGCATTTATGGCCACGCATTTCTTTGAAGGGAGCTGTCCTGTGCCTCACAGGATGTTTAGCAGCATCCCTGGTCTCTGTCTACCAGATTACAGTAGCACGTCCCCTCCTTCAGTTGAGACAGCCAACAATGTCTCAGGACATTGCCAGATATTTGGGGGCGAGGGGTAACATTGCCCAGGTTGAGAATCACTGAACTGGATAACAGCCAAGATCCAATTAAAAACATGCTTTGTAAGTAGAGCTGTTTTCAACCCCTCTGTCCTTTAGCAACTCTTGCAGTTCTCTCTTGCTTGTTCTGTAGTTGTCTTGGAAAAAATCAGTGAATCTAGGTTGGGTTAAAGGAAAATGAAAAATGGGGCTCCTTCTGTGGTTGGGCCACAAAATGGGCAGGGCTCTTCTCCCTCAGACCTCAAAGGGAGATGTGTTCATGTCAATTTCTTTCCAGATCTCTATACTACAGATCAATATGAACTGCTTCTTGACACGGCTTAACAACTCGAGTGAAACTGTTGCCACTCTGAAATTGTATCTTGGATAGCAGGGGGGCCACATCCCATCTTCACATGGGTCCTCAGGAATTAGAACATTTTTGAGACAAACTGCTCAAGGACGAGGCCAGCACTGGGCCCAGACACCAGATGTTCTTGACACAGGATGGTCTGTTGGTAGCCAAAATTCACTAAACCAAGTTACCAAACTGAGTTCAGCAGCTTTCCTGCCAGGCCCCATGTTGGTACCTGCCCACTCACCTGAGGTTGGGGTCATGGGTGCGGCCGCCAGGCCGTTCATGTTGAGGGCCGCCATCTGCTGCATCTGGGCGGCGGCGAAGGCAGCCATGGGGTTCAGGTAGCCGCCCTGTGCGACTGACGCCATTAGGGCCGCTTGCTGCTGCATCAGCTGGGGCAGAGGGAGTGGAAAAAATATCATGCGCTTCCAGGAGGGTGGCCCTCCCCACCAAGGGGTCATTCAGCTCCTGCTCTCGGAGACCAACTCCCAGGCCATCAACCCCAGGGAGCTCAGGTGCATGTCTCTCCTCCCATCTCTGAGAGCCCTGAGCCTTCCCCACACCTGCCCTATTAGAGACCACCCCCCAAGAGAAAGCTGTGTTCAAAAGTAGAGTCTTTGGGACTCCAAAGTTGCCGAAGGTGGGGGAAGGGGACTGGCTCCCAGGTGCCAGCCAGTCCCGCGGTTCATGGAGATGTGACATCCAAAGCTCTAGAGACACCTGGATGAGCTGCTGTAGACCTAAGTTGGCAAGGGTTTCTGTTCAGAACGGTCCTAACTTGGAGTCTGCAGGGTAGAGGCTACAGGAGCATCCTAAATGAAATCCGGAGGTGAGCGGGGACTGGGAAGGTTGTTGAAACTGGCCGTTTAGACACTGCTGAAGAAGCGAGGTGAGCTTGCAGTTTTAGAACCAGAGCCCTGGCCTACCTTAGTGCCACCCGTGTGGGGGTTGTGGTCACAAATCCAGGAGGCAGCTGAGGGGTGATGCTGGCAGAGCCCGCCCCAATGTGGGAGAATGGGCCTGAGAGGACCTCAGGGGAAGTGTGGGTGAGGGGCGCTTTGAGGCACCTCACAGGATCCCTGCTAGGAATAACCAGAAGGTGGAACGACACCTTTCCCCTGCGTGGTGGCAGGGGTGGGGTGCAGTCAGTAGGACCTCGAACCTCTCTCCCTGTTCCAATCAGCGCTTCTTAGGCTTGCAGAGAACTGCCGCCCCCGGCCCCGCCCCGCTGGGCCCCCACTTACTGCCTGTGCGTAGGCGCCGTAGGCCCCGAAGGGAATGGCCATGGGGTTGAACATGCCCATCTGGCCAGCCATCTGCTGCATTCGCCGCATTGTGCGCTCCTTGTCGGTGTCGGCGAACTTGACCACCAGACTGGATGAGGCTCCCTGCAGCCGGGACTGCGCGTGAGGCCCACCAGCCCTGCCCCATCCGCCTCTGCTCCCTGGCCTGGGCCCACCCGATCCTCTCCACCGGGTGCTATGGGGGTGGGGGATGGGAAGGGGGCAGGGTAACAAGCACCAACCCTCTCCCAGGAGTCTGGAGCTTAACCTCCCCGCAGGCTTTTTCAACCTGGGTGACCTTAGGCTACTTCCTTAGCATCTCTGGGCCTCAGTGTCCTTGTCTGAGAAATGGGGTTGTTGGCAATGCCTTCCCGCCTCCTGCGGAGGCTGCGAGCGTGGTATGAGGGCACGCGTTTGGCACCGTGTGGCCCAGCGGGCGTCAGAACAGGCAGGGCCTTGAGGATGTGTGGGATGGCAAAGATGTCTGGGTCCCTCATTGCCCCGTCTAGCACTCCCCAGGGTCAGCCGCACTCACCGGCATGGTCTGGCTGCCGTGCAGAGCATTGATGGCGGCCTGTGCCTCAGCGTGGGAGGAATACTTCACAAAGGCGCACCCTGGGGGGACGGGAGAGGCTGAGCCAAGGCAACTGGACCCAGAGAAAGGTCAGAGAGGCGCGGGGACTGAAAGGCGCGGCACGGGAGCGGCCGAGGGGAGAGGGCGCCTCCCAGAGGAAAGCAGAGTGAGACCCAGAAACACTGACAGACACCGACAAACACAGAGCTACACAAGGAGGCAGAGAAAGATCTGGGCCCGCCAAGGATGTCAAAGGACCCTTCACTGGCCCCGTCCCAGTTTGGATACGGATCGCGGCCTTTTCTTCCTCCCAGGCCTGACAGCCTCGCACCTTCCAAGCAACCTTTCCCCGATAGCCGCACCCGCCCCTCTCCAAGGGGCTCTGGACTCTGCTAGCAGGCTGGCCAGAGACCCGCGGCCCCGCCCCGTCCGCCCTCTTGCCCCGCCCCGCCCCCTCTCGTCCCCGCCCCGCCCCCTCTCGTCCCGCCCCGCTCCCTCTCTCCCCGCCGCCCCACCCACATCTAGCCCCTCCCCGTCCACTCTCTCGCCCCGCCCCGCCCACCTATAGCTCCGCCCAACCCTCTCGCCCCGCCCCCTCTCGCCGCACCGCCCCACCCATCTCTAGCTCCGTTCCGTCCACCCTCTTGCTCCACCGCCCACCCACCTCTAGCCCCGCCCCACCCACCTCTAGCTCCGCCCCGTCCTCTCTCTCGCCCCGCCCCCACGCACCCTTGCTGTTGCCGTCAGGTCCGCGCAGAATGGTGCATTCCTCGATGTTCCCGAAGGCCTCGAAGAGGCGGCGCACATCGTCCTCAGACTGCTGCTTGTTGAGCATACCCACGAAGAGTTTTCTATCTTCTGGAACAAAATTAGGAGATGCTTACCCGGGCCAAGGGCCCGGAGGCGCGGGATGGGCCCGCGGGAGGAGGAAGGGTTACGGAGGGGAAGGGTAGGAGCTGGTAGCGGGCAGGAGCGGGGCTCACGGCCGGAGGGGAGGGATAACTGCGAGAGGGAGGCGGTGGGGCACCGCTCGGGGGGAGGAACGACCGGGTGAGGGGATGGACGAAGCGGGGTGGGGGGCACAGCCAGAGGCGGAGGGGAGGCGGGAGGGGTTGCGTCTGAGCGAGGACGGGATTGCAGCGACTCTGCCCCTTCCGGCCTGAGGGCTGGGCCAATGGGCTGGCCGCTCACCTGTGGTCCACAGGTCCTTTGGACAGCCGTACATCCTCTTCCTCCCTCTTCTTAGACACATACTTATCTTCCTCAACCACTTTCACCCCCGGATGCCAAAATTAATTCACAGCTGGCAGGTGGGCCACAGGGCCTATGCACACGCTGTTCTCTCTGCCTGAAGTATCCCCCACATCACAAAGCTGAATCCTCTAATGCTAGGTCTCCGCATAAATATTGCTTTCTCATCAGAACCCCTCTTTCTGCTTCTTCATTCTCTGTCTCACCCTGTCTCCTGGTGCAAAATTCAAAGGACAATTATTTACTGCTTTGCGTGAGTAGTGAGTTTCTGTCTAGCTCCCCATGCTTCAAAGTAGGCTCCCTTAGCGAAGAGTCTAGGCCTCTGCTGAGCGGTGGTAGAGGCACCACGTAGGCCCACAGGACTGAGCTATGGAATGAATGCATGCATGTCCCATGCCATTCCCAGGGGCAACCTCGTTTCTGCCTCACATGTTCTTACTTCCACCTGGTGCTCCCTTTTCTCCCTCCCTTCCTATTCATTCTACAAAATTCAGTCCTGGGCAGTTTGGAGGACCCAGTTTCTGAAGACTGGGCTCCCTCAGCAGACACCCCCACAGACACACACACAATTGTGTTGAGTACCAAATGGTTTGTTGACAACACTCAGATGTGAACTTAGGGTGGCAGGATTTATTAGGCTGTGTGGATATGTAGTAGCTTGTGACTGCAAAAATGTTTCGCATCCCACAAGCTCCTATTGCCCTGTGACTCTCACTCCTCCCAGGGAGGTGGGGTGTATGTTTCCTCCCCTGGAATCTGGGCTGGGCTCTGACTATTCTAACTCATAAAGAATGGCAGAAATAACCCCAGATACCTTCCAAGGCTGGGTCATAAAGAGGATCAGCTTCCACTCTCTGCTCTCTCAGGGATGGTGGCTCTGTGGAAACCAGTCACCATGCTGGAAAGAGCCTCTAACTGGACCACACCAGGAGTCCACACGGAAAGGATCCCAGGCCTCCAGCTGACAGCCAGCATCAGCCACCAGACATGGAGTGAATGAGTCCTGAGATGATTCCAGGCCCCAGCCCATGAGTCTTCCAGCCGAGGCCCAGACAGCCAGGAGGAGAGACAGGCCTTCCAAGCTGTGCCCAGCCTGAATTCCTGACCCACAGAATCCACGAGTGTAGTAAATGGTTGTTTTACACTACTCCATTTGGGGCTGAATTGTTAAGTAGCCATAGTTTGCTGGAACGTGGTCCTCATGGTGGCAGACACCCACTTGATGTTTGTTGACTATTCAATGACTGACATGCACAGCCAAGGCTGCAGAAATGCACACTCCAAAACTGCAGACAGCCATGTGTTCATGGTTTCCACAGAACACAAGGGCATTCCAGGACCATGTCCTTCTGGATCCGGGGTGGTTAGTACCTCCTGCCCCAAAGCACTCCCATATCACCCACACTGCCAGCAGAATTCACGTAGAGATGGGGGCTGACTGGGCTCTGGAACAGAGGAAACCTCCAGGTCCAACCCGGCTTTACAAGCCACCCTAGAGTCCTCCTCTTCAGGAAGGCCGACTGCTGCCCTACTGGTACCCCCCAGCCTGGAGCACTCAGCACTGGGCAAGCTCTCCCTGACAAGGTGCTCCTTCCATGCCCACAATGTACCTTGCCAGTTCCTGCGACCAGGGATGGGTCAGGACACACTGGCTTGGATCTCCACCATCCGGGCAGGGGTGCTCCAGCTAAAGCTTTGGGCTTGGATCCCCAGCCCCTGCTCCAGTCTGGGTACTCCACTCGGACGCTCAGGCCCTGGCAGGGCTGGGCATACCCCCCGCCCTGTCTCCAGCCTTCACCAACTCCAAGCTCTGGGCTGGGGGAAGCAGAGACTGGGGGCCTGAGAGGGAGTGGAAGGGGTGAAACTGAAGAGGGACGGAAGGCAATGGATTCATACAGAAAAGGGAGGGACAGAAATGGCAGAGACAGAAGAAAAAGAATTCAAAATAAAGAGCTGAGAGAGGAGATGGACAGAAGGAGACAACAGAGACAGAAGTGGGAGGGAGAGGGACTTAGGTTTAGTTCCCAGAGGCAAAGCGACATTTTACTGGAAGTGAACTGAGTTTTGAAGCCTTCAGTGGAGCCTTGAAACTCTGCTCCCAGGCGATCCCGGTCTTTCCCCTCTCCCAGCACCTTTTAAAGGCTCTGAGTTAATGGGATTGCTGGGAAGACAAAGAAGTGGCAACCTGCCCTCTCCTCATGCCTGACCCTCCTGCTCAAACACTGCCTCCCAGGAAGGACCTGGGAGGAAAGAGAAGGCCCAGCCTCCCTGGAGCCAGACTCAGATGCTGGGACTGCATCTCCTTTCCTGATTTCTGAATGTGTTCCTCTGGTTTCATTATGACAGCTTTCTGGTTGCATTAAAATTCATTAAAATCCCCATGTGCCTTTCTAGCCAGCTACTTCCCTTTTGCCAGGTGTTTTTTTTTTCCCTAATTCCTTCTTTCTGTCCCTGAAGTCGTCCCTTACTGCTGATTCTCAGTTCTCCATCTTAAGCCTAGGTCCTTCTTGTTTGAGAACTTTCTCAAGGTGGAGGGGCCAGCCTCCCCCTCTTCCTGCCTGTTCAAATCTCCCTTTCTGGAAGGCCACCAAGAACCAAAGAAACCTGACTATAGGCTCACTTCTGGATGATCTTGGATTGACCCTACCCAACGCACAGGTTTATTTGTTTCTGGGATCCTCTATATCTCCAGTTGGCTTTGGCGCTGGGTGAGTGATTCTAAGGCTTGTCTTTCAGACCAGGGAGTGAAAAGACTGATTCTGAGGGTCGATCTCCTCTGGCCCAGGCCCACTGGCTCACCCTCCCACCCTGCTGCCTTCGGCTGCATACTTCCTCATCCACTTTGGTGTCAAAAATGGGAAAAACTAGCCCCTCCTCATGTGGATGGTAGACTCCCAGGACGTGCTGCAGAATGAAGCAGCTAGCATTAGTAGAACGGCGATGACCCTGACCTGGGGTTCTCTATCCAGGAGGAAGAGGAAATGGAGGTCACGGTGCAGGGGTAGGAGGGGAGACCAGAGGCTCCACACCTGGGGGAGGAGCGCTGGAAGTGACAGACTGGAGCAGACCCGGGCCGTGGCTGCCCAGCTGGGATGGACCGCTCTCCCTGTGTCCCCACCTCCCCAGCCACTTCCCCAAGGTGTGGTCCCCAAACTGTCTCAGACGACCACCAATGTGGTATCTTGGACCTTATGCCAACCTAGCGAGAGTCTCAGAGGGTGACTGCATTTCCTTGGCCACTGCTCTACCCGCTCCATCATCAACACAGACTCCCGTTTCCTGGGCCAAGCTGAGCAGTCCCTGCCCAGAGCCCTCCTGCCTGAAGGACACAGGGTCCCCTGAGTGATGGTGGGGCTAACCCTCAGCCTGAGCCCATTTTGGGGTGTGAAGCTGTGGTTGCTTCTCTGAGGAGATGTTCAGGCAGGTGCTGCTGGGACTGGGCCACAAAAGCCACCTTCACGGAAGGTAAAGCCAGGAAAGACCTCAGGGTCAGGGTGTAAATAGACTGAAGATGTCCCTGAGTGTTAAGTCGCTGAGATGGCATGGGAGTGGTCACCCCCCGGGGACGCGGGAGGCTGGTCTCTAGCCTAGTAGGTGGTTGTGTTAAGCTCACCTTCCAACTTCTGGCAGGTCTATAGGGGCTGGTCGGGGAAGGGGCAGTGGCAACACCCTGAAGGCTTCCTGGAGGAGGTGGCCTGGAGTTACGATGTCCAAGGCTCAGGAGCAGGAGCGCCAGGCCCACAACAGAATATGAGCAGAGAGAAAGATGAGAGGGCCCTTCTTTTCGTTTGCTTCCTGCCTGAGGGTCCGGGGGAGGGGTGGGGAAGTTTGGGCTTTGCTTTCCCAGGTGCCTCTGGCCTACCCTACACCCACCCTGCCCCCAACACACAAGTCTCCCAGTCCTCTGGTCTCAGGAGTCTTCTTCCTTTTCCCAGAACCTCAATCTAATTCTGAGTTTCAGTTTCCCAGCCTACTAGCAATGGGGGACACCTCCAGGAAGCCTTAAGTGCCAGTGAAAAGGCAGAGGAGTCTGGTTGTCAGGATCTCATGCTTGGAAAAGACCCTGATGCTGGGAAAGATTGAGGACAGGAGGAGACAGGAACAACAAAGGATGAGACGGTGGGATGGCATCACCGACTCAAACGGACATGAGTTTGAGCAAAACTCCAGGAGATAGTAAAGGACAGGGAAGCCTGGAGCGCTGCAGTCCATGGAGGAGCAAAAACTGGACACAACTTAGTGACTGAAAAACAGCAACATGCTTGCTCCAGCCCCTCCAGGACAGAAACAGACTCCTCTCATTCACTCAGAATATCCAGGCAGAATGGGGCTCTGGCTGGAAGGATTTGCATTCGAAAAGGAGAGCCCAGAAAACAGAGAAGCAAGACTCTGATGGCAAGATGAGGACAGGCTGCTATGGGGCATATTTCAGGGTGGTGCCTCAGGGCCCCAGACGTGCGGGGCAGCATCTTGCTGGCTGTGCAGGATGAAGGGCCCTGAGCAGGGCGGAGGCGGGTGGCAGCCGCAGCACTTGACTTGCCAAATGCCAGCACCCTGGCTCTAATGCTCAAATTCTGGCTTAATTTTCAAAATTTGATTCGCTCATTACCATCGGCATTAAACAATATTTCCTGCTTAAGGATAGATGGCTGCCGGGGCACCGTGGACGAGTGCTCAGATGGCTAATGCCTTTTATGGCTGCAATAGACTTTTACTGTTCTCTTCCCTGCAGCTGCTGAGGGAGGGTTTGTGGCGGAACCTGAGCTGGAGAGAACCACGGGGCCCAGGGCCACGGTGGGGAAAAATTGGTTTTGAGTTCTGTGGCTAGTGGGCTGGGCAGGGGGTGCAAGGAGACCAAGAGAGCCTGGCTGGGTGGGTCTTATAGGGCCACAACTGTAGGGGATGCTCTCCATAGGGCCCCTGGAGGCCCAAGGGCAGCAGTTTGGGGAGTGAGAAGAAGCTTCCAGACACAGTGACTGAGTCAGGGGCCTCTCTCTGCTCTTGCGCCTTTGGCCCTGGGGATGGGGAGGACTGGGCCAGAGCCCAGAGCTCAGAGCCCCAGGTGCCCATGCACCTGCCCCTTGGCTGCTGGCAGAGGCCACGTGGGGCCCTTGGCATCCCTTCGGCTGTTCACTGTGGGACCAGGGGACTTCCTGGAGCGCCTCCTGGATCCCAGGACCATCTGCTCTCCCTGGGGAGTGATCTTGTGCCTGAGGTCCCACAGGGGGAAAGATGGCTTCCTTCTCCCTAAATTCACGCATGGATCAGGGAGGACCTTGATTAGAAAGCACATAGACTTGATGGGGGGGTGCGGCGAGGGGGGGACTGGCGGGGAGGGGGAAGGCGGGGGGAAGGATGGTGGGGGGAAGGAAGCATCGGGGCCGGGGCATCTTCCAGGGAGTAACTGAAGCTGTTTGTCAAATCCTGGTTGACTGGGCCCCCTTACACAAGTCACGCACCCTCCCTGGGCCTCCATTCCCTCATCCATAAAAGGGGAGAGTAATCGCACCCCCCTTGTAGGGCTGTTGGGATGAGATGAGGCACCCGAGATTTTTAGCCCAGGGCCCAGCACAAGTAGAATAAGCACAGTTCTGTGCTGGTTTCAGCCAGACGGCTGCTCACGCACAGGGGCGGCTTCTGGTGGGATGGAGAGGCCCACCCCACCCCTGGGGCATGGAGTGGACCCCAGGGACACTGATCAGACACCTGACTGAGGGCCAGCCTCAGAAGCCGGGTATCCCCCCCACTAAACAGCAGTGTTTTGGGGGAATCTCTGAGATGCTCCCCAGCATCCTCCAGGCCCCAGCCTAGACTCATTCACAAGAGTTGTTTCCTTGAAGTTACCTCGAGCCCTGCTCTGGACCCTTTCCACTGCCCCAACCCATCGAGCACCCTGGCTCCTAAGGGAGAAAGGAGCATCAAACCGGACATCTGAATTGAAATCTGTGTCATTTTCAAAGCTGCTGACCCCACCCTAAGTCTGGAAGCCTCCCCTGGCCCCTTCTGGCCAGCCCTGAGGTGGGCAGCATGCAGCCTCACACCTGCCTTTCAAAGAGGGGAGCAGCAGGCAGGGCTGCAGGTCTGCACACCCTTCCTCTCCTGCCTGGGGGGCCCGTGGCTGCCTGCTTTCCTGTGGGGGACCGGGAGTTTGCAGCATCGCTGTCCACACAGAGGTTAAGGGCCTGGATTTGGGTCTCTCTGCAGCCCTGTGATCGGGTCACCTGCCCCCTGAGAGCCAGTCCCTTCACCAGCTCACGGGCCAGGCCTCAGAGAGCTCTGCACGTGAAGCGAACCCTCCTTCATTCCCACAACACACAGTGTCGGAGTCAGAGCCCAGCGCAGCAGAGGATAAAAGCGTTCCTGCCTGGGAAGAAGGCTGAAGGAGACATCAAACCAGATCAAAGGCTGCCGGGGATGGGGCTAGACGGGGCTCCCGCTCCACGGGGATGCAAATGAGGACCCTCAGCTGCTCCAGACCCCAAGGGAGGCAGCGCAGGGCCTTGATCTGCCAAGCTCCCTGCAGACACATACCTCTGATGTCTTGGCGGGAGAAGGAAGAACTCAGCCAGTCTCCCCCACTCACATTCCTTCAGCGGAGTCTGCCTTCCAAATGCCTCGGGATGGGGCCGGGGCCATGGGAGTCCCTTTCTTACTGTCTCCTGACATGCACCCAGCCCCCATCAGCTGCTCTCCGCACAGCCCCACAGGAGTCAGTTACAATCCAGGCAGGTCGTGTCTGTCTCCTGCTCAAACCCTGCAGGGGCTCCTGTCTCACCGAGAACAAGGCTTGTGAGGGGTTTCAGGGGCACCCCGCACTCCAACTCCCCTAATCCCTCCATCCCTCTGCTCAGACACACACAGGTCTCGTGAAGTCTCAGGGATGCTCCTTGCACACCCTGCCCCAGGACATTGACACTGCTCGTCCTCCTCTTGTCCCCGAGATCGTGTGCTCGGCGTCTGCAGGACACTGAACTCCAGGAATCCTCCGAAAGCGGGGATGAGGGGGCAGCAGCCATGGTGCAGGCACAGAGCCTGTCATGAGGATCTCTGCAGGCATGACAGTGGGAAGGGGTTTACAAGGCTTGAGCCGGGCACTGGAGGATTCACACGCAGGGCTTGCAGCATGGAAAAGGCATGTGCAGAGGCAGGGAGTGTGACAGGCACAGGCTGAAGAGCCGGGGCAACACACACACCCCCTCCCTCCTTGCTTTTCCTCGCCCACCGCATTCTCAACACTTCCCCCGAGACCCCAGCCTGGACCCTGACCGCTGACCGCAGGAAGCCTGGCCTGGGACTCAGACTTTGCACGCAGGCTCCTCCTCACCCGTGTCCATCCTCACTGCCCACCACGTCCTCCCTTGGCTCAGCCTAGCTCCTAAGTCGTAGCACCAGGGGTTCTTCTGTGGTCCTGCTGGACACTGAGGGCCACCCACCTCGATGGTCACCCCAGTGTCTTCATGACAAGAGCCAGTGGCCCCAACTCCCTCTACCAGAGCCTCTGCTGCCCCCCTCTCGGGGCTCCTCAGTGCCCCTGTCCGGGGGAGGCCACAACTCTGACTCACTCCAGGAGGTGGTTATACGAGCCACAGTACTAACAGAACGGTTCTCATTTATCAAGTATTCACAGCACGTGTATGCTCAGTCACTTCAGTTGTGTCCGACTCTGCGACCCCAGGGACTGTAGCCCTCCAGGCCCCTCTGTCTGTGGGGATTATCCAGGCACGAATACTGGACTAGGTAGCCAATCTCTTCTCCAGGGGCTCTTCCTGACCCAGGAATCAAACCCATGTCTGTTAGGTCTCTTGCATTAGGCAGGTTCTTTACCACTAGCGCCGCCTGGGAAGCCCATTTACTGTACCTCCAGCACGGAAATAAGCCCTTTGCAGGTATAATGAATGTTTTATTATTTCCACTGTGTAGATGAAGAAACTGAGGCTCAGGAAAGTTAAATATCTTTCCCAAGAACACACAGCCAGTCACTGGGGGAAGCCAGGACTCAGATGGTCTGAAAGGAGCCAAGCTCTCAGGTCACCCTACTTCTTGGTAGAAGACAAGGAAGTGCTACGTGGGGATCTCTGTCTCTCTTTACTCTCCACACCTCTGGGTCTGCCCAGATAATGGGCAAAGGCCTAATAAGCCCATTGCTCTACGTGGATCAGGGCTTCTGATCGGAGCCCAGAAGTGGGGTGGGGTGGGGCCCTCAGAGGCTGCTGCTCAGCTCAGATGGAGCAGGCTCTGGTGAGTCCCAACTGCCCAGAGACCCTTAGACACGACTCACAGCCCCTCCCCGGCTTCCCTCACCCCTCCGCCTAGAATAGGGCCCTCTGGAAGTCTCCCGGGTGACAAAAGAAGTCAGCTCTGTCCTGATGAGTCCTCGGGCCTTCCTCTGCCCAGGATCTAGGCCTCAAGGTCCTCTTCCCTCATCACATAGAGAATCAGACCTGCTGACAAGATCCCCTCGGCCTGCAGTCCACATTCCTCTGGGCCCTGGTGGCTGCCTGGGACAGAGGGGTGGCTCTGTGCCCTTGGGTGCTTGCAGTACATCTGAGGAGGCAGAACTGTGGAATGTGGGGGCCGTCACCATCCCAGGGGGCACAAATGGCCCCTGCACCCTCTTCTTTTGCCCTCTGCAAGGGGATGGGTGGAAGGTCTGGAGGCCATACCCACATCCCTCGCTGCCTCCTTCTCTGGGCCTCCGCCCTTGACCCCCGTATCTGTGAGTCTGCGCCAGGCCCTCCCAGCAGGAGCCTGGGGCCCAGGGTGGTGCTGAGTAGAAGTCACCTTTCATGGGGGCGGCAGCGTGGCCAGCTCTCCAGGTAGCTGATTATACATTTGATCTGCTACCTTATCCTTTCCAGGCGCGACGCACGACAGACGGCCCCGTGTTCTGTGGGGACTTCTGCAGCCGAATCCTGTTGTCTGGTGGGGTTTCCGCTGGCGTCTGGCACGCTCTCCAGCATTTCACCCATCACAGGATAATTTATAGCATAATGGCGCCTTTTTTCCTTTATATCATGCGGGAGCATAAATTATGGCCAGTTTGTCCTCAGCTCTCAAGGAGACAGACAAAGCCGGGCTTTATTCCAGCAAAGGGGGGAGGCTTCTGCAGGGGGTGGGCAGGGGCCGGGTGGTCCACAGGGGAGCAGGGACAAGAGGAGGAGAGACCAAGGAACATCTTGTTGCGGGGCAGAGAATCAGACGCAGCTGCAGATGGTGGGGAAGAAGTAACAGCGCGCACTTGGAGAGCTCACTCTGTTAACTGTGGAGGGGGCTCATGTCTGCTGAGTGGGAGAACTGCGCAGTGGTCCGGTGCCTGCGGACCAGCAGGCCACAGCCTCTAAGCCTGGCTTCGGGCTGCCCCTCACATTGCCCACAGATCTTCCCACAGCCTCATGGAGAGAGTGGTGCTCATGGGTCCACCCCCATCCCCTACCCCTGCCACTGCCAGAGACAGAATGCAGTGTGCAGTGCCCAGCAAACCTCCCGCTCTCTGACTCATGGCACATTTTTAACACTGAGGGTGGGGCTTAACTTCTCTTGGGATGTGGGAAGAGCTGCCTGTCCTCCCCGGGAGGTGCACTAGTCTCAGGGTCAACCTCAGGGTCAGGTTGACCTCAGGGTCAACCTCACTAGTCTAATACAGCAGGGTCACAGCTGAACCCAGAGGCTGCAGCCCCCAAACTCAGCCCCCACTCCTGGGCGCTGTGACAAGGACTTCTGGTGACCCTGGGTGGGGATGACACTGCTTGAATACCCTGGCAGAAGACCCCAGCCTCTGACGCCTCATGTCAGGCTCGGGAGGCAGCTTGGAAGAAAATTCCCTCTTTTGCTCCCTGGAGTCCCTGCCCAGACAGAGCCCAAGTCCTGCCCCTGAAGAACCACTTAAAGCACAGCCTTCCAAAGGTAACAGCAGGAGTCTCAGATCTTGCAAGATGCCAGTTCTCAGCCCTGGCTGCTGTAAAATTTACCTGGGGGGTTTCAAAACACAGATGTTCCCAGCCAGCCCCTGAGACAGAAAATGGTCCAGGCATCCGTATTTTTGTTATGGTGTTTTTCAAAAGCTATTCAGGTGATACCAGCACAAACTCAGGGTTGGGAAGGGCTGGGATGGGTCTTCTCCAGACTGCTCCTGCTCATCTCTCCTCTGGCACCCCATCTCTGCTCTCAGCCTGCTTGCAGGAGCTCAGCCCTTCAGAATAAAGGGTTCTGTGTGTGCTGGTGCTGGGGGAGGGTAGCACCCACTTTCTCTGCCCTGACCTGAACCTGGGCATCCCGCCATCCCTCATGGGGTTATCCTGAAAAGACATTGTTCTAATCTGGGAAGGTTCCCAGGTGGCACTGGTGGTAAAGAACCCGCCTGCCAATGCAGGAGATGTAAGAGATGTGGGTTTGATCCCTGGGTTGGGAAGATCCCCTGGGTTGGTAGGAAAGCATGGCGACCCACTCCGGCATTCTTGCCTGGAGAATCCCATGGACTGAGGAGCCTGGCGGGCTACAGTCCATAGGGTTGCAAAGAGTCAGACATGACTGAAGTGACTTAACACGCACGCACAGGAAGGTAGGATGAGGAGGGATTAGCAGGTTTAGGAGGCCTCCCTCCCTCCTTCTCTCCTCTCTTGTGCGCCTCTCCCCTCCATCCATCAGGCCAGCCCAGCTGTGAGAGGAAGGTCCCAGGCACCCCTTTCATCAACCCTGCAGTTTCTTTCCTATCCATCTTTGTTCTCACCACCGAGCCCTCCTGGAATCACCACTGTTCCCACCCCCTTCCCCTTGGAACAAGATGGTCCAGGCTTAAGTACAGGACTACTCACTGTATTAACTCGTGGCTGATAATGGACTGCAGATAGACACAGAGATGGATGGATGGCAGACATGATTAATAGATGCTAGATACCCAGATTAAATGTTGGATGATAGATAGATACACAGAGAGAAAAATGATTGCAGAAAGCAGATAGATTTATGATCGATGGTACATAAATAGTGATAGGTAAATATGGATGGATGGGTGGCTGAGATGTTTCTAAGGACTTCAGATAATGGGGTTGAAATGTAAAAGGTGAGAAAACTACTCATGGTCACTCACACCTGTTGGGATATGAGCTCTCAGAGGAGCAAGGAACCCTATTCTGCTCAAGACCTGTCTTAAACCAACTTCTCTGAACCTCTGCTTGTCTGATGGGTTTGATGTTAGTGTAGGTTGCAGTCGGGCTGGTTTCCTGGGGATACCTGAAGCTTTGATGCTTTGCCTCCTGAGCCCCCGAGTGACCTCAGCAGGACCTCCCTCCCTGTCTGTTTCCCCCGGATGCATGCTCCTCAAAGGCCAAGGCCACGCCTCAGAGCAGGTTGGTTTTTGGAGTGGGGCAAGCTGAGTTGGCCCCTGCAGTCAGATGGCAGGTGTCAGCCCATATGGCACTCACAGATTCATCCATTCACTCCCTCCATCGGGACCCATGCCCTCAGAGAAGCCAGTGAGGGCTGACTCATCTGAAGCACTCACTGCAAGCCAAGCACTGCTCCCAGCACTTTAATTTTATGGGGTGGGTCCCACAGTCACCCCCATTTTTCAGATGAGGAAACCGAAGCACAGAGAGGTTTGGCAACTTTCTGGAGGTCCCAGAGCTATTAACTGCAGGGCTCGGATTTGAACCCAGGTCGTCTGGCTCCCAAGCTTTCACCTACCATGCAGAAGGCACCCCTGGTGCCCCCGGAGAGTTGCAAGGCTCTGCTGGGCTCAGGATGGAACATGGCTCTGGGAACTGGGAAGAGCTGCCTGATTTGCAAGATGTCATTATTTCTAATGAGTAATGAGATTGTGAGGGGAGTGTCAGTTTCCTCGAGAGAACAAATTATTTCAAAGGGTGGCAGCATATTAACTAGTGGTGTGTGGCTGGCACTGCTAACTACAGAGGACCCTGCTCTTGTCACTCAAAGGGGCCCTCTGAGCTTGGTAGGACTTGGTGACCGTGAGGTTCAGTTTGCAGAAAGCCAGCTGGGTGACAGCCCTGGACCCCTTCTATTATCCTCTAGTCACTCATGCAGTCAGTCCACAAACCGTGTGCAGGGTACCGTGCTGGGAGACATAAGGAGTTGATCTGACCCTTGGGCAAGAGAGTTTCCAAATCGGGGCTGGACTGGCCTATGGGGGTTAGGCAGAGCAGGCTGGGGGCTGACAGAGGGGGAGCTGCACTGCAGAGCATGAAGACATTGCCGAGGTGGGTCATCATGACCACTGAGGCCACGGGCACCGAGGACAGGCTGCCCGCCTCTGTTTTCCAGGAAGAGTTGGGTGGGCGGGTGAGGAAAAGGGAGGAAACCCAGGACGGGAGCACAGAGGAGAGGATGCAAAAAATTTGACTCAACTCCAGGGCCTGTGTGCTGCAGAACCGTGCTTTGAAAAGCCAGCCACAAACCTCCCACTGACAAGTCTGGGAGGGGCTGTGGCTGGAAGTGCCAGCATTGTGGGCTCATTCAGGCCTGTTGGGAAGCAGAGGAGGGTGAAGAGACTGGCTTGCTGGCTGGAGCAGCCCCCGAGACCGCCCCCAGTCCTCCTCACTAGGCCACAGCCAGACTCTTCTGCAAGGGCTGGTGCAGGCTGGGCACTTCTGGCATTCTGCCCACTTCTCACTGCTGTGCTTTGTCAAAACATGCTCCTAGGCCCATTTGACAGGTCAGTCCACTGAGGCTCAGAGAGGCTGAGAACAGGCTTCAGCTCACTGGAGCAGTATGTGGTAGATGTGGGACCAGAGCCACGTGCCTCTGCCAGCTCTGGGGCGCAGGATGGAATATGACTCCCACCCTCCTGCCCCAGGGCTGGAATTCTGTCCTTTGGGTCTTCGGCTGGTGGATTCAGCATTGCCCTCTTTGGGGAGGTCTCTGAAATGTAGTTGCTTATGTCACCTCAACAGGACTGTTTTGACTAGAAAATGTCCCCTATGATCAAAGGGACCCAATAAGCATTTAGGCCTGAGACTGGAAAAGGAGAGGCATGAAGGCACAGGGCTGGGAAAGGGCCAGAGGGGTCGGGGGAGGGGAGGCTGGTGGCTGCAAGGAGGGTGATGCTGGTGCTGAGCTGAGGAGGCCACCAAGGATGGGCAGGTTGGGAGGAGAGGGGCAGGTGACGGGGCAGGACGTGCAGGGGGGGAAAGGTGCGTGTTCCATTTGCTGCCGCAGCCCCAGAAAGGAGCCCCTCACTGCCAACCCTGGGCTTGAGGTGAGAAAGAGGAGGCTGGAAAGGCTGATAGAGAAGGCGGAGAAGCAGGGAAAGACAAGGACTCTCAGCCTAGGTGCGGCCTCAGTGGTCGCAGGGAGGGGTCTGCACCCTGCCCCCTTTCTCTCCTCCCAGCTCCCAGCAGCCAGATGGTATAGGGCAATGGTGCCTGCTGACCTTGGGGTCCCAGGCACCTCAAGCTTTGTCTGTTGACTGCATTAAAAATACTTCACCCCTGGGTAGCTGTGACTATTTTTCAAATGCGCATAGATGCTGTTGTGATTTAAGAAGTAGCAATTCATTTAAAAGCACTGCCGGCTTCAAGGTAGCTTATTGCCATTTTGCATTCTCTCAAACAATGGATACCCAAAGTAAAACATCTGTCAAGGAGGGGCGCTGATGAATTTTTGATGTTAGAAATGGCTCTTAACCTTGAAAAGTCTGGGCATGCTGATCCAGGAGGGCAGCGGGAGCTCGAGGAGCCGAATCCCACCCCCGTGGCGCTCATTCACACAACAGCAATGCTGTCGGCCTGGGAAGGGGGAGCACGGTGGATGCGCGGAGCACCCCGCACCTGCAGTTAGGAAAACTCAAGCTCATCCTTTGATGCATCCAGAAGAGCCGGAATGGTGGAGACCCACAGCAGCTTCCAGTTAAAAACTGGGAGTGGATGGTGTTTAACTCTGTCGACGCCAGGAGGGAGCTTGCTGTCTTCTCGCTGCAGGGAGTTCCTAGCTTAGTGCCCCAGCCACACATGCTCACTTGATAAATGTTGTTGGAATGAATA